>NC_138186.1:137926642-138247482 GCF_964194105.1 Spermophilus citellus | reverse complement strand
TTTCCAAATGAATTTCATGATTGCTTTATCTATTTCTGTGAAGACAATCATCAGAACTTTAATAGGAATTGCACTAAATCTATATAGTGCTTTTGGTAGTATGGTCATTTTGACAATATTAATTCTGCCTATCCAAGAGCATGGGAAATCTTTCCAACTTCTAAGTTTTTCTTCAATTTCTTTCTTTATTGTTCTGAGGTCTTTCACCTCTTTTGTTGGATTGATTCCCAAGTATTTTATTTTTTCCTATAGATATTTTCCTAAAGATATTTAGCTTTCAGTGGATTCATCATTGGTGTATAAGAATGCAATTGATTTATGGGTGTTAATTTTATATCCTGCTACTCTTTGTCCCTTTTTACCATTTTTTTTTTACTTGAAATCAATTTTATCAACATAAATATAGCTCTTCTCTCTTACTTTTAACTTCCATTTCATGGAATATTTTTTTCAACCCTTAACTTCAACACTTAACTTTTGAAGTGTTTCTGTAGGCACCATATAGGTTTTGTTTTGTTGTTGTTGTTATTGTTGTTCAATTGAACCTCTTTATATTCTTTGGGGGATTTAACTCATTTACATTTGAGGTTATTATTCATAAGCAAGAATTTATTCCTACAATTTTGCTAATTGTTTTCTAATTGTGTTGCATATTTTTGTTCTTTTCTCTCATTGTTTTGTGTGTGTGCGCGCGCGCACGTTCGCACGTGCATGCACATACATGTGGTTGGTGGTTTTCTATAATGATTGGAATTGATTTTCTTTTCTCTTTTTCATTTGTATATCTGCTTTACTGGTGGGTTTTATTCATGGGTTTTATTCTTTCTTGTGTAGTTTTATTCTTTCATGATGGTAGTTACTGTCGTTTTACTTCTAGACAAAGTATTCCTCTAGATATTTTTTTTTGTTGAACTGGTCTAGTGATGATGAATTCCTCAAATTTTTGTCTTAGAAAGTATTTCTTCTTCATTTCTGAAGGAAAACTTCATGGTTGTAATATTCTTGGTTGGCATATCTTTTGTTTTTGTTTTTTTCTAGAACGTTGAATATAACATTCCATTTCCTCCTGGCCTGTATGGTTTCTTTTAAGAAATCTGCTGCTAGTCTAATGTTGGAGGAATCTATAAATGTTTGGCACTTTTCTTTTGCCATTTTTGCTTGATTCTTTTTGTCTTTGGATTTTTTTTTTCTTTTTTGAGGGGGTGGATCAAATCATTGTATTGAGGGAATTGGGGCTAAGGGGTAAATAACTGAAGAAGTGCTGAAAAGGACAATGAAATCTGACATCCTTGGCAGGGCTGGATCTTGCCATTGCTGAAAACTTGTCTTGGAATTTTTATGTTTTGTACTAGGGAATTGAAACCTGGGGGCACTATTCCACTGAGCCACATCCCCAACACTTTTTAATTTTTGTTGTATTATATATATATTTTTTTATAAGTTGCTAAGGTTATAATTGCTAGGATTACAGGCATGCACCATGCCCAGCTTTGTCTTGGATTTTGGAAAGTTTGATTATAAAATGCCCTGGTGAGGGTCTTTTTTCAGTCAAATCTATTTAGAATCCTCTGAGCCTCATGGACCTGGTTGTCCATCTTTCCCAAGATTAGAGAAGTATTCAGCTGTTACTTCATTGAATGGGTTTTCTATGCCTTTTCTTTCCTCTTTGCCTTTGGAAACTTCACAATTCAAATATTTTTTCCCCATAAGTATTGGAGGCTTTCTTCATTCCTTTTGGTCTAACTGGGATATTTCAAAACACCTATTTTTCTAGACCAGAATGGTGGGCATACCTATAGTCCCAGCAAGTTTGAAGGCTGATGGGGAAGGAGGGCAAGTTTGAGGCCAGCCTGAGAAATTCTTCAAGACTTCAGCAAATTTAGCACTTTAGGCCCTGTCCCAATATTTAAAAAAATTTTTTTAAAGGACTGAGGATGTGCACTCAGTGATATAGTGCTCCTAGATTCAATCCCAAAACCTTCCCTCACATCTACCATAACCCTCTGTTAGTGTGGTAGAATGTCTGTGGGGCCCCAGTGACGGGGATATGCAGGGTATGAATTATGACAGTGGCTCTGTCTCAAGATGATGACACAACCTGGACTATGGGGATTGGGAGGAACAATGTAAATTCTCATTCTGAGGCAAAGCTATTGTTCAGACTCCAGGTACATCCCTAACTGGGCTCCAAGCCTTTGACAACCATGAAACTCTCCCAAGGATAGTAATGCTGTGGAAATTGGGTCTGCCTAGACTACCTTATTGAATCTTTCCCCATGCAATGGGGAACCCCTCCAACGAGGGAGACAAAGGTCACAGTTGCCAATGCATTTTATCCTCCCTGTGCCACCATCCTAGATCTCCTTGTCTTACAGTGTTCCTCTCTCTTCTTTGCTGAGTTGCAGTGATCTCTCTTTGCCACTCACCTCAAGATTTAGCTCTTCATTTGTTATTTTGTCGTTGTTATTGGGAGATTGGGAGATTGAACCCAAGGATGATTAACCCTGAGATATATCTACAGCCATATATATATATATATATATATAATATATTTTTTTTTTTTTTTTTTTTTTTTTTTTTTTGAGAAGAGTCACACTGATTTGCTCAGGGCCTCACTGATTGCTGAGGCTGGACTCAAACTTGTGATCCTCCTGCTTCAGTCTCTGTAACTGCTGTGATTACAGGTTTGCACCACCATGCCCAGCTCATTTGCTGTTTTGATTCTTGTTTGTGAAGGAGGAAGTGAGTGATGAGCATGTCCACTGGGCTATCTTGGAATCACTTTCAAATATATTAAACATGTTTTATTATTTTCTGTGTCTGATCATTTCTATAACTGTAATCCTTAAGGGTTTGAAACGTTAATTTTGTTGATTCTGTTACCAAAAGCTCAGTTTTTTTTTTCCCAAAAGCCAATCCAAGAATGAAGATACGGTTTTGAGAAAAAGTAAAAAGAAATTTATTGCTTTGCTAAACAAAGGAGAAACACAGGAATTGCCGTCCCAGAGGCTGTGATTCTGCCTATCTGGGGGAACAAGAGGTTTTAAAGAGGTGAATCAAAGGCTATATTCCACATGTTCTCTCTCAGAGTTGCAATTCACTTGTTAATTTGGGAGACAGTTATTTCTGAGATCTTCTGGTGCCATCCCCAAATCTGAATTACGTCATCCTGTGGTGGGTGTGTGTTCAAGGACAGATAATTCTCTCTAGGCTGGGGAAGAAGTAATCCTGTTTCCTCTCAGAGCAGGGAAGGGGAAGAGATTAGGGAGGAGGAGGGAGAGAGGACCAGAAAGAAACATCCTTTTGAAAATAAGTTGCAATGACAGAGCATCAAGAGCTATATTGAAAGCATAAAGTGTACTACTGTTACAATTCTTGCTCATGTTGGCTTGGTTATGCATATATTTTGTGATTTTCAGTTGTAAATTCATGCTCCTTGGGATTTTAACTATGAGAAATTCTTTGAAAATTTATTTCAAAGTAAATCTGTTAGAAAAGTTCACATTTGATTCTGCTAGGTCAATTTTTGTCTTGAAGTTTTCTCAGGCCATGAAAACAACATGTATTCTAACTGAATTTGAATGACAGTGGGCCTGTCATTTTCAGGGACATTTTTTTTTCTTTTCCTCTTCTTCCCAGTATTAATACAAAGAATTAATGCAAAATCTTTCTGTAGAGAAGAGGGTCATGTCCATCCCCCCTCTCCCCCGCAATTTATTAATATAAAGTTTACTTTTCAGAACCAAATGTCTTCCAATAGTGTGACCTATGAAAGACAAAGAAATTGAAATAAAGAAGAAAAAGCAGATGATTTCAGGCAAAAACCAGCTCAGTGCTTTTGTTAGTATAAACAATATAAATGGGGGCCGGGGTTGAAGCTCAGTAGCTCAGTGGTAGAGCACTTGCCTAGCATGTGTGAGGCTCTGGGTTGGATTCTTAGCACCATATATAAATAAACAAAATAAAGGTCTATCAACAACTAAAACAAACAAATTTTTAAAACAATGCAAATGGCACCCCTTAAGGTCAAAAAGACACTTTTCCCTCTGAGTTGATTCAAGCCTTGAGGAATTGTGTTGATCAGGTATTACCTCACTTTTTACCTTGAATGGGAGCTCAATTTTATCACTCTCTATAGAGGCTTGTGCCAGGTTTAGCATTTGCTTATCTTTTGGGATTTTCCCTTTCTCTAGATTCTAACCTCTTACTTTACCTTTTCTACTAAGCTCGACCATGTATATAAAACATGTTAAAAGGGCTAGAGTCATGGCTTAGTGGTAGATGCTTGCCTAGCATGCATGAGACACTGGGTTCAATTCTTAGCACCACATATAAATAAATAAGTAAATACATAAATAAAGGACCATCGACAACTAAAAAAAAATATATATATATATTAAAAAACATGTTAAAGAACATTACATCTATCATTTTTAGGTGTTATGTTCTGGTAATTTTCCTCTGAATTCCAAATCTGTCAAATTGTAGGGAATACACATTACCTCACTCATCTTCAGTTAGATCCATTCTTTTTATTCTTTTGACAAATATTTAATGGAGGAGGCTTATTTGAACCACTGTGTTTGAAACTAAAATACAATAGTACACAAACCAGACAAAATCCCTCCATTCATAAAGCCTAGAGGTGCATGGTCCTTAATTGTTTTCTGGGTCCATTTTTCATCTCATTGATCCAACTTTCCAGGAAGATTTTTCCCTGGAGAGTCGAGGTCACAGGCAATAATAGCATAACATAACCTTAAAATTTATCCTTCACATGTTTTCCAAAAAGTACAACACATATGTGTGCCTTGGGGGAGCCAAACAAAACCAAACTGAAGGGTGATACTTTGCCAATACCAACTTTCTACCAAAGCAACTTTCTACTACACATCTGTTTTGAATAATTAAGAACCACTCCCAAGACAATTCATTTTCTAAGTGGAGGAATTTGTTTGCTTAGAAACTACCACATTATAATTTCAATTCCACTATTACCACTATTTCTAGGGGTTATTTAACAAACTAATAGCCTGACATGGTAGTGCACACCTATAATTTCAGCACCTTGGGAGACTGAAGCAGGAGGATGGCAAGTCTGAGGCCACCTTAGGCAACTTAGTGAGATCCTATCTCAAAATAAAAATATAAATAGGGCTGGTGGTGTAGGTTAGTGATAACAAACCTCTGTGTTCAATCCCCAGTAATGCAAAACAACAATAACAACACAAAAATTTTTTAAAAAATATTTTTTAGTTGTAGATGGACACAATACCTTTATTTATTTATCTTTATGTGGTGCTGAGGATTGAACTCAGTGCCTCACCCATGGTAGAAGAGCACTCTGCTCTTCACACACAACCCTAGCCCCAACAAAACCCAACTAACCTGTCAGCTCTGGGCTATGCCAATATTATAAGCAAACTCCATGTAATTCAGGGGATTACTCTTCTAATTTTTCTCTTGGTAATTTTATTCAATAGTCTCTTCTGCTACTATTCTAGTTGTTGATGGGTTTGTACCAAGACTTGCTAAGAACACTTACAAATTCTGTTCCACTGGTGAGGTGCCTCACAGTGGGTCCAAATAATTTGTTTTTTGTTGTCATGCAATATCAGAAGTCATCTATGGTATTGATTGTGGGTTACTTTTGTCTGTCCAACAAAGTCCAATGATATTGCTTCAAGGCCATTTTTCTCCCCAACCACATGTCTGTTAAGTGGGCATTAGAAATACAGTTTCTATTTAACCTAACAGCCTTCTCTCTGTCACTGGGAAAAAGCTCAGTCATGGCAAGTTGACTGTCTGCAGAGTGAGGTAGGGTGGAGTGGGGAGGGGGAGGGAGGTGTGGTGGGAGGACCACAAGCTCTTTTTAAAGTCTGGTGTTCTGTCTCAGTCATTTCCCATAGTAGGAAATTGACTTGTTTCCTACTAATTGGGTATCCATGCTTATAAGGTCTTTCCCATCTTTTCCCTATCTTAGGCTCTTTAAGTCTATGAATGAGCCTGCAACCTTCTCTTCTTTTGACCCTAGTAATCTTTTACTCAGTGTGGATTAGACACACCTAAAGGCCGTATCACCATTCCTTATTTATCACTGAGAATCAAAGTAAACCATCATTTTCCTAAAATTGTTCTGTGGTTACTTCCCAAACTAAATTACGATAAAATGTGGTTCAATAATATTTGTATATTAATATGAAAAATATTGTTTTATCTTCATAATTCACATATAGTCTAGAATGGCAGAGACTTAAAATATTCTCCGTTAGGTAGTGACAACAATTTGAGTGCAGAGAGAGGAACCAAGATTTCTGATTCCCTTTACCAGATTTATTATTTACTTCTCTAGGAACTGCAGGATGGCAGACACGATGTGTAATTAATGTCCAGAATATGCCATGAGGCTTGGTATATAATGATATTCAGATGGTTAAACTGAAATAATCTACCTTTGTTGTATAGTTTTCAAATGTAGCTTTTCTGGGATTTTTCTTACATATAGTCTATTTCTGTTCTCAGTTCCAGGGAGCAGTAGATATTCTATATGCAGCAATTGTGCAGGCCTGTTTCAGCCTAAGGGAATTAGCATGCCTCTTCCTGTCATTGAGCCAGATAAAGTAGGGGTGTGTTTATGGCAAAACTCCAGGTATAATTGAGGAAATACCTCTATTTGGCAGGTTTAATGCCTGTATTACCCATAGTGGTTTTTCAAAAGGAGCTTACCATTACTTACCGTAATTTAGATGGAAAAGGGAATTTGTGATGTTTTTGATGGAAACTCTGTGGAAAATATTGCTGGAGATGGAAATGAGAAGAGGGTAGTCTTATTTATTTATTTATTTATTTATTTATTTTTAGTATGAGAGATTGAACCCAGGGGCACTTAACCACTGAGCCACATTCCCAGCTTTTTTTTGTATTCTATTTAAAGACAGGGTTTCACTGAGTTGCATTGGGCCTAGCTAAATTGCTGAGACTGGCTTTGAACTTGTGATCCTCCTGCCTTAGCCTCCCCAGCGCCTGGAATTGCAGGAGTGCTCCACCTCATCCAGTGAGGTTAGTCTCTAACGCTCGACTAGAAGAGCAGGTGTCTGTGGTGAATTGTTCACAAAAATGACCGATAATGTTTTTTCCCACCACTGTATACACATTCCACTACTATAAAGAGGTAAAGTGTATGATCCTTGTTTTTGAATTGAGGCTGGTCCTCTGATGTTCTCTGACCAACAGAATGGGACACATATGATACTGTATGACTTCTGGGCTTAGTCTTTGAGAATTTGCAGATTTTGCTTTTATTCTATTGGAAATCAGGTGCTACATAAAGAAGGGTCCATATAAAATGAGAGAGACAGAGGCAGAGATAGACGCAGACAGAAACACACATACCCACACCCACTGTGAAGATGAGAGTCCATGTTTTAGTTAGCTTTTTTTGCTACTGTGATCAAAAGATCCAACAAGAAAATTTTAAAGGAGGGAAAGTTTACTTGGGGCTCACCGTTTCAGAGGTGTCAGTCCACATATGGCCAACTCCGTTGCTCAAAGCCTGAGGGAGACAGAACAGCATGGTGAAAGTCCATGGAGAGGAAAGTAGCTTAAGACATGGCAATCAGGAAATAGAGAGAGCGCTCTGCTAACCAGGGAAATAATATAAACTCTAAAGGTTTGCCCCTCCCCCCACATCCTCCAGCCATACCCTACTTGCCTCTAGTTACTGCCCAGTTAATCCATATCAGTGCATCAATCTCTCATAATCGAATCATTTCACCTTTGGACATTGGTTTTGGTGAGACATCTCATATTAAAACCAGAACGGTCCACATGGCAGAGAAATTAGGTATCTCAGTTAACAGCTAGTAGCAATTGTCAGGCATGTGAGTGAAGCCCTCTTACGTCCTTTACCCACAAATGTGCCTCCCAGCTGACACTACATGGAGCCAAGAAGAGCCATTTTTTTCAGTCCTGCTTTGAATTCCTTCCCCAGAGAACACTGAGCAGTAAAATAATTGTTTTTAGTCACCAAGTTTTGGAATATTATAGGCCAACAAAAACTGTTCCAAAGATAGGCAAGGTGACAGAGTGACTCCTACGAGGGTGCTCGTGCAATTTCTTTTGAACTGGGGATTGAACCTAGGGGCTCTTTACCACTGACCCACATCCCCAGTCCTTTTTATTTTTTATTTTGAGACAGGGTCTTGCTAAGTTGTCTTCACTGGTTGCTGAGATTGGCCTCAAACTTGAAATCCTCCTGCCTCAGCCTCTGGAGTCTCTGGTATTATACCCAGCTCTGTGGTATCTTTGTTGCTCATGGCAGGGGAAATAGGACTTCACACATTCACAGTGAAGCTTGATAATCAGACAGAGTAAGAGAGTATACTCTTCTTGCCATTGGACCATGCAAAGCAAAACAAAGGATGGCTTTCAACCCAGTGCCACTTTTTTTTTCTTTTCTTTTTTTTTTTTTTCTGGTGCTGGGGGTTGAACCCAGGGCTTTGTGAGTGTGAGGCAAGCACTCTATCAATTGAGCTATATCTCAAGTCCCCAGTGCCACTTTAATACTTCCATCTAGATGGGCTTGTCATTCAGAGGCACAAAGGTGAAAGATGAAATATAGTGATATCACACCTTCTCAGGGGCCAAGCCTCTGCCACTGTGTTGCTAAGTAAGGGAATTAGGGAGATTGATTAAATTTCTAGTCTACACTGCCAGACTGACTTTGCTTGTAGGCGATATCTAGGATTGAGGCTGTGATGCTAAATATGGATGACTCTCAGGTCTGTTACTAGATTCCTGTTTTGTTCTGTTAGTCCCTTGACTATTACTACAATTTATCTAGTGGGAAGCCCCAGTCTCATTCTTATCAAATTGTTATCATGGGGATTAATATTCTGCCCTTGAACTGTAGCCTGGTTGTTCTGCCAGTATCTCAACCTGCTTGCACCTCTGAATATCACCTGTTCAGGAATTTGTCCTCCTTTCTTTCCCTGTTAGCTTTCTCTGCTTGTCTGGACTACCACATGTTGTTTGCCAACATCTCTATACACCACGTTCCACCTGTTTATTCCTTCATATCCTTATAGCTCCTGAAACTTGATTTTTTTTAACCCCCAGTTTCTGCCTCTGAATCCTCTTATTCCATTGAAATATTGGAGCCATGTAAGTCTATGTCCAAAACAAGGAGTCTTAATTTTTTCTTTCACATAATATAGCCCTTACATATTATATATTTGATATATTATATATATATAGTCTTTTAATGAACTTTATCTCTTTAGGTTATATCTTGTTGGTTCCCACATTACCAAGGTCATTCACTTATGAATGTAGATTAGTTTATGTTTCTTAGAAAGTGGCATATAGAAGTGATTTGCAGCTGGGCATGGCACTACAGGTCTGTAATCCCAGTGACTTGGAAGCCTGAGGCAAAATGATTACAAGTTCAAAGCCAGCTTCAGCAACTTAGGAAGGTCCTAAGTAACTTATATAAAGGGATGGGATGTGGTTCAGTGGTTAAGAGCCTATGGGTTCAATCCCTGGTACCAAAAAAAAAAAAAAAAAAAAAAAAAAAAGCAATTTACACACTTCAACAGAGAATATTACCTGGATCTCATTTCCTATGACATGGGCATTATATTTCATTACTATGCATATTTTTTTTTACTAATTATATAGGTTTTTAAATTATTTTTATTATTTTAAATAAGTTTTATCCTGGATGGATGGAGATTTCATGGGGCCCTAAAACCTACATGACTAAGCAAGTTGTGGTGGTGCATGCCTGGAGTCCCAGCTACTTGGAAGGCCGAGGAGGGAAGATTGCTTGAGTCAGGGAATTCAAGACCGGCCTGGGCAGAATATCGAGACCCCCCACCCCCTCTAAAAACAAAATGAAACCAATAACCAAAACACAAATGTGAAAACAAACAAACAAACAAACAAAAACCCACTTGTATGACTTTAGGAACCCTTTATAATATAAAAAGAAATATAAAATTACAAATATTTGATTTAATTGTAAATCTGTCTCAAATTTCACAATAGTATTATTTCATAAAATTCTGTTATGGTTTAGGTCTTAAATGTCCTCCAAAAGCTCATATGTTGAAAACACGGTTCCTAACTGATATTGCTATTGGGAAGTGGTGGAAACTTTAGGATGTGGGGGCCTCGTAGGACATAGTACATCAAGAGGGGCTTGCCCTTGAAGGGGCTCCTGGGATTCTGGTCCCTTCCTCTTGCTCTCTTTTTGCTTCACTGTCAGCTATAAGGTGAGCCACTCTGCTCCACTACATTCCCCTCCATAATTTTTTGTCTTGCCATGGGCCTAAGCAACAAGGGTCTGGTGACCATGGATTAGAACCTATGAAACTGTGAACCAAAATAAATCTTTCCTCTTTATAAGTTATCTTAGATATTTTGTCATAGTAACTAAAAACCAACGCAAATTCCCAGCCCTTTGCTAGAACTTTGTTATCAGGATTCTTTTCTCTTAGCACACCTCATTAAATTTAACTCAATTTAATTGTGTACTTAACGTGGGGGATTGTGATAAAATCAACACATGGAAGGGATTTATAACAATGCCTCACAAAGCACATAATAAATATTAGCTATTACTTTTATTGTTTATCAGAAGAATCTTACCAGATAATTTATCTTCCCAGCTCTTTCCTTTTGATGTAATGGGGATAATACCTGCCCTCCCTTTTTCATAGGGTTATTGTGAGGATCAAATGATAAAATGAGTGTGTTTTGTTACCTGGCAAGCATCAAACATATGGCAAGTATTGTTATTGAGGCTTCCTTTGACATTTAATTTTAAAAAGGTTAAGTTTAGGAAAGAAAAGGAGACTTTGACAGAGATGGATCACTGAAGATCTCTCTAGAGGTGGGAGGAAGCACAAAAGTGTTACCTGTGTGGCAGATTCTGGAGCCAGTGAGCTGGGCACCCTGACACCAGTCTGACATGAATGAAGTATTTAGAAAAGATGAAATAAGTAGATTCTAAGAGATAATGGTCTAATTGTGCAAAAGAAAAGAACTAGAGGAGGCTATCCCGCGTGTTTGTGTGTGTCCTTCCACAATTTGGCACAAATTAGTTTTTTTTTTTTCCAGACACTGCTTCAGGCCTGTCATGCTTTACAATCCAGGTTCCCAGGCCTGTGCCTGGAGAAATCCTACTCACTGTTAAGGCTGAGCATAAATGTCCCTCCTCCATGGGGTTTTCCCAATTCCTCCTGTCCCTCTCACAGGAAGAATAAATGGTTCCTTTTCAAGTCTTTTCAGTGAAAGCACTTCTTTCACTCTAGACTGAGCGGACCCAGTTTTCCTTTTTATGTGTCTCCTGGACCTACTTTACTGTGTCCCACGGAAGAGGAGCTCAATGAAGGTTTAGGCAGTGAATGCACTTTGAAGAAATAACTTTTAAAAGTTGAGAGGGCATTTAAGGCCAGGATTCGAAGCAAGAACGCCTTGCACAAACGCAATAGCTGTCATTATCTGGGGCGGCTCAAAGACGAAACGCGCCGCCCCGGCACAGTACTGTGTGGCGGAGCTCCGCAAATCCCGCGGGAAGGGTTCCTGTCGGCGGCCGGAGGGGGGCGTGGCCTGCGGGAAGGGGGCGTGACTTGCCCGCGGGGGTTTCCGCGCCAGGGGCGCGTCGGAGGGGCGCGGGAGGGGCTTCCGCCGCCAGGGGGCGGGGCCGGCGCGCCGAGTCCTCTGACGGCCCCAGCCGGGGAATTTCAATTTGAAACCTAGCGGAGGGAGGAGGCTGGCGCGCTGGCCCGCGGCTGGCTGGGACTGACACGGGACGGGTCCCCCAGGCCGGTGAGCTCCTGAGGTGCGGCGTTGGGGTAAGGAGGCGATCGGGGCTGCGAATGGCAGGTTTGGGGCGCGGGTCCCAGCCCGGGCAACTAGTCTCTGCGGATCTGCAGGGGCGGCTCGGATTTTTCCTCTAGCTGTAGCTGGGAAGCTGATCCCGGGCAGGAAGCGGTGGCGGGACAGTCTCTCCCGGAGGCGGGGGAGGGGGACTAGCTTTGGGATTTTCTGCGGCTTCCTCTCTTCTCTCTCCCCCCCCCATCAGCGCGACCCTACTGCGCCGCAGGGTCCGCATCCTGTTGCTCCAGGCCGGATTCCGCTCCTCTGCGGTGGTTCTCTCTTCATTCCCCGCAGAGTCTACAGAGGTGGAGGCGTGGTGAGGACCGCGCCGTCCCTCCCCCGTCCCGGGTGAGGTGGGCTCAGGGTCACGCGTCTGGGCCCCTGGAGCAGCAGCGGAGGAATCCGGCTCCATCCCCCGCGCGGGGACTGCAGGGACTTGGCGCGGCGGCGCTCTTCTGGAGGATGGTTTGGGAAGGGGACAGGGGGGCCGGACGCGCGCGCGGGGATTGCGGGGAGTGGTGAGGGCGGCGCGCCAGCCCCACGCGCGGCGCGGTCGGTCCGGAGTGGGCTGGCGGCAGCCGACAGGGACGCGCGTTCGACCCTTAAAATTCCGACACCCAGCTACCTCACCACAGATGGCTGCTTTTTCTCCTCCTGCGCTGGGGGCGGAGGGTTGGGAGCATTTTTAGGTGAGGTGCAGGGGAAGGACGAGGAGGAGAAAATAAGGAGCCGACGGGATTGAAATTGGCGTCGGAGACGTTGCCCCCAGCAGCCCTACGCCTGTGGTGGACTTAGTCGGCATACTTCCCAGATGCCAGCCTCCCTTAAGGTCAAGTTCTTTTGGTGAGGTTTGCTGGTATTATAAGGGGAGGGGTCTCTGTGTGGAGGCCTTTCTACAGTCGTCTGGAGAATGCCTTTAATTTCCCTGTCACCACAACAGCTGTCTCCGCATTTAAGACCCCTGGGTGGGTTGGAGGGAAGGTGGAACCTAGAGGAGCTGTGAATGTATTTTCTCGTATCGAATCTTTTCCTAGTTTCTTGAACTTATTGCATATGAAATGGTATGTATGTGCCAGGCGTTTTGTTACTGCTATTTAAGCTTTTCTTTTTTTTTTTTCTTTTCGTGACTTAGTTTTCGTTCATTCTTATTTTTTCAGTCCCTTCTTTATCTCCCTCTCCTGTTTTGTTCTCTCATCAGAATAAATTATTTGTGTATTCTTTATGTACAAAACTGTATTGAGAATTAGCATTTAGTTACTGTCTTGTCACCTTTCCTCTTGGGCTTAGCACTTGAGGCAAACTGAATCAGTTTTTTGGCTTGGGAAACTGGGATTTAGAATCCCCAATCTCTGAAGAACTAATAGTGCATAAATTCTTTTCAGTTTCCCTTGGCAGTCTTTTGCTGTAAGAAATCACTGGTTTGCTGTTGCAGTCATGTTGAGACTGCATTGTATTGTCATTGTTGGATTGTGATAAGGGCCAACCAGTCCCTCCAACTTTTAAAGAGCTATGCTGTGTCACCTGTCAGAGCTGGAACAATCATTTCTACAATTTGAAAACCACCTTCAAGCCTCAGATTTCTACTCTTTGGAGGTTATTGGAGAACTGTACAAGTGGTAATGATTTGGAACAATGCTGTGGATTTAGGGCTAATTTAATCCTATCCTGTCTTCCTCACTTCTTGGGCAGAATTCCCACTGAAGTCAGTAGTGGTCTTGTGTGCAGACTGACTGCTGAGAACAAGAGGCTGCTCATTAAGAGTAATAGGAGGGGACAGTTTCTTTCCTTTTAAAACACCCCTCTTAAAGAAAGACCTAGTCATAACAGTTCTTTATCTGTTACCTCTGTTAGAAGTAGTTTTTCTACTATATGCAAAAAGTCTAGAAAGAAAATGTGTAGATGAATTGAGCCACCAATGCTCATACTCTTTGAGATCTAAATTGGATGGAGATGGGGGGTTATTTGAAAAGATTAAAAATCACTTACCCTACTAGAATTTCAGTAAAATATTTGCTATTCAGTGTAGAAAACAATATGGAATGTTTTGCAGCAATTAGGTGTGTATATTTTAAAATCTGAAATTTAAGTCCAAAGTAGAAAGAAGCAAATTTGGAGATGTAGAGGAAGAATCTGAAGGGGTGGCCCACCAAAAAGTTACTGCAAATAGAAAACAAAGAAATGGGAAGCTCTTGCTGTATTTGGAAACCTAACTTTAATGTAGCTTGCCCACTTACAGACACATTTTTCAGGAGTTAGTGACCTTAAGGGCCCATGGTTAGATGTGAGAACTCTGAGCTTTCCAAGTTAGCTTGTTAGATCTGAGTTGGTGAGCTTGTTAGGTTTTTTTGCTTTTTAGCATAATGATCTTGTGGTTTACCCTTTCCAAATTACCAGTTCTAAAGAATTGAGTTTAGAAAACCTAACCAGTGACCAGAATGTAAAAATAGATATTTAAAAATCAGAACCATGTCCACGTGTACTACCCAACACTTGCTTTCAACTAAAAATACTTGCAAAGATGACAAAGCAGTCTTCAACCAAAATATTTATTGGTAAAATTTCTCTGTAATTAGTAATATTGTAGAGTTATGTTTAACATCGAGTTATGTTTAACATCAAGTTCTGTGCTTAATCACCACTCTCATATTACTGTGGCTAGTTGACCTACAATGTTTTTATCTTCGCCATTTTATTTAGAAATATGGGGTTTCTATTTTATTTTTTTAATTTTTAAATTTTTTAAAAAATATTTATTTTTTAGTTGTAGTTAGACACAATATCTTTATTTATTTATTTTTATGTGGTATTGGGGATCAAACCCAGGGCCTCGCCTGTGGCTAGGCGAGCGCTCTACTGCTGAGCCACAACCCCAGCCCTGGGTTTCTATTTTATATAGCGAAATGCTAAATATTGTTGAAAGTTTGATTTGTTTCTGTTTTCATAGGAAAGCATGAGATTTTTTCTTTGTTTTTTGAATTGAAGTAGTCTATTTTAAAGCTGTGTGTGAACTTCTGAAAAATATAAATTGCAAGGATTTTTTAAGAAGGCAATAAAAGTTTATAGGGATCAATGCCACCAAAGAGTTACATTTTGCATTTCTTAAGTCTGTATTGTTTTACTTGGAGAAAACAAAGGAAATGTGCCTACCTTCTCCACCCCACCTTTATTTAGAAACAATTCCAGTGGGCCTGTTTATTTTTTTTCAGATTCAGAATTACTGTACCTAACTACTGGTTATCCTTATAGATTTAAAAGCCTCAAGTAAAGTTTATGCTGGCTTCAGTAGTCAGCAAATACTAGCCAAACCCTAATTTACTGTTCTTTTATAGAATCTTGGAATCTCAGAGATGAACTGTTAGTAGTCCTCAAATCCACTCAGACCTTGTCCCCTCCCCTCAACACACAAACATTTCTAGTCTCTTTGGAAGACTTGTGTAAACAGAAGATTTGTATATGATTCCCCCAGATTCTAGACATAGCATCCCTTGGGAACACCATGTTTTGGCATAAACCAGCAACTTGATATTCGGAAGATTTCTATCTTTCCTCTGTCTGTACCCCAGACTAAAATCTAAAATGGAGTCCATCCCTTGTTATTAACTATATGGGAATGGCCTTCAAGTTAGCTATTGATAATATACTTACTTAGAAGTTACCAGTAAGCCAGAAAGGAAAGAAGTTAATCATCTCTTTTATCTAGAAATGATTAAGAGTTATAATTGATTTTTGGGTAGTTTTTCTATAAAGTGTGTATATTTTGTATGAGAGGAGGGACTGTTACCTATATTTGCCAGGTGGGGTACCTACACAATGTTTGTACTTAATAAACATTTGGAGAATTAATCAGACTTTTGAGGTGCTTTTACTAAAGTTGAAAGAGTTGGCTTTACAGAAACTGATTGTAGTTCATGTAGAAATATCACATAGTTAATATAGGTTCTTTTTTTTTTTTTAAACCACTAGACATTGTTTCCCCTTGTTTTGTGGTTGACTTGGGATCTGTGTGGGTTTCTTAGATGTGTGTTTTCCATATTTACAAGGGTAGATAATCTGTACATTATTTCCCTGGTTTTGGGGATAGTATTTATCTTAGAATTTCAGTGGGTTTCTGAATTTTCTCATTTTTAAAGTGTTGTCTCTTCTGCCTTGATACAGTGTAGATGTCATGTGCCCTGTTGAATGCCTTCATACCACCTCTATTTTTTTTTTCAGATTGAAATCGAGCTAATTTTATACTTGTAAAATGGAAACGTGTTTTCACTTCACAGATTCCTCTCATATTGGTATGTTTTCACTTTAGCATATTAGTCAAAAAGTCTGAATATATATAGTCTGGGTCCTAAGTAATCTTTATGCTAATATAGAATAAGTTGGGGCATAAGAGTAGTCTTTTCTGAGATCTCAAAGTTTTTTTTTTTTTTTTTTTTTTTTTTTTTAAAGAGAGAGGGGAGAGAGAGAGAGAGAGAGAGAGAGAGAGAGAGAGAGAGAATTTTTAAAAAATATTTATTTATTTTTTTTAGTTTTCGGCAGACACAACATCTTTGTTTGTATGTGGTGCTGAGGATCGAACCCGGGCAGCATGCATGCCAGGCGAGCGCGCTACCACTTGAGCCACATCCCCAGCCCAAAGTTTTTGTTTTAGGTAGCCAAGTTGGAATTTTACTCGTATAAGTTTATTGTCATAGGGATGGTTTAGTTTTTTCCAGGCTGAGAAACAGAAGGTGGCACAGAAAAAGTTTCAAAGTGATTTTTATCATTGTTTATCTGTAGGACCTTATTACCTAGGTCAGGCAGGTAAACCAAATCTTTCACAGTACAATTTAAAAGCCATTTCTTCTTGCTTTGCTCTTATGGCTGCATTGTCAACCTTAGTGAACGGCTTTTCACATATTTTAAAGACTTAATGTTACCTTTCAGTTGCCTTTTCTAGAATAATTTCATTAAAAAAACCCAAAAAACTTGTCTATATAGGTCTGATTATCAGCAGTCTAAGGATCTTTTCCAAGTCCTGAATTCAGGTTTCCAGACCTCTTGATGAGCTTCCAAACTGTACCCATCATTATAACAACAGAGTAGAGTTAATTAGTTTACCTTGAGGGCCAGAAGGGAGCTTAGAGATCTTTTAATTCATACTGTTGACCTGAAGTGGAGAGTCGGGTTAGTAGCAAGGTGTTGTGTTGCTCAGGTGGGCCTCAGGGGTTCATAAACTGTCTGAGATTATAAGTCAGGTGGTGCATTTGTGTGCAAAAGTGTAAGAGATTTGAGAAGGAGAAAGGGAGTATAAGAGATGATTTTGGGAAACAAAAGGCTGCAAATTGCTGATCTAGTTAGATTCTTATTAGGAAATCAAAATCTTAAGAGGTATTCTTTTATTTTTCTCTTTATTTTTCATGTTACCCTGTTGCACTTTTATCATTAATCTCCCTCTGTCTGATTGTACTTATTTCCATTCAACTGAATTCTTTAGTTGACCTCCTTTACTCAATTATCCTGGTTAAATTGAATTCTGAAATAATCTTGGTCACTCATATTCTTACCAGTGAACTTAATGTGTTTTTATTTTCTCAGGGGATCAGTAAAAGTCTATACTAATTTAGTGCTGGTTAGGCTACTTAGGCGAAGTATGTCTCAAAGCTTTCTTTCCTTTAATAAGGGGTTAAAAATCATCTATTTGATAGACCTATATGAGGATTAAGTAGCTAATGCTTATAAAATACTTCATGTAGTTCCTGGCATCTGTGAAAATTGTTAGGTTAAGAAAAAACTTAGTGAGTTGCTTGTGAATATGTGGTTAGCACATATTTTACAGTGGTCAGGAACAATTATCTGTGTGGAAATAGTCTTTTTTGATAGGAGATTGGAATTTCCTATGGTGAAAACAAGTTAAAACCACTTTTATTTTATTATTATTATTATTATTTTTGGTGCTGGAGATCAAATCCAGGGCCTTTTAAAAAAAAAAAAAAAATATATATATATATATATATATATATATATATTTATTTATTTATTTTAGTTGTAAATGGACTTTTATTTTATTTATATGCGGTACTGAGACTCCAACCCAGGGCCTCACATATGCTAGGTAAGTGCTCTACCACTGAGCCACAACCCCAGCCTCATATCCAGGGCCTTTTATGTGGTAGGTAAGCACTCTACTAGTGAGCTACTATCATATCCCTAAAACCACTTTTTAATTATTTCAGCATAGACTCTTTTTTTTTTAAGAGAGAGGGAGAGAGAGAGAATTTTTTAATATTTATTTTTTTTAGTTTTTGGCAGATACAGCATGTTTGTTTGTATGTGGTGCTGAGGATTGAATCCGGGCCGCCCGCATGCCAGGTGAGCGCACTACCGCTTGAGCCATATCCCCAGCCCCTCACATAGACTCTTTAGAATTTTTGAATTTTTAGAAAATTCTTACTTAATAAACCCTGTTCATTTTTTGGGTTAATGTCCAAAAGGTGCATATATATGGCAAATCTATGAGAATCTAGTTTGCAGAACACGGGGAGAACATAGTTTTTTTTTTGTTATGTTGCCAGAAGTAACTTGATTTTGAGTGTGAAATATGTGTGCATATAATGTATTATAATTTCCCCTCTCTATAACTGACTGCAGTGAGCTTGCTGAGATAAGGCTAATAGTGGAATTTTTATTGACAATGTTTAACCTTTTGCATACGGCCTTAAAGTGAAACCTTTATAAATTCAGTATACTTCTTATTGTGTATGAAATATACCTGAAGACATATTTTCCCCCAGTGTAGTGTTTTAATTTTAAACTGACTGCCAAAATTAAGAAATAGGAGGTTTTCCATAAATATTTTAGGCTGAAAATATTGGAGGATTGTGGCAATACTGGGCCCATGCTCCTCAGTTGGAGAAACCATCTGTTAGAGATCAGTAGTTCATACCATTTTGTATGGTTAATCCTTTCCCTATATTGTCTCAGTTCCTCCTGTTGTTTTTTTTCATCTTATCTCTAGACCCCTTCATTCATTTGCATTATCTAGCTGGCTTTTTTAGAGTATTGAGTTTGTGCTTTTACTAAATGTCAATTGACAGAAAAAGGCCTACATGTGTATGACCTTAAAGTGGGTGTTGCTGGCAAGTAGGACTTTTCTACCTTTTGAACCAGCAGTTATTTCCTGCCTTTCCCTTTGTGAAGAATGACCTTTGTGTCACAGTTGGAGTCATAGTTTTTGGAACCAATTAATCAGTGTCCAGCATGCATTAGGCCCATAGTAACATGTGGAAAGTGTGGTCTCATTCATTACCTACTGGTCTTAAACATATTTGTTGGTTCTCTAAAGCCCAGGTTTAGTCTCCCACAGCTCAGAGCTGTATTTTATTTGTATGTTATTTGGCTTTTTAAAAAGATTTTTTCTCATTTCATCATTTAATATTTTATTATGTATCAGTCTATCAATTTTAACTGAGAAACTAAAAGAACTTTATTTGGAGTCCTAAGAGTTACAATTTAGGAGACATAGGTTTAGATAGCTCTAAATCAGTATTCGGAAGAAGGCAATGGGAACTTATATGAGCAAACACTGCCAATTTATTAAATGTTGAGAAGGAATGGGGCAATGTGACTGACAGAAGATCAAAAAATATATATACTTAGTAATGTTCATCAAATAAGAGTTTGATAACCTCTTGATACACTTCTTGAGTCTCTGGGCACAGTGTAATTATGTGGTCCTTCTTGTCATTCAGATTCCTGCTGTCAAAAGGTGGAGATGACTAGAGTTCATATTGCAGGCAGCAGCTGGAGACTGCCTAAGTCCTACTTCTTTCATGCCTCCATTTTAAAAGCCTTTCAGTGTTGCTCTCAGCATGAGGTTCCTTTCATTTTCATCCTCTTTAAGATAAGAACTGTTTTGTAAACATAAGTGGATTCATGCTAAAATTTCCTTAATATCATCAATTATCTGTTAGTAATAAGATCTTTGATTGTCTCAGGTGTCAATTTTTAGAAAAGTTTGTTTGAATCAAGAGCCAGTTGAGATCTCTACATTATAATTCATTGATGGATCTTTTACAGTAATGAGATTTGATTGCCTCTTCATCTCTTATTTTTCCTTATAATTCATTTGTTGAAGAAACTTAATTGATTATTCTATATGGTTTCCCACAGTTTGAATTTTGCTGATTTCAACATTGTAGTGTAGTTAACCTATTCTGTCATTTCTTTAGATCCATAAGTGAATCTAATTTTTTACGATTATGATTTAGAGGCTTGATCTAATTTTTCCCCTCCTTCTCTTCCTCCCTATAAGTTTGTTCCATAGATGTAGGCCTCTGTTTGACACTTCTCCTTGGTTCGCCTGTATCCTTTAGGCTTGTGTTGCTGTTACCAAGTGCTTTGCCTAATCTATCCTGGATAAATGTATTTTATGCTCTTGGTTGGCTTTGTTCTAGATTCCATCTTAAGTAATCTAGTAAGATCAGAAGTATTGATAATCAATAAACATGTTAAAAAAAAAAAGGAAAATGATTGTATTGTATTGGAGCATAGACTATAAGTCCCCAGTATAATTGGTACTTTAGGCATATTAATATTGCTCATCCTTTTCCCAGTAATACCTTGGGTAATTTGGTATGACTTTCATTTTACAGATGAAAAATTGAACTTAAAAATTGAATGAGTTGCTCAAGGACACTCAGCTTGTGTGTGGCTAAAACGTTTGTCTTCTGGAGCCAGTTATTGTTAATTATTTGAGGCTGTTACTCAGAACTTGAAGTTTTGAGGAACCTATTAACCTCTATAGCATCTAACATTTCGGTAGAAGACAGACTTCCTTTTCTGGCTGGTTTTCTGTCTCCTAGTTTCTTTTGTAAAGGAGTGATTTTGAAGCAGATCTGAGTACTATTTTTAGTTTTGTGATTCCCCACCCCACCTTGATTCGGTGCTGGGAATTGAATGTGGACCCTTCTACGTGATTAAGCTTACATTCTACCACTGAGCTACATCCACAGCAATTGTGTGATTCTTGGGCTGCTGTGTAGCTGCCTTTGTGGAATTCCCTTTGCTTCTCTTCCCAGGTTCCATGTCTTCTGGACTCCATGTCCTGTTCTTGGTTTAATTCTAATCATGAGCACTTTCGGTAGTTGTCCAGGGAAGTTTAAATGGGAAGTCAGTTTCTTTAAGAACTCCCGTATCTTGAAATGTCTTTTTCCATTCTCAGTTTGATTGTTTTTATAGTTTGGGTGTATATAGAAATGTTTGTGATTGCTTTCCCTCCTAATTTTGAAGGTTCTTTTGTAGCCTTTTGAAGGTTATTTCCAGCAATCTTACCTTAGCCCACAGAAGTACCTGAAATTTACAATTCCTAAGGCTCTTGAGAATTCTTGAATAATCACCTTATTTCTTATAGGCTCCCACCAAAACAGGAACTCACATTTTAGTATCCTGCTCTGCTAAGTCAGTTATTTTGTACATCTGCTTTCCATCTGCTAAAATTTTTTTTGGCATATCTTATCTGCTGGTCTGTTCCTTCCCCTACCTCCCCCCATCCCTTTTTTTGGGATTTGTATTTTTTTTTTTTTTAAATTCCTTTACTATCATTCTAGTGTTGTGTAGGGAGGGAACAGAAATTAACTCAATTTCAGTCCACTGGATTCAGGTTTTAAACTGATTAAAAATCAAATTCTCTAGATTATTGTGGTACTTATTTTTGGTAAGAACTATCACTGTACTAACTTACTTTTCCCATGCCTCTTGCTTCCTTCAGTTATTTATAAAAACAGGCAGAAAAATCAGGTGATTGAGTCAGTCTTTAGGATGGATCTGAGTGGATGACTGCTATGTCATTGAAATAGAAAGTGTTTTATGGGCTGTGGGTGTGGCACACGGGTAGAATGCTTGCCTAGTGTGTATAAGGCCCTGGATTTAATCTCCAGTACCTCCAGAAAAAAAAAAAAAAAAAAAAGCTTTCTAGGAGGAGTTTAATAAATGTTTCTTTTTATTCTGTGATATTTCAAGGATTAGATCAGTATAAACTTGTAAATATTATATATTTGAGCTACACTTAAAAATACATAAAAACAGATTTATCAAATATGCGCTTATCGAAAGTGGCAGTTTTATTTTAGACTTTAGTCAATATCTTAACTTTGTCTTAAAACTGTCACATGGTTGCCATACATAAGTTTGAATATCCTTATTTTTTTTTTTTTTTTTTTTTTTTTTGATACCAAGGATTGAACCCAGGGGCGCTTAACCACTGAGCCACATCCCCAACCCCTATAAGTTTGTATATTCTTTAAATATGATTTGGGGATTAGAGTAAACTTTGAATTCACAGACTTTGTTAAATACTGTTACAGTGAAAATTTCCATTATTAAAAAAGGTGTGAATAAATTATGAAAGTGTGGGACTTACACTAATATGAGTATAGATGTTTTGTGTATGGATTTTGGGGAAGTTCAAACAAAATGGAGATTCCAAATAAGATAGTGAGTTATTAATGGCTGTGTGATCTGAGGAAGCTCCAGGAAAATCTTATGGCTTTGAGTTCTTATGATTGGTATTGACTAAGTTACCCGTGGGTTTTTAGAGATTTATAAATTCAAGTCCTCTCCTCATTAGTGTAGAAAGTATTGTTAGTGATAGATAAGAACAGTATTTCCCTAAAATGTGGTGATATGTGAAATGATTGTATTACATAGATGAATCTTTTTCTTTTTCTTTAAATACTGGGGATCAAACCCAGGTGCCTTATATGTTAGTCAAGTGCTCTACAATGAAGCTATAACCTCATCCCTTTTTATTTTTTATTTTTGGTACCAGGGATTGAACTCAGGAATGCTTAACCACTGAGCCACATCCCCACCCCTCTAAAAATTTTTTTTAAAAAAAATTTTTTAGAATCTTGCTAAGTTGCTTAGGACCTTGCTAAGTTGGTGAGGCTGGCTTTGAAATCATGATCCTCCTGCCTCAGCCTAAGCTGCTGGGATTACAGGCAGTATGCTACCATGCCTGGCCCTTTATATTTTTTGAGAAAGTCTTATTAAGTTGCTATAGATCCTCCTGCCTCAACCTCCCAAGTAACTGAGACTATAGGCATGTATCCCCTACATCTGGATTAATGTTTTTCTTTTAATCTTTAAATATATGTTAGTATTTATCAGAAAAATAAACAAGCATCTCAAAAATATCAATTCATTGATATTTCTTAGCCTGAGGCTAAAGTGGATATTTTAAAGTGATTTGATTTAAAGATGTGTTTTTAATAATTAATACAATTGAAGCCAGATTTAAAATTAGGTAGTCAGTGTAGTTAGGTAAATCAGGTCTAATATCGAGTGAAATCTAAAATGGAGGCCATGTTGAGAATGAATTCCCAGAAAAGTTGAGCAACTCTCCGAATGTTAATGAAGTCCAGGAAACAGCCCCCAACAGATTTGAAGATAGTTCATCCAAAAGAAATGTTAATGAACAGCAAACTTAAAGATGCTGACTCGGAAGTGCCCAGATTACTTCTTTGGCCCACCTTGTCCCACCCCTCGGGCCTTCCCACCTACATTCCATCACCCCATCACCGAAAACTATAAAATGGAGAGACAACCGCACTTCCACGGATTCCACCTCTTGGGTCCCCTTCTTCCTCCCGGAGAAGTCTTTTCTGTTGTCCTTTAATAAACTTCTAATTTCTACTTTGACCTTGCCTCGGCATGCTTCTCTGGTGTTATTCTTCAACATTGGGGAAGCAAGAACTCATCACTGGTCAACAGCGGTAACAACAATGACTGAATGGATTTGGCAAAAATTATAAAAGTGGGTACGTGAATAAAGTTGGTAAACATTGGTAGTTTGTAAATACTATTTGTTTAATCATGGTGCTTTTACGCATTTTTTTCTTTTTAGGTAATAGTATAAAACTGGGCTGACTGTATCATAAGCTTCTTGTATTTTTTTCCTCCAAATACAGATATTGAACTGAGGTCCTTTCACATGATAGGAAGTACTCTGTCACTATCCTATTTTCTCAACTCTCTTTACTTTTTGAGATAGGGTCTCCTTAAGTTCTATAAGTTGCTGAGGCTGGTTTCGAACCTGATCCTTCTGCCTTAGCTTCCTATGTACCTGAGTAGGTATATATACACTACTGCACCTCATCATTGGCCTAAACTTCTATTTTCTTCCTATTATTTATTTATTTTTGAATTTTAGATAGTTTTTATTTGTGAACTTAAAAAAAATCCCCCTCCAACAGAAATTCTCAAGGCATTTTGACATTTTATGTTTAAAACAATTTGTACCATAGGTCTGACAGCTAAGAAGAAAATGAAGTTAAATGGTTAAAGGTACCCAAAGTCATTCAGTAGTTCGTAATGGAACTTTGGGCATAGCCAAGGTCTCCTTGTATCCAGAGTTGCTTCTGTTACACTGTGCTTTTTAGTTGTTAGTGGAGTAGCCAATTGAAATTTTCTTAGAACTCAGGAAGTCTGCCAAATTTTGCGGCTAAAGGGATGTTCCTGTAGCTTTTATATATTTGTATCTCAAGCCCTGAAGGTAGAAAGAGCTGGGTCTTCCAAAAATAGTTCAATAAATATGTCAACATTTTGAAATACTATTGAGAAAACAAGGAAGTGGAAGTCCTATGGGATTATTGGAAAATGATGCCAAATGCTTTCACCAGTATTTAGAAAGCAAATGTGGCAGTGGTTGTATGCCAGACAATGGTTCATGGCCTTGGTTTTTAAAGCCCATTTTTTTTCCTTACTTATACCCAGTGCTCTGTTTAATTGCTTCTAGATTTTGGTAGAAAAGCTGCTAAATGAACATCTTCCTTGAAAATTTTCCATTTAATCCACTCTTAAAGAGAAAAGGAAAACTTTTCTCACTTAATAAAGTGGATAAGAAGTGTGTGTATGAAAGGTTGAAGTGTCACATAACGACTTGGGTCTGTTCACTGACAAAGAAATAGAGTTTATCTGTGTGCTTGTAACCAAAACAGTTTTTGAATTGTGGCCATTAGAATCAACATCAGTAAAGTCTGCATCTTAATTTCCTTAATCCCAAGACTGTCTCTTTTAAATTATGTGCATATTGGAATGTTTTATTGTAATGTGAAAGCATTCATCTGTTCCCTGAGGTCCCCCCACCAGCTGAAAACAGAAAAATAGAGTTATGCTGAAGATATTAACTTTCACAGCTCTGCAATGAAGAGCAATAGATGTGGGCTGCATGTATAGTGCAGATGTGGCTGTGACCTAATTGACACCAGTTCACTTTCATGCTCCTTGCTGCAAGCTTGGATTGAAAGACATGAGGGGTGGATCTAGAACATTCTGTTGGTCTGTGATTTGTATTTTACTTGCTTTGTGCAGTACACAGGAAAACAGTGAAGGATAATGTGACTTTTTTTTTAAGGGCCTTATTTTTTTGTTGTTAAATCTTTTGAAGCCACATTTTTATTCTGATTATCTATTGACATTTTTTTTTTTTGAAGAAAGAGTATGTGCTTTTTGGTTATAAAAGAAATTGGTTTTTTTCCCCAACTTTTATTATGGAAAATTCAGCATATATTTGTAAGTAGAATACTACTATAATGAGCCTCATGTACCCTCTCTTGACTTCAACAATTTGCAGTACATAGCCTGTTTTATTCCATATGTTTTTCTCTTCCATTCCTTGACTTCTCCCATTACCTATTGTACTATAATTTTATGGCACTGGGGATTGAACCAGGGGTACTTTATCATTGAGCTACATCCCCAGTCATTTTTTTAAAAAAATTAAAATTTGATACAGGGTTCCTCTTAAATTGTTGAGGCTGGTCTTGAACCTGTGTTCCTCCTGTTTCTGGGATTACAAGCATATGCCCCTGCACCCAGCCTTACCCCTCATATTTTGAAGCAAATTCTATACATTGTGTAATTTATTTTGTAAATAAATGAGCTCTCCTTCCACCTTTTTTTCATATACTTCTTGGTTTCCCAAATAAAGTTCGTGTTCCAAACTGATTTTGTAGAATAACAAAGTAGTTCTTTTATAACATTTCAATTGTCATGCATTTGGAATAAATATCTAAATTCTGTTTTGAGAATTAAAAGCATTTTTTGTCCAAATGCAGTTTTGTGGATATAGGGAATACTTTGTCCAGTGTTAAAAATAAAAACAATAACAAAAAATCCTAACAATCACTAAACCAGAACTGAACTGATCTCACAATTTTAGTATGTTTTGAAGATAATGATTATGTATATAATTTTTTTTTTTCTCCAGGGCTCCTGCCTGCTTATACTGTATTGTAATATTATTAGTTTTTTTTTCTTTTTTATTCTTCTGTTCTTCCTTTACATGGTATGGTTCAATGGCAGTATGTTAGAACTAGACCAAGTGCAATTTTTATTTTTTAGTTGACTAAATTTTAATGAGATCACATAATTATTATAACTGTGTAGGGTGCTGTCTGTATGGTTCTGTCTGGCAGTGTAGAGGGTAAGGTACATACCTTAAACACTGATCACGTACTAGTTAAGAAGTCATTATATAAATTGATGGCCTTTTATACTCACAGCTGACAATCACTTAAAAGTTGAAATGCTTTTCCTAATTAACAGGCAGGATTTTTGTTTTGGAAATAGTTTATTGCTAAGAGCCACAGCCAAGTAATATGATGCATGGCACTTTTGGTTGAAAAGTGTCGCCAGCTAGCCATTGAGATGATATGATTATGTTAAGATTTGCATTCATATGGATATTGGACTCCTGCTGTTCACCTTGGGGAGGGGGCCTACGGGACTCCTGGAGAGTTCCCATTGGTTGGGGAAGTACAGTAGGAGGGAATTCCGGGGGGAGGAACTTGTTCTGGGGTTCCGGTAGAACACCACCACGTGTGTGGACTGGCTTGTTCCCGGATGTGTACGGGGTATCGGTGGCATTTCAAAAATATAGTTTGTTCCTGCTTGAGTGGCTCGTGATTCTGTGCCCAGCCAGACTGCGGCAATTGGTGGCCAGTACGGGGAACGCCTGAAGCTTGGAGGTGAGTAAAATTGCTCGCCCCTGAGGGAAGGCGACAGAATGGGTGACCATTTCAAAAAACAATGTGTTCTTGTTTTGATTTATTTTGTTTTTGTTTCAAGCTCCCTAGCCCTAGAATTTTCTCAGGCAAACTGGGAAAAATGGTTGGCTCAAGGTTTGAAGTTGTTCGGCCCTGAGAAAGAGAAAATTGATACAACTATTCTCTGTTCCATTTTTGTTTCATTCTGTTTTGGCTTTGTTTTATGCTATCTTATTGGGTTGCGTTACCTTTATAGTAGATTAGAATCTAGTAAAAAACAACCGAAAGACTGTTAAGTAAATTGTTAGAGATCCAGACTATGGTAGAAAACATGTTAGGTCAAGCAAAAGAGAAGGTCTTTCGAGCTAGTCAGACAGAGGAAAATTTGAAGAAAGAAAGCTTAGAGGAAGAACAGCCATCAGGTGGAGAATTACAATAGGAGGCTGCTACTAACTCCGTTCTATCACCCGAGGGCATAATTCAACCAACAGGTCCATCTACAGCTGAGCGGCCCTCAACTCCCGTAGTTGATGGACGGAATCCTGAGGCAGGACCCCAAAGATTAGCATGCCCTGTATTTGAGCAGGCAGGAGGGCAACGAATTCACCGTGATTTAGATTTCAAAACAGTAAAGCAATTAAAGGAGGCTGTAACAACCTATGGTCCGCAAGCACCCTTTACCATAAGTATGGTCGAATCTATTACCAACTTGGACATGACACTAGCAGATTGGGCTAACATGTGTCGATCTGTGCTAAACGGAGGACAATATTTGTTATGGAAGGTTGCCAATGAGGAATTTTACATGGAGACAGCTAGGTGAAATGCAGCAGCCGGTTACCCTCAAAGAAATCTAGATATGTTATTAGGAAAGGGACCTTATGAGGGTCAAAGACAACAAATTGAATATGATCCTGGTGTATACGCACAAATTGCTGTAGATGCAGTTAGGGCATGGAAAACTTTACAGGGGCATGGAGATTTACAAGATCAATTATCTAAGGTAATACAAGGAACTAATGAACCTTACGCTGAATTTGTAGATAGGCTTATTCAGACAGCTTCTAGAATATTTGGAGATACAGAACAGGCAATGCCATTTATAAAACAACTGGCTTATGACCAAGCAAATCGTTGCTGCAGAGAGGTCATTAGACCATGGAGACATGAAGATTTAAACACATATATTAAATTATGTAGAGACATTAATGAACAAGGGCAAGTCTTAGCAGCAGTACAACAGGCTTTAGATGCCAGGCCAAAAACATGCTATAATTGTAATCAAACAGGACATTTTAAAAGGAGTTGCCCCATAGGAGGAGGGTTTAAGAAAGCTAGGTATCAAAGGAATAGAATACCGGGTATTTGCCCATGATGCCATAGAGGGAGACATTGGGCTAATGAATGCCGTTCTCAAACCACCATAGAGGGTATTCCGTTATCAAAAAACGGACAAGGACCAAGTGTTTACCCATGATATTGTGGAGAAAGGCATCAGGCTCCATTGCCAAAAAACGGACTGGAGGGCCCAATGCCCCGGGGCCCAAAACCGCAAATATACGGGGCAATGGAGGAACCCAGAAGCACCATCAAGGTAGTGCCCAGGACGCATTATCCATTAAATCCCTCATCAGACAAACTAGAGGGAATGCAGGGTTGGACATCTGCGCCTCTGCCAGAGGAGTACTAACTCCAGAGATGGGAGTTCAAATCATTCCCACAGGAGTAAAAGGACCTCTTCCCCAGGGAACAGTAGGCTTATTATTGGGACGCAGTTCTTCTACTCTAAAAGGACTTATGATAAGTCCTGGGGTAATTGATCCCGATTATGAGGGTGAAATAAAAATTATAGCTAGTTCTCCAAGAGGTATATCAGTAATTTCACCAGAAGATAGAATAGCACAGTTACTAATAATACCCAGCCTGCATGATTAATTTTCCAGTTGTAATGTAGAAAGATGTTCCAAGGGATTAGGCTCCACAGGTGTAGATTGGGCTATGCTGTCTTTAAATTTAGATTCTCGCCCCATGCTAAAATTAAATATTCAAGGACATGACTTTATTTATTTATTTATTTATTTATTAAAGAGAGAATGAGAGAGAGGGAGGGAGAGAGAGAGAGAGAGAGAGAGAGAGAGAGAGAGAGAAGAGAATTTTTAATATTTATTTTTTTTTAGTTCTCGGCGGACACAACATCTTTGTTGGTATGTGGTGCTGAGGATCGAACCTGGGCCGCGCGCATGCCAGGCGAGCGCACTACCGCTTGAGCCACATCCCCAGCCCAAGGACATGACTTTAATGGGCTACTGAACACAGGTGCTGACCTTAGCATCATATCTCGTCAAGAATGGCCAAAACATTAGCCATTACAACAAGCCACTCAAACGCTTCGAGGCCTAGGAGTGGCAACTAATCCCCATAGAAGTGCAATGGTATTAGATTGGAAGGATCCTGAAGGATGTGAAGGAACTATACAACCCTACTAGGGCTAGACAAGGCTTTTTTTTTTTTTTTTTTTTTAATTGGATGTTCACAACATTACAAAGCTCTTGACAAATCATATTTCATACATTAGAATCAAGTGGGTTATGAACTCCCATTTTTGCCCCAAATACAGATTGCAGAATCACATCGGTTACACATCACATTTTTACATACTGCCATATTAGTGACTGTTGTATTCTGCTACCTTTCCTATCCTCTACTATCCCCCCTCCCCTCCCCTCCCATCTTCTCTCTCTACCCCATCTACTGTAATTCATTTCCCTCCATGTTTGTTATCCCATTCCCCTCATAACCTCTTATATATAATTTTGTAAAACAATGAGGGTCTCCCTCCATTTCCATGTGATTTCCCTTTTTTTTCCCTTTCCCTCCCACCTCATGTCTCTGTTTAATGTTAAACTTTTCTTCCTGCTCTTCCTCCCTGTTCTGTTCTTAGTTGCTCTCATTATATCAAAGAAGACATTTGGTATTTGTTTTTTTAGGGATTGGCTAGCTTCACTAAGAATAATCTGCTCTAGTGCCATCCATTTCCCTGCAAATTCCGTGATTTTGTCATTTTTTAGTGCTGCGTAATACTCCATGGTGTATAAATGCCACATTTTTTTTATCCATTCATCTATTGAAGGGCATCTGGGTTGATTCCACAGTCTGGCAATTGTGAATTGTGCTGCTATGAACATCGATGTGGCAGTATCCCTGTAGTGTGCTCTTTTAAGGTCTTCAGGAAATAGTCCGAGAAGGGCAATAGCTGGGTCAAATGGTGGTTCCATTCCCAGCTTTCCCAGGTATCTCCAAACTGCTTTCCAAATTGGTCGCACCCGTTTGCAGTCCTACCAGCAATGGACAAGAGTACCCTTTTCCCCACATCCTCGCCAGCACTCGATGTTGTTTGACTTCATCATGGCTGCCACTCTTACTGGGGTGAGGTGGTATCTTAGAGTGGTTTTGATTTGCATTTCCTTGACTGCTAGAGATGGTGAGCATTTTTTCATGTACTTGTTGATTGATTGTATGTCCTCCTCTGTGAAGTGTTTGTTCATGTCCTTGGCCCATTTGTTGATTGGGTTGTTTGTTTTCTTATTGTCTAATTTTTTGAGTTCTTTGTATACTCTGGATAATAGGGCTCCACACATTCTGAAGTGTGAGGAGTAAAAATTTGTTCCCAGGATGTAGGCTCCCTATTTACCTCTCTTATTGTTTCTCTTGCTGAGAAAAAACTTTTCAGTTTAAGAAAGTCCCATTTGTTGATTCTTGTTATTAACTCTTGTGCTATGGGTGTCCTATTAAGGAATTTTGAGCCCGTCCCCACAATCTGTAGATCGGAGCCAACTTTTTCTTCTATCAGACGGAGAGTCTCTGATTTGATATCTAGTTCCTTTATCCACTTTGAGTTGACTTTTGTGCATGGCGAGAGGAGGGGATTCAGTTTCATTTTGTTGCATATGCATTTCCAGTTTTCCCAACACCATTTGTTGAAGATGCTATCCTTTCTCCATTGCATGTTTTTAGCTCCTTTATCAAATATAAGATAGTTGTAGCTTTGTGGATTAGCCTCTGTGTCCTCTAATCTGTACCATTGGTCCACCCGCCTGTTCTGGTACGAGTACCATGCTGTTTTTATTACTATTGCTCTGTAATATAGTTTGAAATCTGGTATCGCTATACCACCTGATTCACACTTCCTGCTTAGAATTGTTTTTGCTATTCTGGGTCTTTTATTTTTCCATATGAATTTCATGATTGCTTTATCTATTTCTACAAGAAATGCCATTGGGATTTTGATTGGCATTGCATTGAACCTCTAGAGAACTTTTGGTAATATCGCCATTTTGATGATATTAGTTCTGCCTATCCATGAACAAGGTATATTTTTCCATCTTCTAAGATCCTCTTCTATTTCTTTCTTTAGGGTTCTGTAGTTTTCATAGTATAGGTCTTTCACCTCTTTTGTTAGGTTGATTCCCAAGTATTTTATTTTTTTTGAGGATATTGTGAATGGAGTGTTTTTCATCATTTCCATTTCAGAAGTTTTGTCGCTGATATACAGAAATGCCTTTGATTTATGCGTGTTGATTTTATATCCTGCCACTTTGCTGAATTCATTTATTAGTTCTAGTAGTTTTTTTGTAGACCCTTTTGGGTCTTCTAGGTATAGAATCATGTCATCCGCAAATAGTGATAATTTAAGTTCTTCTTTTCCTATTTTTATGCCTTTAATTTCTTTCGTCTGTCTAATTTCTCTGGCCAGTGTTTCGAGAACTATGTTGAACAGAAGTGGTGAGAGAGGGCATCCCTGTCTTGTTCCGGATTTTAGAGGGAATGCCTTTAACTTTTGTCCATTCAGAATGATGCTAGCCTGAGGCTTAGCATAGATAGCTTTTACAATGTCAAGGTAAGTTCCTGTTATCCCTAGTTTTTCTAATGTTTTGAACATAAAGGGATGCTGTACTTTGTCGAATGCTTTTTCTGCATCTATCGAGATGATCATATGGTTCTTATTTTTAAGTCTATTGATGTGGTGAATAACATTTATTGATTTCCGTATATTGAACCATCCTTGCATCCCAGGGATGAATCCTACTTGATCATGGTGCACAATTTTTTTGATGTGCCTTTGTATCCGATTCGCCAGAATTTTATTGAGGATTTTTGCATCTAGGTTCATTAGAGATATTGGTCTGTAGTTTTCTTTCTTTGAGGTGTCTTTGTCTGGTTTCGGAATCAGGGTGATATTGGCCTCATAGAATGAATTTGGCAGAGCTCCCTCTTTTTCTATTTCCTGAAGTAATTTGAAAAGTATTGGTATTAATTCTTCTTTAAAGGTTTTGTAGAACTCCGCTGTATACCCATCCGGTCCTGGGCTTTTCTTGGTAGGAAGTCTTTTGATTGCTTCTTCTATTTCGTCTATTGATATTGGTCTGTTTAAGTTGTGAGTTTCCTCCTGACTCTGTCTGGGCAAATCATATGACTTAAGGAATTTATCGATGTCTTCACTATCTTCTATTTTATTGGAATATAGGTTTTCAAAATAATTTCTAATTGTTTTCTGTATTTCTGAAGCGTCTGTTGTAATATTGCCTTTTTCATCCCGTATGTTAGTAATTTGAGTTCTCTCTCTTCTTCTCTTTGTTAGTATGGCTAGGGGTCTGTCGATCTTATTTACTTTTTCAAAGAACCAACTTTTTGCTTTGTTAATGTTTTCAATAGTTTCTTTTGTTTGAATTTCATTGATTTCTGCTCTGATTTTAATTAATTCTTGCCTTCTGCTACATTTGCTATTGTTTTGCTCTTCCTTTTCTAGGGCTTTGAGATGAAGTGTGAGCTCATTTATTTGTTGTTTTTTCCTTTTTTTGAGGAATGACCTCCAGGCGATGAATTTCGCTCTCAAAACTGTTTTCATTGTGTCCCATAGATTCCGATATGTTGTGTCTGTATTTTCATTTATCTCTAAGAATTTTTTGATTTCCTCCTTTATGTCTTCTGTAACCCATTGATCATTCATTAACGTATTGTTCATTGTCCATGTGATGTAGGATTTTTCCTTCCGTCTTTTATCATTGATTTCCAGTTTCATTCCATTATGATCTGATAAAGTGCATGGTATTATCTCAACCCCTTTATATTTACTGAGGGTTGCCCTATGGCATAATATATGATCTATTTTTGAGAAGGTTCCATGTGCTGCTGAGAAAAAAGTATATCCACTTGATGATGGTTGATATAGTCTATATATGTCAGTTAAGTCTAGGTTATTGATTGTGATATTGAGGTCAATAGTTTCTTTATTCAACTTTTGTTTGGAGGATCTGTCCAATGGTGAGAGAGGTGTGTTGAAGTCACCCATGATTATTGTGTTGTGGTCTATTCGATTCTTGAACTTGAGGAGAGTTTGTTTTATGAACGTCGCAGCGCCATTATTTGGTGCATAAATATTGATAATTGTTATGTCTTGTTGGTCAATGGTTCCTTTTAACAGTATGTAATGTCCTTCCTTATCCCTTTTGATTAACTTAGTCTTGAAGTCGATTTTATTCGATATGAGAATGGCCACCCCTGCTTGCTTACGAGGAGCGTGTGCATGGTATATTTTTTCCCAACCTTTTGCCTTGATCCTGCGTATGTCCTTTCCAATCAGATGTGTCTCCTGGAGGCAGCATATTGTTGGATTTGTTTTTTTAATCCATGTTAATTGTTGGATTTGTTTTTTTAATCCATGTTACCAGCCTATGTCGCTTTATTGGAGAGTTTAAGCCATTAACGTTTGGAGTTACTATTGATATATGGTTTGTACTTCCTGCCATGTTTGATTATTTATCTTTTTTTTTCCCCCTAATTTAGATTGTTTCTCCATGGTTAGCTTTCCCCCCGTCTTCTGTCTTTACCGAGGCACTTCCCGCTGATGGTTTTGGTTATCGTTTTCCATTTCTTCCTCTTGTAGAGTTTTGCTCAAGACGCCTTGCAATGCTGGTTTTCTGGCTACAAATTCTTTTAGCTTTTGTTTGTCATGAAAGATTTTTATCTCGTTGTCGTATCTGAAGCTTAATTTTGCTGGATACAGAATTCTTGGTTGGCATCCATTGTCTTTCAGTGTTTGAAATACGTTGTTCCAGGATCTTCTCGCTTTCAGCGTCTGTGATGAAAAATCCGTTGTCCACCTTATTGGTTTACCCCTAAATGTAATCTGCCTCTTTTCTCTTGTAGCTTTTAATATTATCTCTTTGTTCTGTATATTGGATAGCTTCATAACAATGTGTCTTGGCGTTGGTCTACTGTGATTTTGTGTGCTCGGTGTCCTGTATGCATCTACAATTTGTATATCTGTTTCCTTCTTTATTTCTGGGAAGTTTTCTGTAATTATTTCCTTCAGCACGTTACTCATTCCCTTGGCATGAATCTCTGTGCCTTCCTCTATCCCGATGACTCGTAAGTTTGATTTTTTTAAATTATCCCAAATCTGTTGGATGTTTTTCTCGTGATTTTTTACCAGTCTATCTGAGTTGGCTAGACTCTTTTCAAGATGATATATTTTGTCTTCATTATCTGACGTTCTGGCTTCTACTTGCTCCACTCTGTTAGTGATACTCTCGATTGAGTTTTTAATTTGGTTTATCATTTCCTTCATTTCTAGAATTATTGTTTGATTTTTTTTTATAATCTCTATCTCCTGATAAAGATGCTTAACTTCTTCTTTTATCTCTTTATGTAATTCCTTTTCAATGTGCTCTTTAAGGTTCCTTTCCATGTGTCTAAGGTGTTCCTTGAGTTCTTTATATGGCCATTTTTCTGATGACTCCAGGTCCTCCTGAATATTTAGGCTGTCTTTCATTGTTTGTACTCCTTTTCTTCCTTGCTTCTTTTATGCTCATGATACTTCTTGTTCTGTTTGACTGCTGAGTTACTGTTTACACTTATAAATTTATTTGATGCTTGGGAGGAGAGGTATTAGAAGGGAAGGGAAGAAGTTACTAAATAGAGTGAGTGTAGGCAGGTGGAATTCAAGAGAGGGGGAATAAGAAAATTGAAAAGAAATGAAAAGACAAAAGAAAAGAAAGTGAAAAGAAAGAAAGAAAAAACGAAAAAATAAAAATTTTAAAACAAACAAAATTATAATGATAATAGAAAAATGGAAATTGGAGTTAAAAAAAAATAATAATAGAATAAAAAGAATTAAAAAAATTGAAACCATTAATAAGAAAGTTAAAGAACAACAACAACATCAACTACAAAAAGTGAGAATAAAAAAATACTAATAATAATCATTAAAAAATAATAATAATAATAATAAATGCAGTCATAGAGCTCGATTAACTTCTCTTCCAGTAGGTGGAGCTATGCCCACTGGGCCAGGCTTCTCCTCGTGATAGGTGGGAACCAATCACTGTGCCTCAGCTCTTCTTCCCAGACTGTGCGAGTCTCCAGTCCTGAGTGTCTAGGTCCTTCTCTTGTGGTTTCTCAATCCAGGCCCCACTCACCTGTGACGCTTACCACTTTACTGGCTACACGCTGGGTCTGCTGCTCCTGGGAGCCCTGTTTTCACTGATGCCTGGGCACACCCTTTCTGTTTGCCTCCCTCGGACCCTAAGTTTGTAGGTCTTGGAGCTGAGGACCCCCAGCAAATTTGTTTGCCCTTAGGTAGCAACTCCCCTGTTAGCTGGTGCAAGGGACCTCTGTTGTCAGCCCTGGTGGGAGCGGTAGCTGGGGATTCTGTGCTGCTAGTCCCACTTCATTCCTGATTCCCTGGGTCTGGCTATGGTGCTCAGTTGGCTTTTACCTCTGTGAGATCAGGTGGGCCGACTAGTTATTTCAGCAGGATCGTTAGTGCTGAGTCACGAGAAGCAGGCGATCCGGGGCTTAAATGCAGCCAATTCGTGCTCAGTGTGTGTTTTCTGAGGGGCCCAAAGTGTGCGCCCTAGCTCCACGTCAGCTCAGCATTGTCTAGTAATCCTGAGCAAATAGGCTTTAGATAATTTACATCTCCCTATGCCCTCGCAGTTGAAGAGGTCAGAGACTTGATCCCTCCGCGTCTGCCGTCATGTTAGACCTCCTCAATAATATTCATGTTACCCTTACAGTTTCCTGGCATAAGCAAGATCTTGGGGTTATACAAACTGCTGCTTCTGTTTGCAGTCCAGTTTTCTAGAACTGAAGTCCTGCTGCCGTCGCCTCCACCTCTGGTCCGAGCTCTTTGGCGTCGCGCATGTCTGCGACCTTAGCAGCACCGCCGCGGAGGGCCCAAGCGGCTGCCGCCGCGGAGAGCCCAAGCGGCTGGCGCCGCGGGGGGCCCAAGCGGCTGCCGCCGCGCCTGTCCCCTTGCAGAGGGATGCCGAATGACCCCAGAGCAGGCTATGCCCCAAGGTGCAGCAGGGAACAGGCGACCGAGGCACTTGAGGCCGTGGTCCAGCCTTCGGAGGACAGGGTTCGGCATGCAGCCCAGTTCCAGTCTCTAGATGCAGCAGCTGGACTATGTTGACACGGCCATCAAGACAGCGTGCAGAAAGCAAATGGTGGCTCCCGCGGAGTGGATTTTCGGCCCCGAAACTACAGCCCCGCCAACAATTTCAATCCACTAACTCTCCCTGTATAGACAATATTCAAAAAAAAAAAAAAAAAAAAAGGGCGGGGTGTCCTGAGCTTTCTTTGCCTCAGGTACTTACAATCCACTGCTGATTGCCCCTTCAGCTTCTCTGCCGGGACCGAAGTGAAAGAGGAAGCAGATGGGCGCAAAGCGCCCACGGTTTTGAGCAGGAAAGCGTCCGGGAGCCAAGCGTCTCTTTTTCAATCTCCTAGACAAGGCTTTAGGAAATAAAAAAGATTAAGAGAACAAGAACAAGGTATGACAGCACCAATTCAAATAGATCAAGAAATAAATAGACATGGATTGGGTTTTCAGAAAGGGCCACTGAGACAATCAAAATTACTTGGAAATCAGAAAGACCAGTGTAGGTTCCTCAGTAGCTCCTGACTAAAGAAAAGATACAAGTAGCCCATGACCTGGTCAAACAACAATTAGCGGAGGGACATATACAACCTTCTGTATCTCTCCATAATACTCCCATTTTTGTCATTAAAAAGAAATCTGGTAAATGGAGATTATTGCAAGATTTAAGAGCCATTAATAATGAGATGGTTATTATGGGACCTGCTCAATCAGGGATTCCCAAATTGTCTGCTTTACCAAAAACCTGGTATGTTTTAGCTATAGATATTAAAGATTGTTTTTTTTCAATCCCAATTCATCCCGAGGATAGTCCACATTTTGCATTTACTATCCCTGCTCTAAATCATGAAGGTCCTGATTAGAGATATGAATGGAAAGTACTCCCTCAAGGGATGGCTAATAGTCCAACTATGTGTCAAATTTATGTTAACAAAGCAATCCAGCCACTTAGAAATCAAAATGATGAACTACAAATATTTCACTATATGGATGATGTGTTATCGGCACATAAAGATAAAAACACATGGCTAGAATGTTATGCCACACTTACAAACTTATTAAAAAATTATTGTCTAGAGATAGCAATAGATAAAATATAATTAAATTTTCCAATTAATTATTTAGGAGTTCTATTATCCTCAACCATGGTCCATCCACCAAAAATTCAAATACGAGTAGATCAACTCAAATCACTTAACAACTTTCAAAAGTTATTGGGAGACATAAATTGGATAAGGCCTTATCTAGGCATACCAACAGGAGAGTTGGGACCTTTATTTGATATTCTAAAAGGTCCAGCAGATCTAAATTCACCCCACATGTTAACGTCTGAAGCAAGAAAAGCATTAAAAATCATTGAAACATATGGAAAATATGCATTTGGATAGAATTGACATAAGTTTGCCTTTATTATTTATTGTACTACCAACAAAAAATATTCCTTCAGGAGTATTTTGGCAAGAAGGTCCATTATTATGGATACATTTATCTTATTCTCCTAACACTATTCTTACTAGATATCCTGAGGCTGTAGGACAATTAATACTCAAAGGAATAAAAGCAGCAAAGGGAGTGTTTGGGATTTCTCCCAATAAAATTATTACTCCATATACTATGGATCAAATTGATGAGTTAGCTAATGAGTTAAATACTTGGGCAATAATCATGTGTGAATCTAATGTTTCATTTGATAATCACTTACCATCTAATCCTTTGTTGTCTTTTTGGTCTAAGCATCCTGTAGTTTTTCCAAAAATGACAAGAAAAACCCCTATCATGAATGCTCCAAATATATTCACTGATGGGTCAAACAATGGTACAGCAGCAGTAGTTACTCCTGATCAAACTTTTACATTTTTAGTACCCAAACAATCAGCTCAAAAGGTGGAGCTTAATGCAGTATTACAAGCTTTTATGATGTTTAAAGATTCTGTATTTAATTTATTTTCTGATAGTCAGTATGTAGTTAATGCTATAGTATCCCTTGAAGATGCTGGTAGGATTTCCCCTTCTTCTACTGTTTTCTCTTTGTTTTCTGCTATACAAAGTCTAATCTGGGACAGAAAAGATCTGTTCTTTATAGGACATATCAGGGCACATACAGGATTGCCTGGAGCTCTTAGTTTGGGCTATGAACTAGCAGATAAATCTACACATGACATACATATTTTCTCCACAATAGAAGAAGCTATAAATTTTCATAAAAGGTTCCACGTCAATGCTAATACTTTACAAAAGCGTTTTAAAATAACTAAAGAACAAGCCAGACATATAATAAAACAATGTCAAAATTGTGTGACATTTTTACCACAATTTAATCTTGGAGTCAATCCTAGAGGACTGATACCTAACCATATTTGGCAGATGGATGTCACACACTTGCCAGAATTTGGAAAATTAAAATATTTGCATGTTACAGTTGATATTTCTTCCGGATTTTTGATGGGCTCCCTTCATGCCAGAGAAAAAAACTAAAGATGTTATAGCTCATTGCTTACAAAATTTTGCCACTGTGGGCGTTCCAAAACAGTTAAAAATGGATAATGGTCCTGGTTATGCTTCTACCTCTTTTAAACAATTTTGCTTAACATTTGGCATTACTCACATAACAGGAATTCCATACAATCCACAAGGATAAGGAATAGTTGAAAGAGCTCATCAAACTATTAAAATGTACTTATTAAAACAAAAGGAGGGAATTGGAAAGGGGTATATATCCCCCAAAGATAAACTTTAAATAACCCTTTTTACTCTAAACTTTTTAAATTTGGATTCATCAGGGCTTAGTGCTGCGGAAAGACATTTGTATCCAAAAAATGTACATAAGCCTAAGGTACTTTGGAAGGATATTCTAATAGGACAATGGAAAGGTCCTGACCCAGTGATAGTCTGGAGTCGGGGCTCTGTCTGTGTTTTTCCACAGGAAGAACAGCAGCCAATTTGGATTCCAGAGAGGTTAACCAAAACAATTTCTACAGACCAAAAGGAAGATGATTTGACTCAAATCCATAACAGCTGATATCCAGAGCTCCAGCTTGGGTATTTTTACATCTGTGACAGTGATTAACCAGGATGCTTTTTTCAATATCTATTTTATTATTGCTTTTTTCCCACATCATAAAGTTCCATTTTATTTTTGAGCTCATACAGACCTAGATTAATGTTTTCTGATCAGTTTTATTTTTTGACTATGGAGTTTTTAAACATTGCAATGGAAATTTCACCCAGGTAAATCTAGAAGGCCTTTACTGTTGTCTTATGTGTTGTATGTTACGTGTGCACACTTCTGTTTTGTGTTGTATGTCTGTATGTGCGTATGTCCATATATCATATATGAGGAGCGCTCATAAATATATGGATCCAAATTTTTTTTTATTATTCACGTGATTTTAATGGTTTAGTTTAATTTGGGTAAACAGCTGTTGAAGACTGTTTTAATATGTTTACAAATAAGCAGGTTAACAGATCTGTTTGTTTACTTTCACCTTTCCTTTTCATTATATTTAATAATTCTGTTCAGGATAATGTAAATTGTTCTAAAAATTGTTTTCTTAATACCTGTTGAAATGTTACATTTTTTTTTTTCTTAACATCATTGTCAAAATCCCTATTTTCATCCCAGTGCCGGTGAAGACAAAGATGAAACCAAACTACAACTTCTTCAATAATTATCACAACAAACTGTATAAACTGATGCATCAATGAATAATAACTCAACAAGTAATTCTCAATCACTGAGTCGATTTATTTTGGGAGGAAATGGACATATTGATAGATTCCTCCGCTTTGAACTGCTTACAAAACTTGCCTGGACTATGTATCACTTGTATGCATTGTGCTGTATTTGTTGATACAGCGAACAGTTTTCTGATGACCGGTAAGAACCATATGTTGAATTGGACAAACCTAACAGGCACGGTCCCTAGCAACATTGCCTGTTGCTTAATTAAACAGAAGGGGGCAGATGCTAAGAGCCACAGCCAAGTAATATGATGCATGGCACTTTTGGTTGAAAAGTGACGCCAGCTAGCCATTGAGATGATATGATTATGTTAAGATTTACATTCATATGGATATTGGACTCCTGCTGTTCACCTGGGGGGGGGCCCTACGGGACTCCTGGAGAGTTCCCATTGGTTGGGGAAGTACAGTAGGAGGGAATTCCGGGGGGAGGAACTTGTTCTGGGGTTCGGGTAGAACACCACCGCGTGTGTGGACCGGCTGGTATTGGCGGCATTTTCAAAAATAAAGTTTGTTCCTGCTTGAGTGGCTCGTGATTCTGTGCCCAGCCAGACTGCGGCAGTTTATATTTTAATTAATATTTTCAGTTACATATAATTATTCAATACTTTTGTAAAGACATACTGAATTAAAAAATAATGATAATAATAGATACCATTTCTTGATATTTGTTATGTGGTAGACACAGTTCTATGAGGACTTCTGTATATACTTAGTCATTTAAACCTTGTGGTAATTGTGTGATAAGTACTGTTAACTCAAGGAATCTTTAAGAAAATGGAGACACTAAAAGTTTCAGTAACTTGTTCAAGTTATTCAGCTAATTAATGACTGATCAGGGCTGTCTGGCTCCAGAACCTTCAGTGTAACTCCTGTCTGTATTGTCTCTGGGAATATGTAAACTACCTTCAAACCCTGTTTCTATTTGCATTCTCCTCTGCAGAAGTAACTGTTTTGAAGGAGAGCCATTAGTGTATAATTTGATCACTGGTGATGGTTTTGATTGAGAAACTTGAAAGCCATTGATGAGATTCTACTTATGTTCTTTTACTGGCTTTAGTAATAAAAAGGGAAGGGGAAAAATGGTAGCATGTAGAGAGTAGGGTCATTACCAGTAATGTCTCCCCTCCTCCTTTAAGATGGAATGTTGAATCCATTTGGAATGTTGACAGATCACAAAGAAGTTGCTGAAGGTAGTAAGTAGTACCATTGAGTGGTTAAAATCTATATCTCCAGTTGAGTACCTTGGTGTGGGCAGGTGTATTATTAGAACTTAGGCCATCATTGGTCAACACTGTAGAGTATAGATTTTTCTCAAGAGTTTATCCTGAGGCCTTTAGTGACCAGATTTTTAACAGGTACCTGATACTGTATGTTCTCCCCTTTTTCTTGAAAAGAGTAGATGGTAGAAGAAAATTGTCCTAGCCCTAAGTCCCAGTCCACAATCCACAGTCCACTAATTACTAATCATAATATTGGGCAAGAGACATTGCTTCTTGTGTCTGTTTTATCTTACGAGATTCAGATGCTCTGAAATAAGTTCTCATTCATATAAGATGTCTGACTTACTGATTTGCCTTTGTTTGTGGAGAAAGTGATTTAAAATGCCCTTTCTTTTTATTATTATTATTTTTTATTTGTTTTAATTAGTTATACATGACAGTAGAATGCACTTATATACTTTGATGTATCATACATAGATGGGATATAATTTCTCATTTTTCTGAGTATACATATTGTAGAATCATATTGGTCATACAGTCACATACATACATACAGTAATAATGTCTGTTTCATTCTACTATTTTTCTTATCCCCACATCCCCTGCCTTCCCCTCCTTTCACTTAAAATGCCCTTTCTTATAGGAAAAATAGATGTAGATTTTTGGCAAAACATTCCATACTTTTCATTTTATCTTTATAGCAACTTAAGAAAAAAATATAGTTTAATGGAGGGAGGTTTGTGGTAATGTTTGTTATTGAAATTTTAATCTTGGTCATTTCCTATTGAACATAATTTTGCCAGTGAGTTTTACAAAAATTTAAATTTATTTTTTAAATTGGTGGGGGTAGCATGTGATATTTTGATATATGTATACATTGTGTAATGTTTAAATCATGCTAAACGTATCTGTCTTTTCAAACATATAATTTCCTTTTTCCTCTTTCTTTTTTAATACTGGGATTTGAACCCGGGGCACTCTAACTCTAAACTGCATCCCCAACCCTTTTTTTTTGGGTCTTGCTAAGTTGCCCACTGTGGCCTGGAACTTGTGATCCTCCTGCTTCAGCCTGCAATTACAAATATTTGTCCACACGTGGCTTTTCTACTTTCTTTTTTTGATGTGGGGATTAAATTCAGGGGCATTCAACCACTGAGCCACATCCCCAGCCCTATTTTGTATTTTATTTGTTGACAAGGTCTCACTGAGTTGTTCAGCATTGCACTTTGGCTGAGTCTGCTTTTGATTTAGGATCCTCCTGTTCCAGCCTCCCAGGCTGCTGAGATTATAGGCATGTGCCATAACACCCGGCAGCTTCTATTTCTCATATCAAATATTTCTTAGTTTTTTTGTTATCATGTTTTCCTCGTTACTGGGGATCCAGTTCAGGTGTGTTCTACAACTGAGCTAAGTTTCCAACCCTGTCTATTTTTTATTTTGAGACAGAGCCTAAGTTGCTGAGGCTGACCTTGAATTTGTGATCTACCTGCCTTGGCCTTCTGAGGCCTTCTGAGTTACTAGGATTATAGCCTGTGCTACTGGGCCCAGCTAGACAATAATTTTTAAGTTTTTCTTTTCTTTTTTTAATTAAATGTTTTTCTATTGTGTAGGCACTAACTTCATCATTATTTCCTTTTTTTTTTTTTTTTTTTTTGGTATTATGGATTGACTTTAGGGGCACTTTACTATTGAGGCACATCCCCAACCCATTTTATTTTTCATTTTGAGATAGGGTCTCCCTAAGTTGTAGAAGTTGGTCTCAAACTTGGCGATCCTTCTGTCTCGTCCTCCCGAGTGGTTAGGATTATTGGCATGTACCTCCACATCTGGCATTATTTCCCTCCCCCGCAAAAAAAAGTTTGATTTAGAAAGTTTTAAATATGTATATAAAAGTAAGCCAAATGGTGTATTAACCCCTCACCCCCATGTATTCCTACCACTCCCTTTAACAATTATCAACTCATATTTGGCTTTTAAAAATCTATGTTCCTATTAATTTCTCCTCATACTGCGTTATTTTAATGCAAATCACAAGTATCTCATCATTCTGTCTGCATAAATCTCAGTATTTATCCTTAAAGGATAAGACTTGAAAAAAAGTCACAGTACCATTATTATGTCTAAAAAAATTAACAGTAAGGGCTGGGGATATATCTCAGTGGTAGTGTTTGCCTAGTATGCACATGGCCTTGGGTTCAAACCCTGAAAGAAGCCCAAACCCAACCCAAAATAACAGTAAATTTTTAATATTATCATGTTGCATTCTGTTTAATTCCTTGTTGTCCTTGTTTTCTTTCAGGTTTTTTTTTTGTTTGTTTGTTTGTTTGTTTGAACCAAGTCCACACATTGTGATTAGTGATAGATCTCCTCAATTTTCTTTAATCTATATGTTCTGTTCTCTTTCTTATATTTCCTTGCAACTTATTTGTTTTTAAGAAATTTAAACTTAAGAAATTGGGTTGTTTGTACCATATTGTACCCATAATTTTTTTATTTTGCTGATTTCATGTTTTTTGTATAGTTTTGTCTGTTCCTCCATCCTGTAAATTGGTGGGTCCATACAGAGGCTTTGTCAGCTTCTGGTTTAAGGTTTTTTTTCCCCTCTTTTAATCCTTCATTGGTTTTGTTATTTCTTAAAACCACTCAAGGAGTATACAAAAGCTAATTGTAAGGATGTTTGGATTTGTTACTTAGTTCTTCATTTTCTGAAATTGGCCTAAATTCCCCATAAAAACATGTGGAACCACTTAGAAATTTGGGAAGATAACAATCCTCTGCAAATACCATACCCAAATACAAATTACACAAGAGTTGCTAGTCTCAACTGTATTTCCCAAACGAAAGGAAGAAAGCAGCTGCCTTAAGGATTTCTATGAACCACAAATCAGGTTTTCAGTTAAAGAGAGACATTTTACAGTTAAATCAGACTTTATTTTTCTAGAACAATGTGAAAACATTTCAATTACCTAAATTTCCCACCCAGTAAGCTAGTATCCTTAGTGACTACTTTTTTCCCCTTTTCTTCCTTGGCAATTGGAAGTAAAAGGATTAAAGTGGAATGATGGCAAGTCAGAAAGTAACCAAGATATGTGGGAAACCAAATAAATGTATTCTGCAGGGATACTTTGAAGCATATTTATAATTTTCTTCTCCTTCTCCTCCTCTTCTTCCTCCCTCCCTCCTTCTCTCATTTCGTCCTTCCTTCCTCCTTTCTTCCCTCTTGCCTGCCTGTGTTCTTTCTCTCTCTCTTTCTTCCCCCGCTTCTCTCTCTCTCTCTCTCTCTTTCACCTGGGGCACTCAACCCCTGAGCACTCAACCCCTGAGCCACATCTTCAGCCTCTTTTTATTTTGAGACAGATTTTGAGACAGGATCTTGCTAAGTTGCGTAGGGCCTTGATAGGTTTCAGAGTGTGACTTTGAACTTATGATCCTCCTGCCTCAGCCTCCTGAGCCACCGGGATTACAGAACATGAGCCACTGCTCCCAGCTGTAATTTTTTTTTTTAAAAGAAACTTTTAGATGTGGAAATAAAGAGTACAATAGTGTAGTGAACATCCATATCCCCACCAACTAGTACTAGTACATATACTGAGGGAGAAAATACTAGTTGGTGGGGATATGGATGTTCACTACACTATTGTTGGGCTGGGGCTGGAGTTATACTGCTATTCATTGGAATCTTCTCTCCCTCTTTTTTTTTTCAGTTGTCATCAGGCTTGTGGTACAGATCTTACATCTTTTTATTTCTTTGGGCAATGCTGGTAAATATTTTGCTAGTTTTTGTTTTACTTTATTTTGGTTGGTCTTCATTTTATTAGGTGCTAGGTGAATATGCTGTGATTAGGGTTGGTTTCCTGATTTTTAATTGTATATCTTTTGTAACAAAATGTCTTAAAATTGAAGTATATACAGATACAGTTGAATAATGAATCCCTATATACTCATCTTCCAGCTAATTATCAACATACAGCTACATTTTTGTTTTCTTCTGTGTACCTTCTAAACCTTGTCATCCTGTCTCCCCCATTTCATGCTGGATTATTTTAAAGCAAATTCTATATATTATATTATTTGATTCATACTTATTTATATGTCTGTTAGGTGAGCACTTTAAAAAGACTCCACAATACCATTGTCATATCTAAAAAACTTACTATTTTCTAAATGTGATGAAATATTCAGTGAATATTCATATTTCCTCAGTTGCTTCACAAGTGTTTTTATAGTTGGTTTGTTCAAGTTAATATCCAGATAACATTCACATTACATTTATGGTTGCTCTGTCTCTTGAGTGTTGTGTTTTGTTTTCTTTTGGTTCTGGGGAATTCAACCCTAGGGGTACTTTACCACTGAGCCACATCCCCAGTCCTTGTTAAAATTTTTTTGAGACAGGGTCTCTCACAATGCCTGGCTTGAATATCTTTTTTTTTTTAACATTTTTTTATTTTTATTAGTTATTGATGGACCTTTATTTATTTATTTGCTTATATGTGGTGCTGAGGATTGAACTCAGTGCTTCCCCCATGCTAGGCAAACACTTTACCACTGAGCCACAACTTTAGCCCCTTGAGTATCTTAATATATAGTTTATTTATTTTCTTTTTCTTTTAGTTTATTTGCTGAAGAAACTGTTTGTCTTACAGCATTTCCTGCATTCTGAACTTTGTTTATTGTATCCCTCCTGCAGTGATAGTTTAGAATGTTTCTGTCTTGTGAGTTTCTTATAAATAGGTAGGCAGACTTGAGTCTTAGATTCAAGGTTGATTTTCGGGGAAGGATGGAGAGACTAGAATCTTTCATAGCTGTTGATGTTTATTTCTTATTGCATTTCATCCAGAGATCCTGTATGGTTGACTCTTTTTTGGGGGATAAAAATTGATTCATTTGTTCTGGTGTTTTTGGCTAGATAACTTTATCTTATTGATGTGGGTTATTTAATTACCATAAAATACAGGTTTTTATTTGAAATACAGGATAAATACTTTTTTCCTTTACCAAATTTCAGAAGAAGCTATTGATATAATAATTATTTCCAACTTTTTTTTTTTTTTTTTTTTTTGGTTTCAATCTTAAGTGTCCCCTTAAGTCCCATATGCTAAAAGCCATTTGCCACCCTGAGGCACTCTTGGGAGGTGGTGGAAACTTTAGGAAGTGGAGCCTTATTGAAGGAAGCTTGTCACATTGGCGGGGGGCATGCCCTTAGAGGAGGTATGAGCTGAGCAGCTGTGCTCCATCCTGTGCTCCCTTATCCTTGTGTGCTACCCTATGCAGGCCCCCAAATGGTGGAGTCAACTGACCACGGATTGAAACTTTTAAACTGTGAACCCAAATATTTCAGAATTTCCTCCTCCTATGTTGATTTATCTCAGGTATTTGGCACAGCATCAGAGAGCTGACCAAGAATCTATTTCTCTCTCTCTCTCTTTTAAATGATACCCCAAATTGAACCTAGGGGCACTTTAATTCTGAGCTGAATCCCAAGTCCTTTTTGTTAGTTTAGAAATGGGGCCGAGTTGCGGAGGCTGGCTTCTACCTTGTGATCCTCCTATCTTAACCTACCAAGATGCTGAAATTACAGGTGTGTACCACTGACCTGGCTAGTCTGTTTCTTTTTTGGCTATCATTATTAATTTAAGGACTTTTATATAGTCAGAGGATTTCAACCAATTAGTCATCCCCGCTGGGGATTGAACCCGGGGTGTTGGACCCAGGGGGATTGAAGCCAGGGGGTTGAACCCAGGGGTGCTTTACTGCTGAGCTATATTCCCGGGCCTTTTAACATTTTTTATTTTGAGACTGGATATCTCTAACTTGCTAAGGCTGATCTCAAATTTGTGATCGTTCTGCTTTAGCCTCCCAAGTTTCAGGGATTACAGGTATGCACAATGACTGTAGTCATTCTTTTTTTTTTTTTGTACTGGGGAATGAACTCAGGGGTACTCCGTGTAAGGTCAACCTTGTAATGCTAGATCAGTAAGCTGCTGCCGTGTTTCCTGCAGACAACTTTATTTCCTCTGATTTGAGTAAACAGATTCGGTTTCATGAAGAATTGAAATGTATAACTGAATTTGTGCAGAACTCTTTTGTAATGGAATAACATTACAATACTTATTACTTACTTACTTACACTGAGCCACATCCCCAGCTCTATTTTGTATTTTATTTAGAGACAGAGCCTCACTTAGTTATTCAGGCTGGTTTTGAAATTGTGATCCTCCTGCCTCAGCCTCCCAAGCTGCTATGATTACAGATGTGGGCCACCATGCCTGACTTAGTCATTCTTTTTGATAGTTATGTTTTTTTAACTTTCACCACTCCCTTCAAACTGGGTCTTATGCCCTTTGACATGACCCTGTCAGACTTTGAAATAAGGAATAAGTTTATTAAAAGGCTATATAATTTCTTTCTGGAGAATATCATCAAATCTCCAATAGGCATAGCATTAAAAGTATCTACACTACAATGGAAAAAAAAAAGCCATAGAGCAAAGTGAAAACTTGATCCCCAAGTGTGTATTGTCAGGTTTTTGTCTTAAAAAGCATCTTTGTAAATTTTTCCTATTCAGATAATCAAAGATAATCAACTTTCTGGGCCATGGATTAAAGAGCTGTGAATTTGGAAATCCAAGAGTTCCAACATATTCCACAGTTAAAAAGTCCATTCTCAGAGGAAATGAGGATGGGTTTGTGTCCTAACCTTTGCCATTTTTTCCCCAACATAAAACGTTGCTAAACATGCTGCCCTGAGAAGGTCAACCTTGTAATGCTAGAGATCAATAAGCTGCTGCTGGTTTCCTGCAGACAACTTTATTTCCTCTGATTTGAGTAAACAGATACGATTTCATAAAGAATCGAAATGTATAACTGAATTTGTGAAGAACTGTTTTGTAATGGAATGACATTACAATACTTACCATATTTCCAAATCTCCGGGAAGTTTGTGTCTGACATTTTAAAACACATGTTGGTTTTATAAATTGCCACTCCCCCCAAATTCTATGAATAATGTTCATCCCATAAGAAATAGTCCTTTTCAGTTTTGTAGCTTTTCTTTTGTAGAATAAATGGGGTTTAGTTTTATCCTTGTGCTGGTAGTAGTCACTATCATGACTCTTTTGTTAAGTATTAAATATGAACTGCCAGTTTTTAAATACTTTGAGTACTTACTGAATGTTGGGCTGCAGTACAAATAATGCAGCTGCATACCATACTAATATAAACAAAATGTCATGCTTTGAAAAAACGTTTATTCTCCAAGAATAGAAAGAAGTATAATGAAATTCTGTATTTATTTTCCAGTGAGTTACGTTTTGAAGTAAATAAATGATGATACTGTATTTTAGTTAGAAATGTTTCTTTTCATGCCTTTTAGGCATTTTGGTTTGTAAAATAACTATCAGATTATTTTAGCAACTGTAAGAATCCCATTAATTATTTTTGAACAACCAACACTGAAAAACATGTCAAATTGTTTTAATGGCAGAAACTTTGAATACTTTATTTCTAGTAAATTAAGTTATTCTGTGAATTTTCCAGATGGCAAAAGCAACTAGAATAATTTGATTCATTATTTCTTTCCCATTTGTGATATTAATGAATTGTGAATTAGTGCAGTTTAAATTGGTACTGGAGTGTCCCTTTTGAAACCTTAGAACTGTGTTCTTCTTATATGAAAAATAAAATTATTTGTGTAGAGAGGTAGTTATTTTCTATATCACTCTACAGAGGATCTGAGGGAATATATTTGTGGGAATATACAGGAAATATATTTGATACAGTTGCTTACATAAAAACCAATTAGGGCAGGTAAATTAGAAATAAGAAGAAAACATCTAAATGAGAATCTAACCTCTACATATACAAACTGTAGCTATGGCTTAACAAATTTTTATTGATATCTGTCTTTTTGTATTTTTGTATATGTATTTGTATGTTTTGTCTTGTTTTTTACCCAAGAAGTACTTTTAAAATGTGTGATGCTTGATAAAACCTCTATTCTTTCTTGAAATGTTTGCTGTCAATCATTGAAGTTTTTTTCCCTGTCAATACAACTGTGAAATGTTTTGGTTTTTTAAAGTATAAATATGAGTAAAATTTTCAATAAGAGGAAATTATAGTAATTAATATTTGATTGGTTTTTTATTTTTCAGGCTTTTTCCTTTGGTGATAAACATTTTTATACTTTTGAGCCATTTCTTTCAAGACCCTGATCCTGTGAAAGTGAGTCATATCATTCAAGGCATAGCTTATATGTCAACTTTTCTGTGAAATAGTTTCTAATTCCTACAAGTAGGGTTAATACCTGTCTTTGCTCCCAAGAAGTTTAATGGCACTTATTAGGTTGGATTTTAAAACCCTATGTGTCATTTTTTTCAGGGCAGCAACGCTGTTTCATTCCCAGTGATTAGCACTGATAAAGCATTCTGTAGATGTTCATGGAAAGAATGAAAACTAGCAAATGAATCAGAAGTTTTAATGAAGTTCAGATTATTAAAATTTTTGCTTCCTTTGGAATCAATGAATATATTAGCTGGTTTGGATCATCTTATATTGTACAGGATCTTCTGAACCACTAATAGCAATGTGAGTTGCCTTATAGTTGAATTTGAAACATTCTGTGTGTGCGTGCATATGTTGGATGTGCTCTACTGGGGATTGAACCCCTAGGTGTGTTACCATGAGCTACATCCCCAGCCCTTTTTAAAATTTTGATATAGGGTCTTTCTAAGTTGCCCAAGCTGACTTCAAGCTTGCCATCTTCCTGGTATTACAGATGTGCATCACTCTGCCTGGCTTCATTTCCAATCTTATTTTACCATTATGCTGTTATTTGGTTATGTCCTTCTGCTTTTAAGATGCTGTTCTTATTGTATTATGCCACTCTCATACTACGAAACCTTTAGTAGCTCTCTTTTACCTATGGGGGAAGTCAAAATTAACAATTCATGTCTTCTCTCCCATCCCATTGGATCTTATGCTTTATATAGAAGATTCTTCCCTGCCTTCTGTGGAGCTATATGTTTTTCAGAATTTTAAATATTATTTTGCTACTGGGGATTGAATCCAGTGGCACTTTATCACTGAGTTGTGTCCTTAGCCCTTTTTAGATTTTTTTTTTTTTTAAATTTTGAGATAGGGTCTCACTGAGTTCCTTATGGCCTTGCTAAATTTCTGAGGCTGGCCTCAAACTTGGGATCTTTCTGCCTTAGCTTCCAAATTGCTGGGATTACAGGTATGCGCTGCCCCACCAGGCAAGATATTATCTATAACTACCTGGAATTTCTGCTTTCACTTTGCCTACCTGGTTCCTATATGAAATTATAAAACATGAGTTCTAGAAAATTCTGACAGTTCTTTAACTCAATCGTTTAACTTATAAATGAAAAAAAATAAGACATTGAAATTTTCATTGATTCCCTGCTGCCCATCACCCATGTACAAAGCAAACCAGCCTCAGACCCAGGTTATAACTAATGTCTCTTTGTTCATTTTTCACAAAGTCTTTTTTTCTTTCTTCCTTTCCCTTTTTGTGATACTGGGGATTGAACCCAGGGCCTCATGCATGTGAGGCAAGTGCTCTGCCACTGAGCTACATCCCCCCCCAATTTTTTATTTTGAAACAGGGTCTCATTAAGTTTTCTAGAATGACCTCAAACTTGGAATCTTTCTGCCTCAGCCTACTGAATCCAGTGGCTCTTTATCATTGAGCTGTGTCCCTAGCCTTTTGTATGTCGTCATGCCCGGCCATAAGCTGTTTTTATTTTATTTATTTATTTATTTATTTATTTATTTTTGTTTTTTTGTTTTTTTTTTTATTGGTTGTTCAAAACATTACATAGTTCTTGATATATCATATTTCACACTTTGATTCAAGTGGGTTATGAACTCCCATTTTTACCCCATATACAGATTGCAGAATCACATCAGTTACACTTCCACTGATTTACATATTGACATACTCATGTCTGTTGTATTCTGCTGCCTTTCCTATCCTCTACTATCCCCCCTCCCCTCCCCTCCCCTCCCCTCTTCTCTCTCTACCCCCTCTACTGTAATTCATTTCTCCCCCTTGTATTATTTTTCCCTTTCCCCTCACTTCCTCTTGTATGTAATTTTGTATAACCATGAGGGTCTCCTTCCATTTCCAAGCAATTTCCCTTAGCTGTTTTTATTTTAAATTGCAGCTGAAAATTTTGTTTCCCTCCAACTTTCTCTAACCACCTCAGTTAGAAGATCTATTCTGGACTTCAAACTTTGGTGCTGCTTATTGTATTGTGAGAACATTGTGTTTTCTGTTGTAACAATAATGAACAATGACATTGCTAACCTTTGCTTACTTTTTGGTATGCTCTGGACTAAAAACCATATTGATTTTCTCATTTTACCTTACAACCACACTACAGGGCATTGTTATTCATGATGTAGAAATTAGGAAACTGAAGGATAGAGAAGCAAAGTCCTAAATGTCATAGGTTTAAACTCAGGTCTGATCAGAATAAGACTTACCTAGCTTGTATTATAATATTTTACTTGTGTTCATCTTTTCGCACTGGATTGTAAGACTTTTAAGGACAATGAATAGTTCATTAATATCTTTGTATCTCCTCCAGCATCTGTTGCAGAAGAGCTCGGGAAATTTGTTGACTTCCACTAGACGGATATATACCATTTGACCACATATTGAAGGTCAAGGTATTGATATAAGGTAGTGGAGAAGCAGAAGGTGAGAGGTGAAACATGTAAGCATAGGACTTACATGTAGATAATAGATCTAAGAAAAGGACAAGGTATGGGGTCGATTGAAGTTTCAGGGGAATGATGTGGGCAGCAGAGTTCTTTAACATTCATAATTTATTGGTTGAAAGGAAGGTATACATTTGTTTACTTATAGGAGTTTGGGATTGCATCTCAGTTGCATATTGTTATTTCCAGCCTTGTTCATTGTTGTATTTGGTGTTTCTTTCTTTAAGTAGTCCTGAAACTGCCTGTCTACAAGAACAGGAACAAATCGTTTTCATGTAAGATTAGCCTTTTTAGCAAGAGAGGTCTGGGACACTTTAATGAATGAGGATCGTGAACTTATGTCTACTTAACCGAGGGCTTCCAAATTGGTAGAATGCTGAAGCTGTGCAAGTGCATTTTGCTATGGTATGGGTTCTGTGAGTGATTGTCCTTTTGTAGTCGTGCAGTTAGGTGTGAAGAATCTTTTGTGCTTTTTGCCTGTTAGGGAAGTGAAACCCTTAAGCTGTGTAGGCATATTGATTTCCCATTTTTTGAAGGATTTTAGTTTAGTCTTTTTTGTTCTTCTGAAATAATCCTCAAAGAATATTGTGCTAGCTTTATTATTTAGTGATCAAGAGTATGGGAATGGGTTGGGGATGTGGCTCAAGTGGTAGCGTGCTCGTCTGGCGTGCGTGCGGCCTGGGTTCGATCCTCAGTACCACATACCAACAAAGATGTTGTGTCTGCCGATAACTAAAAATAAATAAATAAATATTAAAAAAAAAGAGTATGGGAATGAACCAGTAGATTGAAAAGTATGGTGATCTTTGAATAGCCTATTTTTTTTTCTTTTTCTTTTTTGGTATTGGGGATTGAACTCAGGGGAGCATTACCACTGAGCTACATCCCTAGTACTTTTTATTTTTATTTTGAGATAGGGTCTTACTAAGTTGCCTAGGCTGGCCTTGAACTTGTAGTCCTTGTGCCTTGGCCTTACAAGTCTGGGATTACAGTCATGTATCATTAGCAGAATAAATATTTAAAAATGAATGCTGCTTATGACTTGAAAGAGAGGATAAGTGATGTGTTCAAGCAAAACTAGTTATAGGAAGAACATTGCCAAGAAGAAAGATTTGAGTTCTAGAGCTCTTTCCTTCAAGTATACTTATTTATATGTCACATGCCAAATTCACAGTTTGTTTATGGTGAAAATAATGAAACCTCAATTAACCTCTCCCTCATTTGGTTGTGAAAATAGGTCTTTGATGTCAATTTGCAATAATATATCATGAAATATATTCAGATGCTGGCATGCTGACTTATGCTCACCACATTTATTAGGGAATGTTTTAATAGGTATAAGTACTTTCTGTGCCTGTGTCTTCAAATAATTGTTGATGACAATATAGATTTAGCTCTTGTGTATTTTAAAAAATTTTATTGTATAATATATGAAGATACATTAAAACTATACAGAAATATAAGTAAGATTTATCATTTTGCCTGGCATTGTGGTGCATGCCTGTAATCCCAACTGCTTGGGAGGCTCAGGCAACTTACAGAGACCCTCTCTCAAAAACAAACTAGGGATATGACTCAGAGTATCACGCACCTTGGGATCAATCCTGAGTAACCCCCCCCCCCCAAAAAAAAAAAACAAACAAAAACAAAACAAAACTAAAATGCTTTTGTAAATTAAATAACTAAATAGTACCATTTGTCATTTTTTACTTTGGCCAGTTGAGATACTGTGACCTTCTGTGCATGCTAATTTTTCCATCATGAGTTAAAAACAAAGATTTTATGTGGCACTTGTCTTCAGAGAAATAAAAATTTATGCCATTTATTCCCTGTACATCCTCAAGACTAAAAGGAGATAAATTAATTTCATGGATGAAAGAAAATGAAGGAAGGATGAAACCCTTGTATCAAAATTCCACAGCTTTCTAAACCACTATACAGCTTATCAAAGCAAAATTTCATTGTGCTGCCTGGCTATTTCTGTGGGTTTTGATATAATAATGTATAGGATTTAACGAATAGGTACACTTGGCTCATGGATTTATCCTGTTTTTCTTTGAGTGATTTTTTTTCCCCTTCAAATAAGTTTTTAGGGATAGTCATTTCAAAATTGAGGCCATTTTGAGATATGCTGTAGAGTTTAAACAAGTACCTTGTTTCCTTTCCCCATTACACCCTATTTCTTTTGGAGTAAATGTCCTTTATGGATACAGCTACACTCTTCAAGAAATCATTTCATTGAATTTAGAGAGGAAAATCTTATACCAATGTTAGTATTAAAATAGCAATGTTTTCTTAATTTTTTTTTTTGTAGTTCGCATTTGTGTACTTATTCAAGTACCACTTTGAGAATTGGAGAAAGGTTGAGTTAGAAACTTCATGGTCAGAGGATTGTATGATTGATTGATTGGTATTGGGGATTGAAGCCAGAGCTGTTCTATAAATGGGTCTCATCCTCAGAATATTTTTTAAAACGTAGTATTTTGAGACAGGTTTTAAGTTGCCCAGGCTGGCTTCAAACTTGCAGAATTTATGATCCTTCTGCTTCAACCTCCTGAGTAGATGAGATTACAGGTGTGTGCCACTGCATCTGGCTCAAAAGGCTCATTTTAGAGTGAATGTAATTACTATCTCATGGGTTTGTTTATTTATTTATTTTTTGGCTGTAAATGTTTGTAGTTCTACATTTTCAGATTGTTAAGTTTAAAAATTCTTTTTATTGGCAATTCATATAATAGAAGAATTAGCTGAGGAAATCAGAAAACTTTGGACAGTACATTGGCCAAAAGTTGGATTTTTTTTTTTTTTATGGCACTGAGGATTGAATCTAGTGGGGCTTAACCACTGAGCCACGTCCTCAGCCCTTTTTATATTTTATTTAGAGACAGGATTTCACTAAGTGGCTTAGGTACTCACTAAGTTGCTGAGCTCAGGCTTTGAACTTGTGATCCTCCTGCCTCAGCCTCTGGAGTCTCTGGGATTACAGGCAGGCACCACTACTACTGGCTAAGAGTTGGATTTTATTGTTGGTGAAATTTTGAATTAATTGAACAAGATAATTTGGATACCTGGAGCTTAGAATATGTTCTTTCAACATCTTTGTTGGCCTAAAGCTATTCAATTGAATTTACTGTTTATTTGAACTTGGAACTGTCTTTTGGGTATTAGTCAGCTTTTTCTGTTGTTGACTTTTGTCCATTGTTATTACTTTCATTGCCTACTCTACTGAGACCTTAAAAATCTTTGGATATTTCTCATTCTTACCTTTTACTTACTTTTCTGTTCATTGAGCCAAATGGACATTTAGGTAAATCTGCTTTTTGAATATTTAAACCAACAATTTTGTCATTTGCCTTTTTGGAGGTTGCCTGCCATACATTTAGCACTGTACCTCATGTTAATATTCTTTACCATTTTCTGTCAACTTTAATAAGATAGGGCCTTTGGTATTTCTTGATAGAGTATCTCATTTATTAGTAGCTATTTCTGTACACATATTATTGACTACAAGTACATATTTACACAGCCTGGTAGAATCATTATATAAATGATTCAGATTAAGAAAATTGCTAAATACTAAGTGCTTAATTTTCTGTTTAGAAATGTAGTGTGTGCTAGAGATAATATTTGAGGATCTAAAGTATGTAGGAAAGGCTGCACATTTTATTTTGATCTTATTACCATTCAAAGAAAAGTTTATATAAAAATCCTCTGTCACTAACTTTCTGCTTTCTGAAGATGATACAGCAGACTATTAGCCAAAGTCCTAGCCATTTAGTCAATTGAGAAATACTTTCAGTAAAACCTGTTGATATAATTTGGGCAATTTATGGAGCTCCTGCTCAAGCAATTTCTTTGAAATACTTTAAAATCAAGGGTCTGGGAGGCCGTGGTGGAGTGGACCCTGGGGAATGGGCAGCAGAGAGGGCTGCTGAGCCCAGTGTGCTGTGAACTGCACCACTCGGTGGTTAAAGGAAGAGGTTAGGGCGTTTTTTTCCTTGCTTGCTCTGCACTTGAGCAAGTTACTTTGTTGCATCTCTGGTTTCTTATATAGTTGTTGTAAACACAGTACAGGTCATAGTAAGGGGAAACTAAGGGTAGAGACCTGAATTTTGTTAAAGTAGTTGAAGATCCACACACAATGGTTCCAAATAGTTAATCTAACTATGAGTATACATATGTGCATGCAATCTATTTGTTTCCCTCATTGAAGTCATCTCTTCTTTTTTTTTGTGGTACTAGGTATTGAACCTAGGGGCACCTAATCACTGAGTCACATTCCAGCCCTTTTTGTTTTTTATTTTGAGACAGGGTCTTGCTGAGTTGCTTAGGTCCTTGCTAAGTTGCTGAGTGTGACTTTGAAGTTGTCATTCTCCTGCCTCAGCTTTCCAAGCCACTAGGATTATAGGTGTGCTGCACCACACCCAGCTCTCATTGAAGTTTAGTAGGTCTTGTGTGAGTTGGGGTGTTGCACAGAAAAAAAAAACCAAAAAAAAACAAATCCTTCCCCAAGGGATTTCATTATCAGATAAAGGACTCAGAACAATCTAATCCAGATCCAGACTTTGAAGTATTGTGATACCAACAGCTGTGGTCTATTAAATATCAACTTTAAACTGTTTGGTAGCAGTTAAATGTCACTGGAACAGTTGGCAGTTGCTTTGTAATTTGACAGGTCTCAAGGTTTCCAAAGTAAATGTATAAAATCTAAGCCGCTTTTTGACATATGAATCATATTCAGTGTTTTTATGGGGGGAAATGAATTTTTTAATTTCTGGAGTTAACTTGGCAACTTTAAAAATAGAGTTGTGATAATTCTAATCCTTTCTGCATATTTAAAAACTTATTTCCATAGGATGAAATTGTAGAAGTAAATTTGGCTTTTGAAAGAACAGTGGTTACTATACTATTTACCAGGGTGAGTTTAGAATTTGACTGGTGGAATTTACTAAAAATGCCTTTTCACAAGTGTATAAATGGGATGGTGGTATTCTTAGGTGTTTGCAAAATAAATACTAAACTGTTCAGCTTTTCAAGGCCTAAGCAAAAAAGAGGAAGTCTCAGTATTTGCTTGCTGCTTTTCCTAAATGTAGCCACCAAAGGAGGATTTATAAGGAGAAGTCTTGTATTTTCTTTTCAGAATTTTGGAAAGGATAAAGAGGTGCAAAGGAGGAAAATACGCATGCAAATGTAAGATGTTTAAGATTTTTTCTCTTTAGTATTTGCTCTCCATTATTATCAGTGATGATTTATACTACTTGGAGATGAGAAGATTGAAATGTTTAATATTTGATAAATACAGCTGATTGGGTATACCCAGAGAGAATTGTGATCTATCACAGAATGCTTTGCAACCCTCTGCAGCTGAACTGAGCAGTCATAATAGTGTACACTCAGTAAACTAGCCATTACAAAAAGGGAGCAAGACTGTAGCATCTGTGGAGAATTGGAAACACATGGAGTAAAGACATGGCAAATTCAGATTATTTCAGGGTGAGAAACATTGCTTTAAATAATATTTACAGCATTTGAGTAAATAAATACTTATTTACATATACATTTTTTCCTCTTCATTATTGACCTCCAATTGTACTTATGTACAGTTGTTTTTGTTTTTACATAAGTACAATTGGAGGTCAATAACGAAGAGGAAAAAATGTATATGTAAATATGTATTTATTTGTGGTAGATGGTGTGCCTTGAAGAACTTTCCATGAAACTGGTATAATTGAACATATATTTAGATAATTTGCTGGATGATTTAGAGACCACACAACCTTTATATTTTTTATGATTATGAGGTACAAAAACTTGTGTTGAAGTCTCCTTCAGTGAGGAATATATACTTTGATAATATCTTTGTGTTCAAAGTGCTGAAATTAGATTTAATAAGTTGATTATACATTTATAATGAACATTTTCCCTTTTAAAATATTAAATCAGGGGGCTGGGGCTGTAGCTCTGTGGTAGAGCGCTTACCTCGCACATGTGAGGCACTGGGTTTGATCCTCAGCGCCAAGTAAAAAATAAATAAATAAATGAATAAAGATATTGTCCATCTACAACTAAAAAAAATTAAAAAAATATTAAACCAGTTCTAGTCAACTTTTTATAAAGTCTAGCATGTCCTGATCATCAGGCATTGGAATATTTTTACTTTACTGCTTTATTCCCTAGAGAGAAAAATCATCATGCTGAAAGATGACCCATATCTGACAAAGTAACGTGACCAGGTAGTTTCAGAAGAGGAAAATTAGTTTTGTACAGAAGAGTAAAAAATTGCTTTCTGTGCATGTCGTGAGACTTGTTGGGCATATGCATTTCTAAGGGGCCTACAATAGCTTTGTGTTTTTTGGATAGTATGTGAAAACAGGCATTTAAAACAACAACAACAACAAAAAACCCAGGTATTAATTCTTAGAAGGTGTCAGTACTTCTCTAGAGTAATTGGTATTTTAGGTGGTGATTTTCCTTTATGTATTCATAGCAGTAACAAAGTACAGATCTTCATGAATTATAATTGCTAAGTTTTAAATTCAGATATCTCATTTTTAAAACATGTTGGAACACTGGCTTTCGTTTACTAGTATTATTTATTTAGTTAGTTTTTGGTCAGCAGCTACCAGTAAAGTATGCTATGTTATTTGAATTTTACATAGGTTTATTCTAGAAGTTATGATGCAAAATATTTCATTTTGCTTTCCTTACAAGTATTTTCATCTTGGCAACTTTGAATAAACTGTTTTAAATTGCTTGTTACCAGATAATTGAATTGATTTTGGAATAGTTTGAGACTCTTAGAAACATGAATGAATGCTTTTCACCCAATTGTTTTCATTTTTATTTTGGGGGAGTACTAGGGATTGAACCCAGGGTCACTTAACTGAGCCACATCCCCCAGCCCTATTTTGTGTTTTATTTAGACTTAGGGTCTCATTGAGTTGCTTAGTGCCTTTGCATTGTTGAGGCTGGCTTTGAACTTGTGATCCTCCTGCCTCAGCCTCCCAAGCCTCTGGAACTATAGGTGGATGGTGCACGGTACAATTCTTTAATTTTGCGGGGGGCAAAGAAAACTCATGTTCAACTGTTAATCTCTAATGTTTAGCTTAGGAATTCAATACATTTTTGGAGAATGAACAAATGATTTTTTTTTGTTTAATAAATTAAAATCTTCCAAATTTGGGGACTATCTTAAGGCATTGCTGTTTTTAGCATATTTACCTGTGAAATTACATACATACGCACAGACACAGTGTTTCTAAACTATTTTAAGGAACAATTATTACAGTTGTATTAAATGTTTCTTAATATGACATAGGAAGTTTTGATTCATGTCAGGGCATTAAAATTTTTCTATTTTATTTCAAAAAGATGAGCAAGCTGCTATCCTTAAGTGTTATTTTGTAATAAATATTGGGATAAGAAGTTAAAATCACACACAAATTTCATTTTTTTGCTTATGAAATATCCATATAAACTTTTTGGAATGATGCCATTTCTATTGCTATGAGTTGGGCTCATGGAGCCACTATTAATCATTGGTTGCATTCAGCATTGGCCTTCTATCTTTTTGGCAAACATTGGAGTCTTTGCAGGTTCATGATGTAATGGATAATTGTTTCACTTCCCAGGCAACAGGCCCCAGAGACCCAATCTGTAGTATTCCAGGGGGAGCTCTAACAGCTTTGTTTGGGACCTGGCCCTGTGGAAAGGAAGCTTATTTGCCTTGTAGTCAAGTACATTCTTGGATGTGGGTGATATACATTTAGGTGTGAGTCTAAATTGTGGGTCTTGTTGTTATGACTTAAGTGTATTTGAAATTTATAAAGCAATCAATTATACCTAATGATTCTGGCTTACAGAAAGGGAATATGGTAGGGAGACTAAAAACATTCCAGACCCAACCTACATGTAGATACTACATTGAACATTTTAGTATTTGTTTATCAAGTAATTTTCGTGCATTGGAAAAACATGTTTTTCCTATGAGTTTGCCTGCTCCATTCCTTATATAGTATATGCTTGGAATGAAGAATATGTAAGTCAGGAATTCTTGTGCCTTTAAGAAGTTAGACTAATTAATGGATAAAAAATGACAAGAATAATTTTAAGAACCAAGAATGTGTATTATTGAGGTACCTAAAAGAATTTAAATAATGAAAGAAGTTCGGGAAGAATCAATGAAAAGACTAGAAAAAGTGGTGGTAAGAGAAGAATGGAGGTGAAATGAGTGTAGCCTGTGCTGAGCCTAGGTAGGTGTAGAGGGCTGGACTGTAGCTGGTGGATGGACTGGTAGAGAGGGCCTCCTGCTCCAACTCAGAGTTAAGATTTTATCTGAAAGTCTAAGATAGGGATCCATTATAGCTTCTAAGTTGTGTCAAGGTGAAAGTAGTGTTTAAAGAAAGAAAAATAGAGGGTAATTGTAGGCAGTTCACAGGACAGCAAACCCAAAAGGTAAGTTAGTAAGTAAGCTTAGGAATCTCACTAGTAGTTAGGAAAATGTAAGGTAAAACAGACTTATATAATTATCATAATGAGCCTAAAGACCCCAAGTCTTGGGGAAGATGTAGAGAAATTGTTTTAATCATTCACTACTGATGAGATTATACATTGGCACTGCCATCTGGAGAACAGTTTTGGCAATGTCAAGTAAAAACTGACCCATACCACACAAGCTAGCAGTTCCACTAGGATGTGCTTTAGAGATTCCTATACATATGCCTGAAGGAGACATGGAAGAAGTAGTTATCAAAATATTTATAATAGGGTAAGGTGGTGCATGCCTTTGATCCCAGTGGCTCAGGATCACAAGTTCAAAGCCAGCCTCAGCAAAAAAGCAAGAAGCTAAGCTCTATCTCTAAATAAAATATAAAATAGGGCTGGGCGAGTGATACCTCAGTGGCCCCCCTGATACCTCAGTGGCCCCCCTCTTACCCCGCAAAAAAAAAATTTTCATAATAACAAAATGTTGAAAATAACCTATCTTTGAATTAGGGGAAAAATATATATTTTATTTTATGATGAATTACCCTGTAGGAATTAAAAAGAAGTATGTTGGGCTGCATAGAGCCACATGTATGAACATAGTAAAACATAATCTTCAACTAAAAACATAAAAGATTATGGATATGGAGATATAGTTATATATGAAATTAGGCAAAAATGTGGTCACTCTCTGCAGCCACCAAGAAATATACTAACCCTGGTAAGTATTTTCTACTGACTAGTGAATTTTCTGAGAGCCTAAAATCTGATTTTTAAAATCCAGCCAATGTTAGAGCAAAACAGTTCCTGTTTTATTCCTGACATGGTCTTTACATACTGGGGATATTAAAACCTCTGAACTCCTCTGGGTTCATTGGTATAATATTAAATTTTTAAAGAACTTTGCAAAACACTTGTAAAATTTTAATTTAATCTTTCTGTTCGTTTTCTGAAATAATAGACTGTGTAAGATTTTTTTTTGTTCTCAAATTAAGTGGCAGTAGTTGAACTTGAATTTGCCTTCTATGATTCCTAGTTTATTTCTTTTAATAATAATTTTAAAGTTTTTCCCCCAGCACACAGTTTTAGCATATAGTTACATTTCATTTATGCAGCAAATTTATTCCTGCATCAGTCATATGTAAACAGGTCTTTGGAACAAGTGGTATTTTAAAATATGAGTATTATGTCTTTCAAATTGAAGAGATCCAGTGGTGAGTCTTCTTATTAAGGGAGTAATGTTGTATTGATTTATTGCCATTTTGTTTTTGTGGGTGATTATAGTGGTTCTTAAGAACCGTCCAGTAAATTTATGAAAAACAGATTATCTGGTCCCTTTCCCCCTCAGAATTCTTCCCTTTCGGTTTCTCACCATTACTTGATTGGTTTCTTAAGGGCTGTGAGTTATTCTCACTCATTTTGGTATTCTCAGTGCATGGCCTGGGTAGGGGTGGGGGGTAGGAATAGAGAAAGAGAAAGATAAAAGATTGAGTGTGTGTGTTTTGCCTTGTTTTTCCTATTAAGTGCTTAATAAATACTCATAGGATGAATTCAGGAAGAGCTTCTCTGAAGGAAATGCCTGGACTGAACTAATACAGTAATAATTGTGGGTGGAGAACACTGGAAAGAATTTTAATGCTCAAAATTTACACTTTTGCTGAACTTGGTTTGTAGTTAAGCATTATTTTCAAACATGTTTTTCATTAGCAATATCACTTAAAAACCTGATACAAAGTTCCAGGGAAGGATTTTACTGGTGTAAAGAAAAGTAAGGGTGCATGAATAGAGAGAGAGAAAAAAAAGTCACATTATTCTGCACAAGTGTATCAAACCAGCTTGGAAGTTAACAGTTTTCTTCTCAGGGAAGTTGTTTTTTAGCCATAAGCTACTGCAAATTGTTCAGCCATTGGCAGCAGCACAGAAAACTGCCCTTTTCACCCTTTCCAGCTCACAAATGTAGACGATTCATAGCTGGAATCCATCTCCAAGAAAGTGCTGGCCTTATTGAAGCCAAATGTTCTGAGTTTTTCATTGTGGATGCATGCAGGGCCTTCAGTACTTTTGCCATACAGTAAAGCAAACAGAGATCCTAAAAAACAAACAAAAGCAACAACACAAGCAAAGTTTACCAAATAACCTTCAACTTACCATTTGTAAATACAGATGCAAATAATCTATTTGGTAATATATTTCTCTTGCTCACTATCACTCTTCAGTGTTAGCTTTTTAATGTAGTATCTGCACAATAGAATTAGTTGAATATAGGATAGAAGTAGGATGAAGACAGAAATAGTGACAGATTCTGCATTTTTCATCTCTTGCTGTTTAGAAAAGTCCAATTTTATTTCAAGATGGGGCTTCTCATGTGAGAAATTTAAAAATGTAGCGGTAGTAAAGAGATCCCTAAATTGCCCACGTAGTTCACATATGAAGAGACCAGGCTGATGTTTTCCATTAGGGGTCAGAAAACCAAGGTGTTTGGACAGTAACCTTGAGTGCATTGTTTTGTTCTAGCCTTCTAGATAACATTGGGGAGCTATTTTTCTATTGTTTAGTTACTCAAAAGCAACTTGTATGAAGATGTGCAGTTAATTTGAGAGATGTGTTTTGGCTTTTTTGGAGTTCTGCTTATAGGTTGTTTTATGATGGCGCTGTGTAGCACACAGAACTACTTCATGCCTGTCAGTATCAATCTACAACAGATTATTTTTTCCTTCTCTTTCCATTGACACTTTCTCCTGAAATTAACAGTTACATGTACAGTGAAGATGCTGATAAACTGATAATACTGTGAAATCTTTTTGATTTGTTTGTGCAGATTAAAGAGTCTGATTTAGTAAAAGTTAAAGCAAGCAGTGAGGGAAAGCATATTTACAGTTAGTGCTTGCTTCACTGAGCAATTTATCTATTTAAACTGGAAACATACCGAAAATAGCAAGGTATGCTTTTTGTACCTAGATACAGGCAAGCCAGGTCTCACTATCTACTAAGTATATAAGCATTTTCCTTTGAATTTCTAATTTGAGTACCTTGGTTTGCCTTCCAGTTTTCTTCACTGTGTATTCTATAGGATTTATTTTGCTAGAATAACGATGCCTTTGAAAAGAATTTCTTCTGGATTTGAGCATATATTAAATTAGTATTTATATTGGCTTCTAACTGAAAAGTGTTCTTTTGGTTATCTTTCATTAAATCAAAGTGTAACAGGTCTTGTGTAATTGAATTGAACATATTTTGCTTATCATTCTTGTGTGCTTTTTGGATATTTTCTGATATTGTACCTTTTTGAAGAAATTGTCCTTGAGTCATTATTGTAACTTGTTTGCAGCTACAAATCATCTTGGAGACAGAAAATATGCCCTGAAAAATAATGGGCAGTTTTTTTTTTAAAAATCTATTAATTGTGAATTTGGTTCACAGATTGAATTTTGGCATTTGATTCTTCTCCCGGGTCATGGTAATATCCAGCTTCATTTTGTGAGTGACTGCAGATGCCTTATTACCATTTGGGCTTTTATGTCTTTTTAATAAATGACCAGTCTGTAAAATTTTAAGCCAAATGGAAAAAAGAAATTCCTAGTTTTCAAAGGGTTGTCTTTAATTTTGTATTTAAAAGGCAATGTTGGTTTTATTTTTAGAAATTAAATATGTTACAGCTGTTGGTAATTTACCACCTCCTGTCCTTACCTCCCCTTAAATAATTGAAGGAGAAAAATGTGCATTGATTTTTAAAAAAATAATAAAAAGCTGAGAGGAACTTCAGCTTTATTCTGTGACTTGCCCTAATGTTTTTATGTGATGCATAAGATTGTAGAAAAACTTTGGATTCAAATAGAAGATAAAGTGACTTGGGGTAACTTGAGTTTAGTATTTAAAAAAAATCATAATTATTTAAACTACATATACGAAACATGACAGCTTGAAAATGGTGGAAAGCCAAAGATAATTGTCAGGAAATGGTTTCACGTGTTGCTTATTGCATCCTTGACGATGTGGATAAAACAGAAACAGCTGTGATTCCAAATGCCCTATAAATTTCAAGTGTTGGTGTAGCATACTTTATGATTTGATTTAATAAGAAATTTACCCATATGTCTTTGGTGACTTGCTTTCAGTTCTCTTCACAAAAATGTGAAATATTTGGGGCTCTTTCTTATTGCTAAATGAAAAATTTGTGCATTCAGCTCCCCAAAGCAAGTAGCCTTGAGAGATGGGCTTGCCTAGAAATTGACTACATTTTTGTGGGAGAACGGGTGAAAAGGGCAGTTTCCTGTGTTGCTGCCAAAAGGTCTGAACAATTTGTAGTAGCTTGTGGCTAGCAAACAACCTTTGTGAGGCAAAAACAGCAACTACAAACTGGCTTTGGGTATGTGTGAGAAAATTCTCTTTTTTCCCACATGATTGTTAGGCTTTATAGAAAATTTATAAAGTGAATTTTTAATTTCAGTTGTTTGACATGATGTTTGGCTGATTTTAGATAAAAGTCTAGGTGAGTATGTTTGAGTTAGCACAGTGGAAAATGCTGTGGTACTTAAAAAATAAGGTAGCATTTATGGTTTGCTTTTATTATAACCATGTGCTTTGATGGGCATTCATTTTACTCCTGCTTTAAATGTTACGGCAAATCTTGGCATCTAAAGCATGTATTTTATAGGAATGGGTTTTGTTCATGTATTTTTTTTTTCATTTTGCTGATTAGAAGTGCATTTTTTTTCACATAGGCAATATATTCCATTTTATATTAGAAGCATGTTTATGAAATATATGTGTGCAACTTCTGGTAATTGCTGTTTGTTAGTAACCTACAGGATGCCAGGCACGATACTGATATCTTCTCATTGGCTTTATTGTTTACTTCTCTGCATAAGGTAAACAGTTTACAGAGGGTGTCATACAGCTGGAAAAGCTTGACTATTGGACTTTATAGAAAATTATTTTATAAATAATTATCTCATTTGCTTGGCATGGTTGGAGATGGGATTTGGAATCCTATCTATATGGTCCTCATTATTTCAAAGTAATCACTATTCCAGATATTCATTTTGTAGAATAAAAATCGGTCAAGATTAATTTTGCAGAATGGGCTTGGATATGTGGAATGAGCAGATTTGGCTTGATTTACTGTTTTCATTAAGTTCTTAGGTGTGGTTTCCATCTTACCTCAGCATCTGTGAACTTAATCGTTCAGTATAATTTTGTGGTCTGAATTACAGCAGTTACCACAATGTACATGCAATCACATTGTTATTTAAGTGCTCCAGACTTTGCTTTACTTTGTTGACTTTAATTTTGATTTTTTTTTTTCTGTTGAGGATGTGTAATAGCTTTTCACTAAAATGCAAATAGCTGGTTAGATGTAATTTTATTCTTACTTTAATATTTTGTCCTATTCATCAACATCCATTTTTCTCTTCATTGACTAATTACTAAGTTATCTCATAATCTAGCACAATAGTTCTCAACTCTTGGAGGGGGTGCCTGGGTGATTCTCTAGAAGATATTTGGCAACTACTAGGGACATTTTTGATTGCCATGACTTGAGGGCATGCTGCTGGTATTTGGTATGTAGAGAGGCTAGCATCCCACAATGTGCAGGATAGCTCCTCACAACAAAATGTCAATACCGAAGAGGTTGAGAAATCCTCATCTAGCTGCATAGGCTCCAGGCAAAATATAATTCCTGAGAAATTCTGATTTTATGAGGTTTTCTTAAGAAAACAACTCAATGGCAACTGCACTTGTTTTTTTTTTTTTTTTTTTTTTTATATCTGTTCTAGAGATGAGAGGAAAAGCATATCCATCTGTTTGTGCACCCAGCTCTGAGATAAAGAACACAGGTTGAAATTACATTGAATTCTTTCACCTGTTTCCTACCTTTACCCACTACTTCCAAATTAGGGGAAGTCACACCTTAAACTAGTATGTGTCATCATTTTAGCCACAATTAATTGACAGCTGAAGAGTGGTATATAAACTACCTTGGCTTAGGGTGGAAGATAAACCAAAGAAGGAAGGGGGATATCGACCAAAGATAAGTTTCACTTAATGCAGTTTTGACTAGGATGAAGGTCCTAGTGTGTGCCTCAGAATTATATTGAGTACCAGAGAATGGAGTTGTGATTGGTATATGCAGGTCTCTACATCCATGGAATCAAGTGTTGTTTCATGTTGTAAACGGAAATACAGGGTGTAAGTGGAATGTTTAGAAAATATTAAAAAGAATCCTGAGTCTAATATCTATCAAATATCTACCTTGTTAGTACAGAAATAGGCTAGATTTTTTTTGTATTTTATTATCTCATAAATTCTTGGCCATAACTTTTGTGATTTTGGTTAAATGCAAAAAGTTGAGAGTGGTCTTTCATACTTGATGCCTTTGTAAGTACTTGGAAGTCTGTACCTCCTTTCCTTTCTCTCTTCACCCTTTAGGTATGACTCCCGTTTTACCCTACTTATCCTCTTTAGGATATTTTTGTATGTTTCATTTTTTTTAATACTGGGTATTGAACCCAGGTTTGCTTTATCACTGAACTAACTATATCCCCAGACATTTTTTGAGTCAAGGTCTTCGTAAGTTGCCAAAGCTGTCCTTGGACTTGTGATCCTCTGCCTCAGCCTCCTGAGTTGCCAAACACATTTCTTTTTGTAGTAGATATTTCTCAGAATGGATTGTAATCATGGGTTTATTCCCTGTATATCCCTTACTAGATTGCAATGTTCAAACATGGGGCTGGTTACATACAGGTAGCCAGTCTCTAAATATTGAGTGAGTGAATGGTTCACAAATACACAGTAAACACCCCAGTTTTAATGGAAACAAAGAAAGAGGAAGAAAAGCAAATACATTAGCAGTCTTAAAACTGAATAATGAAAAATGGTTGGGTGGATGATTGAAAGCTGGGGTGCTGGGGAAGGACCCTAAGTGAGTGAGAAAGGAATCGATACATCAGCATGACTACATAGGTGTAGTTTGTGCATGCATGGTCTTTTTTGATACCCAAGGTCTGAAAGAGTAAGGCCTATATCTTGGCCATGTTTGCAGATAAACATTTTTCACTTGAGTTTCCTTCACACTCAAGTATCTTCTTGCTCTGAAGAGCAGCCTTTAAGTGTTCTTGAGAGTGACCCTGTTTCCTGGCATATGGGTTTAAATCTAGACTTTCCTACTATTCTGTTGTGTTTTGTTTCCTTTCTATCCCTATTAGGAAGAACTGGGTTTCGAAGTGATAGAAATGGTCTGAGGTCCTGCAGTGATTGCCTGATGGAGCTTCTTGTAGCACCTTGAATTCTGGACTGAAGTGGTGCTTTCTCCTTTGGCAGTTATGCTTCCTTTACTTACTCCCTTTGCTTACACTGGTTTTTGAATTTCACAGAGACAGCTCCATTTTACTCCAGGGTCAATTCTCTTATTTGTCTTAGAGTCACCATCAGTGGCTTGGGTTAGAATAAATTGCAACTCTGTAATGTATGTTTTTTTTTTTTGTTGTTGTTGAATTATATGAAAGCACTTATTAGATACTTGGATTCAATGTAGAGATAATTATGGGAAGAGTTGTTTCTTTCAATGAAGATCCACTAGAAGGCCACTGGTGCTTATTGTTTAATGGCCATGCCATTGGACTTGACCTTTGCAAATTGAGTGTGTCTGATTGCACAGGTGCTTGCGTTAGTGAACCAATTATACTTGAACAATAAACTGTTGTGCCTGATAGTGATTAGAGAGGCAGGACATGTTGCACATGGACTACTTTTAGTAAGAGAATTAGAATAAATATTACTAAACATTTTTTAAGTAGGGGAGAAATAAATATTATGATTTTATTGTTCCAATGGTTTTTTTGCCCTTAAATTTATTGGTATTAGAACTCAGTTTGGTACTGGGGCAGATTTTGTTTCCTTTCCTCTTTTTTATCTTTTCTTTCTTTTCTTTTTTTTTGGTGACATAGTTTTATATTTTCCCTATTGGACAATAGCTGTAGTTGGATTATGGCTAAGAACATAAGGAAGATCCAGTTTCCAGTATCAGAGGATATATATTTTTTGAGTTTATATCTTTTTTGCTTTTTGTGTGGTATGAAATTGATGTCCAAGAGAGTATGAATGTGTGTTGACCTGGAAACTTTGTAAGATTTCTTGGTGTTATTTGGTGTCCTTTTAAGGTTTGTGAGGTATGTTTCACACATAAAGGTGTAGGAGGTAGAGGTCTAGGGCTGGGCTTTTCAAGAAATCATTTTAGAGGGTCATGACCAGCATTTAAAAGAGTGAAATAGAGTAAACATGAGAGTCATCTCCTCATCTAGTTTGTAAGAAACTTTTACATGAAAATTAAGAAAAGAAGCCTTTCCCTTTGGAAGAGGAAAGAAAAGGGGAGGGCTGAGGTAGAGTCCCTGGCAGGAGATTTGAGGCCGGATTTAGCACAGACTGCCCAAGTTTAGGCTTTGGTTTTCATCAGAGTGGATGATACATGGTCATTTAAAAACTTTGTTTCCATTAAAACTGGGGTGTTTACTGTGTATTTGTGAACTAGATTGGAATGTAAATATTTTACTCTGGGTTCCAGATGGAAAAATTTAAAAGCTTGGGGTCTGACTGTGGGAATGTGTAACAGATGGTCAGGAGAACAGGATCATTGGAGATTTGCTTTTTAAAAGTAGGAACACAGTGCTCTGCTTTAAGCCTTATAGAAAGGATAATATGTAAAAGGAGTTTAGATTTGGAATGTATTATACATGATGAAGGTTTGGGGTTCAGGCTTTAAACATGGTGTGGTAAACATTGTTGGCTAGTGGAGAAAAGTATGGCCCAAATATTGGTTGAGTTTTTGGTTTAGCATCTGGTCTTTCAGCTTCACTCTTAGACTGAGGGAAATAGATTGGAAAAATACCAGAGCCCGGACCAGTCTAAGACCCTTTAGTCTGTAAAAGCCAGGCTGTAAGGAGAGAGCACTTTTTTTTTCCCCCCCAAATAGTGCTTGGGATTGAACCCAGGGCTTTGTGCATGGGAGGCAAGTACTCGACCAACTGAGCTATATCCCCAGCCCAAGAGAGCACTTTTGATGTGATTTGAATCACAGGGAGAGCGCATTCTGGGACTTTGTTATGGGTTGCTCACAAAAACATGTGATCAGCAAAAAATAATTGAAAAAATTTTTTTTGGAGTTTTGTATGAATAATAAAGCCCTATAAAGGATTAAGTGAGCAAGCACAGTTTGGGAATTACAACTGAAGATTTCTAGTTTTCTTCCTTTTCCTGTTGTCTTGACTTTTCTTTTTCTTTTTTAGTTAGCATTGGCAGCTGAGTTTTTTTTTTTTTTTTTTAAACTGGTGAACATATTTGGGCTTATTCATTGTCCTATTGTTATGAGTAGTAAAATGTTTTTTAAACAATTTGTGCTAACTAGTTATACTTGACTAGAATGCATTTTGACACATCATATACATGAATAGTAAAATTTTGACAGAAAATTGCCAAGTGTTGCTTTCTAGACCAAATGTGGGAGACAGTGGGAAGCAGGAGGCTACATTCTGTTTTTAAAAAGGAAGGGAAAAAGGTCAGGGTCTTTCAGAGGGGGAGTTGGGTGATTTGGGCAGAGGTTTAGATTCTTTCACATCTTAAGCCTTTGACATTCTTTCAGAATTCAGGCCCCACCTTCCTGTCAGGTACCCTATCTCTTGGGTGGAGGGTGATTGCTAGAGTGCATGGAGGGTAGAGAGTCTTTTTTGCACTGTCTGGCATGTGTGGCACCCATTCCTCTGGAGAGCAAATATGTTTCAGTTGGAACTCCTTATTGTGTTTTCCTTAGAGGTGTTAAAATTTGCCGTTAAGTTTTCCAAGTACATTTAAGTGCATTACAGATAGTTGTACTTCATTAGTTAGGCTTAGGGATTTTAATACCCCTTTTAATGACTTTGTAGGGGAAAAGTAATAATAACAAATAACTTTAGTTTTTAGTAGTACTGGAGATCAAGCTCAGGGCTTCCCACATGCTAGGCAGACACTCTACCACTGAGCTCCCCTCCCCTCGTTCCCCCCCCCCCCCAACCCTTTTCATTTTGGGACCTGGTCTTGCTGTGTAATTAATCCAGGTTGGTCTGGAACTTGGTAGTTCGTGGGCTTTACCTTCTTGAGTGTACAGCCATGCCAGGCTTAAACCTTTTTTTGAAAGTTTAATTTCATGCCAGAAATCGTCATTTTCCCTGCATTGTTTCATCTGTATGGACTGCCAGTTGCTGTATTTCCTTAGCCTCATTTTATAGATTGAGGATTGGGGCTCATATCCCAGCTTCACTTTCATTACCCTATCTCATGCTCTCCCTGTGGTTCCCATTCTCCAAGCAAGCCCTCACTGGCAATGGGGGTTATGATGTGTAGTCTTTTTTTTTTTTTTTCAAAAAGACTGCAAATTAGACTTCTGGAATATAACCTACCATGAGTCAAGGACTGCTTATAGATAGTTATGTAGAATTAGTCCTTCTCAGTTCTGCCAGAGATATTAAATACAGGTTGTTATGAGTAGTAAAATGTTTTTTAAACAATTTGTGCTAACTAGTTATACTTGACTAGAATGCATTTTGACACATCATATACATGAATAGTAAAATTTTGACAGAAAATTGCCAAGTGTTGCTTTCTAGACCAAATGTGGGAGACAGTGGGAAGCAGGAGGCTAATGTTTTGTCTTCCAAGGATGGTCCTGACAGTGTTTAATGTTGTGGTCTATAAAATGTTTAAAACTGAAAAGTTATAGGTGCAGGAGTCTGACTGAGGTTTTCTAGGGCCAGGAAGGGTGTGTGTATGTTAAACAGCATTGGGTGGGCTAAGAGATTAAAGCTGTAAACTGCATTCCAGGGACAGTTCAGAGCCATGGCTGATAATGACATCACCCTCAGAGGTGCCAAGTCATTCTCTTCTTTTTCCATGTGGTCTGCCCATGCTTAAAAAGAAAGAAAAAAGAAGGATGTTTTAAGTACTAATGTGAGATTTTGTTGCAAAAATAAGTACGAAATTGTGTGTGTAGAGGTAGGGAGATGACAATGCAATGCTTTTTGAAAGCCACACAGTTGCAGAAATTCCAGTTTCAGGTTACTTGGGTTTAGTCACTCCCAAGAGATTTTTGTGACTGGGGGGTGGGGGCCAGGGTGGGGTTGTCATTCTTGATGAGAAAAATAGCTGTGGAAAAACAAAGTTGAGGGTTTTTCTCCTCTGCTTTCCCCTCAATTAAAAACTAGGCTTTCAGTGTTTCTGGGAGAGTACCCTGATAGCCAGTGTATTTTGTAGAGGCTGAGAGCTTTGATTCAAAATGGCAAGTTTGGATTCAAGAGATTGGATCTTTTTAATGATAATTAACATGTTTATGAATAGAATTTGGACTACTGAGAAGCGTAATTAATGAAAGCTAGCCTTATTCTCATAGATCTAGTCATTATTTCCTTGTTACTGTATATTCATAGTTTGTGGAATAAATACTTGTGTAAATGTGTATTTCTGTATACTCCATAAAGTGGAGCTCATGCTGTATGTATGGTTTTGATGTCTTTTTTTAAAACTCAGTATTATTATTTTGTGTAGTTCTGCCAACTGCTTTAAAAATTATAATTTTTAGAACTAAGAGGCACATAGGATATTATTTATTTCCCCTCCCTTTATTTTATAGACAAAGAAATTTAATAAAGTGAAGTTAAATGACTTGCTCAAAATTACTTTTAGAGTTGGAATTTTAGAACTGACTCCACCTATTCCAGTATACTTTTTACTGTAGCATTCTGGCCGTTATTTACTGGGGTGATTTGTGAAGTGTTTTTGTTTTAGGATCCTTTGTAGGATAAATTAGAGATTACTGACCAGAAGGGTTAAGGGTAGCTAACTATGACATTGAATCTGAAAGATGAAAAATTGAGACCATCCAAACACAGTTGTTAATTTGGCCCAAAAGATTGGGGAAAGTTTGAAAAATCATCATGATATAGTTGGATTGTTGCTGTTTGAGGTTTATTTGATGTAAATCTGAAAGGGATAGGGGTTAAAAACCTATATTTTATATGTAGCGTGAACATATTTGGACCTTTTCTTTTCTGCCTTGTTAAAGCCAGTAAATCCCTTAAAGCTTAAAAAAAAAAATAAAAAGGTTTTGTTAAAGTAATTATTGTCTCATATACCAAAAGTTTTTTTTTTTCTTTATTTTTTTATGATGCTGGGGATTGAACACCCCCAGCGCTTTATCACTGAGCTACACCTCCATACCTTATTCTTTTTTAAATTTTTGAGATAGGGTTGCCAATGGTGGCTTTGAACTTAAGATCCTCTTGCCTTAGCCTCTTGAGTAGCTGGGATTATGGGTATGTGCCACTGGGCCTGTCCCAAATGTCTTTTACTCTGGAATGTATTTGCCTTATTTTTCCATTAAGTTTAGCTGTATAATTCCTTTGATAGTTTGTTCACACATGGTCTTAAGGCACTAGTCCTGAAATTCAACTCATTTGTTACTGTTAACTTTTCAGGGTTTCCTCCTGAAGGACAAAGGTGTCTTGTCCTTCCTGTTCTTTGTCTCCCCCATACCCCACTTTCCTTTGATTCCATAGTACTAGTAGAGTATTTTGAAGGCTCTCAGTATTATTGCCATGTTCTGGCAGTAATAAACATGTTCTGCATACCTTTGGGGCATGTTGGGAACATGTTCTCTTTGAGTTTCTAGTCATGTTGGGACTGCTGGTCTAAGAAATATCTCTGGAGAATAAGCAAGTCAGGCATGATTTAAGCACTTTTTGTTTCAGTCAACAGGTAGTTAGACATACTTTTAGAGGCGGTTTTTATGTCTTCAGATTCACCCTTCTCTGTGTCTAAATCTAGAGGAAACTATATATGACATTTGAAATGACTTTGAGATGTGGAGGAATGTCTGGAAAATAGGTGATAGGGAATAATCAGTTTTTGTTTCCTGGAAATTCCCTCCACATGAAGTCTTTAAAATATTGCATTCCATAGCCTGAAGACTTACTGACAATTTTGTACATTTCTCATTTTATTTTGAGAGAAGAATTAAACTAGAGGTAGGAGGAGTGGAAAAATTTTGTGTTGAAAATCTAAGGGATATGAAGTGAGGAAGAAAGGAAATAAGTGCCAGGCTCTATCTGCATGTAAGGAAAGGGAAGGAAGAAAGAAGAGAAAGAGATGGAGAAATGAGCAGAATAGATAGCCAAATATTAGTGTGGGGACTTTATCTGAATGTCATTTGGCAAACCTGATTATACTTTTGGTTCTTTTCCAGAAGTTTTTTGAATGATTGGTGTGGGTGGGGAAACTCCACTAGAATTGACAGCTTAAGTGTTGAAAAAAAAGAAGGAAATTGGCCTGAGTGGCTCGATAAAGTAGGAAGAAATATAAAGGATTTTTACCCCCCTTTGGCAGTATTCTGTGCTTCTTAATAATGCTGTACTTAAGTTTGCTAGCATTGTACCAAAAAGTTTGTTCACTGTGATATAAAGAATCTTGTTTTTGATTGACTGCTTGCTTCTGTTAGAATCCATACTACTATTGCCGCTCTCCTTCAACTTGCTCACTGTGGAAGTTTCAGGACATGGAAGATGTGACCGATTCCATGAGCTGTAAAGAAAACAGCCCCATCACTTTATGGATGAAGCACACTTATGCGATATGTGGTTTCATTTCTCTTTGAGTAGTCTTTGCTTATTATATATTTAGGTAGTAATGATTATGCATACTCTGTAGGTCATTTGGATTTTTTTTGGCTCACAAAAGGAGTAATAATTTGGGAATTATGATTGGGAAGAAACTGCTTCCTAAAGACATTTGTATTCGTCTTTGGGTTTTAGTATCAGTCACATTATTTCCTGACCCTAGGTTGGGCCATCTCTGACTTAAGCACTAGGACTGAATTGTGTCAGCACTGCTACTTAAGGGGTTTATCCTAATCCAGGTGTCCTTAGATTGTGTGGTGCCAGCAAGTAAGTTGGTAGCTGTGACCCCAGACCTGGGCTGCAGATATGAGTTGTGAGGGAGCTCTATGAGTACCCAGTGACTCCATTACTGATAAATGTGAGTTGGTGTTTTTCTTGGGATGCTCTGCTTTGATGGTATGAGGGGTAGTCACATTAATTTTTTTTAGGGTGTTGTTATTCTGGAACATAATGAATATTATGAATTTGATCTCAGGGTGACATTATGCACAAACATAAGTAGAAGGTGATAGCTAATAAGGAACTGTCTACAGAGCCGGCTGATATATCCTGCAGATTTGGCTTTTTGGTGATTGCGTTGGCCAGGTTTCCTGGAAAACAAGCTTGCATTTTACTTAGCAATGTCCTAAAGGTATGTGTTATGTTTTCAAATTATAAATGGAGGGTTCCAGAAGAATAAAATGTTAGTAGGTTTTTTTTTTCTGTTATTCGTCAGTTGTGATAGCCATAGCTGCTGCTTTCCTGGAGAGGTGCCCTCACTTCTTGAGCCTTTGCTGGTGCCCATGTTCTATTGCAATTTCAGCACCAACTTGAACAGTGAAAGGAAGAGGCATACTGTGCTCTGATAAATGTTATGCATGGATGAAACATTATAGTAATGCCTATTTTTTTAAAAAAAATAGCCACTGTCTTCATTTTTGTTTTTATTTTCCTCTTAGGAAATTGGAAGCTCAGTGGTGTGACGTGTATTGGGAAAATAGGGTAGCAAAAGGAAAGTGTGTTTGAAAAAAAAGCTCCACCTGACGAAACACTGAGGGGCAAATTCATTAAGAAATACGAGCTCATCACTTAGTTGATTTAACTTGTAATGCAGATGAAAAATATCTGGCGGATATTCTTTGAAAAGAGTTGAGTGGTAGAAGGGCTTGGTGGGTATACCTACCTTTTCTCAATACATTTAAAAAAATGGATTTCTTGATGTGGTGCCATACAACTGTAATCCCAGTTACTAAGGAGACTGAGGCAGGACGATGCAAAGTTTGTTGCCAGCCTGTACAACTTAGACTATTTCAAAATAAAAACGATTGGGGATGTACCTTAGATATAGAGTGCTTGCCTGGGATACATGAGGACCTAGGTTCAATCCCTCATATTGCAAAAACAAACAAACAAACAAACAAACAAAAAAACCAAAAAACCAACAAAAACCTTCTGACCTCTCCATTATTTAGCTCAAATTAAAATTCCCTAGATTCTCTAATGTATACAAAATAAAGGGCTGGCTAAGTTATATTTTTTCAGCCCCGCTCCCCCGATCTAAAATTAGTGTGATTCAGGAGGATTATTTACACCAAGATGCATTATTGTAGGGCTTATTTCAGAACCATTTTTTACTTTGAGAATTTAATACTTTTCTGAAATAGTGACCTGTTAAATCATTCTTAACCCAGGAGAAGCAGTCAGATTGAGTGAAGATAGTAAGTAGATCGCATTCTCCTTACATTTTCCTAATGTGATTTCTTAAAAGATGTTTAATTTCTTGTTAAACATGTGCTGAAAATAAATTGGTTCCATTAGAGTGCCACTTAATTTAATGTTATGATAACTGAATAGTTAAGGTGATTATCTTGGCTTATAGAAAAATAAGACTATAATGCCCAGAATCTTTTGAAAATATAAGTGCTCTGGATTTCTTAATACATTTCTTTCTACCCAACTTAGACACAGCATGACTGTGTGTCAAAGAGTGTGGAGAATACAGAGATGGGTAAAACAGACTCATTTTGTAGGGTGAGTAGGATGGGTAGATAGGCGTATCCTTTGGAACAGTGCTGAACTGAGACAGGTGTGGGGGAGGATTTGGAGGATGGAAAGGATGGCATGGAGCTGGGGGCGGTAGGGAAGTCTTTGGCAGGGTCATAGCCCGCTAGCTGGACTTTCCTTGGGAGTTGACTGTCATTCTCCTCAGCTGGCTGTCTTTTGAGAAAAGTCTAAAGAGTGAGCCAAGAGACTTTGAGTGGCTTTCCCTGGATGATAGCATTCATCCTGGGCAGATCTGGGCTGAAGGCTCAAAAGGACCATTACGCAAGAGCTTGGAGGACCCAGCATTTTCAGGTGGAAGAGATTGTTTGCCACCTGCAGTTAGTGGAGTCATTGAGATTTTCCACAGGGATGCATGATTTGATCAGAACTGGATTTGAGGAAGATTAGTGAGTAGCATTGTTTTTGGGAATTAAAAATAGGGTTGACTGATAATTTATGAGACATAGTCCTATAGGGAGAAAAAATTACTTATGTACCTTATTTACTATTTTATTTACTTTAATAAGCCTGTTGTTTATAAATAAATGAGAAGTTTTTGCTCACAATACAAGTCATCATGTTATTTTTTGGGGTATTATCCAGTAAGCACATAAACTTCAGATAAAAATCGGTGAACTTAAGTTCCTGTTTGTGATTTTTCTGAATTGAATATATTCAGATATTTACTCTGTTTTGTAATTAATCCTGTCTTTTGGCACCCCTGCCCAGTAGCTTAAGAAACAATTGAACAGTTTTTGAAAATGTTATTTGGTTAAGAATAGGTATATTCTGATTTCCCCTCCACCCCCAGTTCATTAAGCTTCTAGTTCCATTTTTTTGTATGAAGTTTTAGAAGTTAGTGTCTCATTAAAAATATTTTGACTTTAATACATGTAAACCTTATGTGATATGTATAGTCTTGAAATTCAGAATAAAAATGTCTTGGAAAGAAAGTCAAAAGAGTTTTATAGCTTAGAGTGAAGGGATATGAATAGTCATTTTGTATTTCTAAGACTCATTTTTTTTGAAGAAAAATCTATAGTACCTTTTTTAACATTTATTTTTTAGTTATAGATGGACACAGTACCTTTATTTTATTTTTATGTGGTGCTGAGGATTGAACCCAGTGCCTCACGCATGCTAGGCTAGTGCTTTTTCCTCTGAGTCACAACCTTAGCCCAAATCTATACTATCTTTGATAGTACATTTTTTCATGGAGTTGTCATGAAAAATTAAATGACATAGTAGTTTGCTTAGCATAATGCTGGCATAGCTTATTAGCTATCTTAACCCCCTCCCCCAACTGGGGATTGAACCCAGTGCCTGTCACATGCTAGGCAAGTGCTCTACCACTAAGCTACACCCCCAGGCCTATTAACTGTCTTTTAAATAGCGGAAATTATAGAAGTATAGTGTTCAGAAGTCTAAAATAATTAGTTCAGTTGACAAAATAAGTAATTTTATTTTTTTTTAAATTTGTTTTTTTGCATATTTAATACCTGAAATTATTTGATTTTTGAAAGACATTAAGCTCTTAGTTTTATGCAGTATAATGAGTGAAACTTGTATCCTCAATAGTTTCTTTTAGTTCTTATTTACAGATTGTCATTCTACATATTTAGTTCTGTTTTCTGTTAATTTTTATTGCCTTTCCTCTCCGAAATGCAATAGCCCTGTAGTATTTTAGTGGAAACATTGTTCTCTTTGTTAGGGCTAAAGAAGTGCCTTTGTCATTCCTTTGAGACATTCTACAGATGCCACTTTGCAGTTCTGAAAAATATGTCCCTGCCCTTGTGCTGTGTTAAATTATGTATGTATTGTGCTTGGTATTTTAATGAGGTTGTAGAGAAAACTTGTCAGTGAAACATGTCCTGTGATATAAAAATAAAATATAGACTCTTTCTTGATCTTAGATTGCTATGTGTTTCCTGTGTGATCTCAAGTAGATCCCTTCTGCACTTAGATGTGACTTCACATGGTTGCTTTTTGATTTTCTTTATGGAAACTGTTGAAACAATTGCTGAGCAGGATATCTTAAGCCTTTTGTTGATCTGTATTGCTTTTTAAAGATCTTTTAATTTCATGTTCTGAATAGCATTTTAAGCAGCAAGTATACACTCAATTTTGTGAAATGACTTTAATCCTTGTTTTTAAAAGTGGGGACAAAAATCTGTGGGGAAATTGCCTTGATAAAATCCAGGAAATTCCTTTCATTCTTTTAACTTTAAAAAAGTCGTCTGATGTAACAGTGTCTGAAAGCATGTGTGTCTTAGGGTCCAGTGATTTCTTGTATATTGTGCCAAGCTCAAGGAGGAATAGTATGAATGTACCTCTGTATTTTATGTAAGTCTATACTGCATAGCACAAAACCAGTTTATTATAATTTTGTTGGGACTTCATGATCTCGTTTGGTACTGTTTATTAATTACCCAGCAGGAGTAAAGAAAGGGAGAAAACTACATTATTTTGTTTTAAGGGACTTTATTTGAAAAAAATTAAATATTAAACTAATAATATATGTGCAGAAACTTGACTACACAGAAAAATACAAATAGAGTACAAGGAATAAATACACCATCAGGAATAAATCCTACCATTTTGGTTGAGCATTGCCAATCAATCCACTCCCCTTTAAAAAAACAAAACAAAACAGGGTCTTGTTAGTTGCCTGTGTTGCCCAGCTGACCTTGAAACATGAAACTTTATTTCATGTTGAGGATGCTGATGTGGCTGGAATTCAGGGTGTGTGAGAAGTGGGGATAGGAAGAAGACAGGCTGTAAAACTAGGGAGGAGTCAGACTGTATTGAACATGGGTATGATAATAAGTTTTGTCTTCATTTTGTAGGCTCTGCAGGAGACACTGGAAACATTTTTCAAATTAGTTTAGTTATTATTAGTGTTAATTTTGTGGTGCTGGGAATCAAATACAGGGCCTTGAGCATGCTAGGCAAGTGCTCTATCACTGAGTTGTTCCTCAGCCCTATTATTTTGGAAGGAAGACACATACTTACAAATATCTTTGTTTTAGAATTATCATATACTGGATTTTTCGGGAGGATTTCCTGGCCCAAGAAAACTTTATTTTATATTTCTTTTATGTATGACTACTATATGACATTTCCAACTCTAGTAGTGGTCTTGTATTTCTCTCTGTGCAGTAAAATCTGGTAAAATCCAATATTGTAGGTCATCAGTTGTGTAGTTCTTGGGGCATAAATCTTTGGTTATTATAAGGTGACTAGGATCAATATTTAATTATTATTATTTTTGGTTTATTTTTATGTGGTGCTGAGGATCAAACCCAGGGTCTCACAGGTGAGAGGCGAGTGCTCTACCACCGAGTCCCAGCCCCAGCCCCTCAATATTTAATTATAATAGTAAATTTTATTATTATTAATTAAGTACATTTGTATTTACTACAGAATAACATGAAGTTTTGTAATACCGATTTAAGGAGCTACCTTTGGCATTTGTTTCTGTTTATTATGAAATGTATTCGGGCTCATTCTTACTATGTGCCAGGCTGGGAGTTTCAAAGCAAGACTGAGCAATTGAGTTCACAGTGAGAGAGAGTGACTACTACTGAGAATTCAAAATGGCAATTTCAGTAGTAGACACACATAATAAAACCTAGATTGAGAGACAAGAACGGTAACTATATTGAAGTTTTTTTTTTAAACTGGGATTTATGATAGCTGTTAACTACTTAGTGAATTAGATGCAGTTCATTAATTCATCAGATTAATTCCATTGATTACCTGCTACATGCCAGGTTACTGTGGAGGATAAGGATGAAAGATGGAGCCTTGCTCCTAGCAATGTGATTGCCATTGAGACTGGCTGCCTCTGCAAGTAAGCAATCTCCCTGCCCCTGCCCCTTTACAGGGCATTGAACCCAAGGCTTTGCTAAGCACTGCAAGCTCTCTGCCACTGAGCTACCTTCTCAACCCCAATCTTAATAGCAAACTAGTGGTAAAGAAGGGCATACTGGGAGCTGGGAATGATCCTACAAAACTGGGTACATAATTTTTTTCTTACTGAATCATTTTACTTAGTATTTAATGGAACTTTATTGTGTATCAATGCATGAGAGGACAAATCCATTTGTAAATCACCCTCTTGTTAGTTGCTCAAGAAAGAATTGTTTAATGAAGGAATGTATATTTTGTGTAAGGATAGATTTTTACAAATTAGTATTAACTTAAAAGAACATTTGTATCATTTGCTGTTGACTGTCTCCCTTCATGGAAAGGAAACTTTTTTTTTTTCTTTTCAGTTGAAATTTCCAGGAAGTATCACGATCCTACGATTTCTTTCCAAGCACTTTTCTGAAGCCAATGGGTGGGTGTATGTTTAGGTCCAAGAGAAACAAATTATAACCATGGATGTGAACTCTTTAGTCCTCTCAAAATAAGTTCAGAATATTTTTTATGCTTTTCTTTTACAAAGATTAAATATCTCTGAAGAGGAATAAAGCAAAGATACCATGACAAGCATATGTGCATCTTCATATTGTTTTCATTTTCTCTAGCAGGTATTAGAATACTTAAAAATGTTTATTTTGGGGCCACAATTTTAAATCTTAAAAACTACTAGAAAGAAACACATGTGGAGGCTTTTGGGTTGAATTGGAAGTTCAAATAACATTGAACACATTATTGTTTTAAAGAATAAAGGTATTTGGGCATCAAGGAATAAAAATATTTAATGTTAAATTTATATAGACAAGCAAAACCCATATAGATGCTCAATAATAAGAGTTTCCTATTGTATGAAATATGAATTAGCATGTCGAAAGTCTCTGAGGTTAAATTTATTAAATTAGAATGCAATTGGAAATTAGTGAAGGCCCTGCAGATTTGTAAAGGTCCTATAAAAGTATACTTGGTATAGTATACCATTTAAGCCTTCTGCCTACCCGCTGCCAGCTTTTTGACTACCATTATATTTTGTATGGATGTAGAAGACAGCCATGTAGGTAAATGTAACTAACCTGGTAGATGGGGGAATTAAAAGTAAGGGTAGATAAGGAGTATCACAAATTACAGTTCAAAATTATTGGTGTTAAGTCATGGACTTGAGCTAAGATTATACCTTTTTAAAAAATATTTATTCTTTAGTTGTAATCGAACACAATATCTCTATTTTATTTATTTATGTGGTGCTGGGAATCAAACCCAGGGCCTCTCACTTGCAAGGTGAGCACTCTACCGCTGAGCCACAACCCCAACCCCCAAGATTATACCTTTTAAACAAAGTTTACCAGTGTAATTAATTAAGTTCTAAGCACTTTGAAGGATATACAATTATATGCCCTAAGCATATTTATAGATCACACTTGTTTTTATTATTATAAGATCTTTGTCTTGACTTCTACAACTTTCTTTCCTTCATTCTTGGACCTCATTTCTCTCATGTTGGCACCATCTTTTTGTTTTGCCATCATAATTTATTCTGTACATAATAGCTTACTTTTTCATAACCTTTCTCTTGTTCTCAGCCCTATTTTTAAAAAGTAACTTTCTTTTATATATCATAGAATTGGGTCTTGCATTTTTATTCATCCCTATGATCTCTGTATTTTAATTGGTGCTTTTAAACCATTTATATTTAATTTAATTATTAGTGTGGTTTGGTACCATCATATTTGTTTTCTGTTTCTCTCATCTGTTCTTTTTATTGTTTTTCCTCTTTTCATGTCTCCCTCTAGGTTAATTGAATATTCTTTTCTTTGATTTCATTTTATTTCCATTGTTGGCTTATTAGTTATTCCTGGTTTTATTGCTACCCAGTCAAAATTGAATTTATTAACTTGGCTCCAAACCCCCTGCTCTTTCTTTGTTAACTATTTAAGTGAATCGTTTTGATGTTCATTTCATTGCTTTTTCTTTCTTCCTTAATGCTTATATTTCTTCATTCATTTGTCTTCTTACCATTCAATGAATTGGATATTATTGAATTTATACACTTTATTCCACTGATACTTTTCCTGTTCAGATAATATAACTTGCAGAGATGAGCTCTCTCATGGTCTAGTTTTAAATGTAAGTCCCAACACTAACAAAGAATCTTTTACTCTTGTCTCTTGAAAAACAAAAGAAGTTTCATTATGCCAGCAAAATTTAAAAAAATTATAAAGCAACCATTAGACTCTCTGATCCTTAAGCTATCCCCTCCCTCCAAAAAAATACTAGCAATTCCTGATTGATCTCTCCTGTGTTTTCTCTACTAACTCAACCCATTCCCCAATAAATCAGTCAAGTTGGTTTTAAAATTGAAATTACAAAGGCATGATAAATTCTCTTTGGGGCCAGGGAGCAGAAACTGTGACTACACATTTGTGAATCTTTTCTTTTAAAGATTATTCAGCTTTGTGGAGCTTGCAACCTGTGGGGGAGCCAGGCATTAAGTGAGTGAATCTGAGAGAGCTGAATTGGTTCTAGAATATGTGGTCGGAGACTCATCATATCTGTGTTCATAGTTGCCTGGTACCAAATGAGCTCTGTCACTATTCATTATTTGGTAAATGAATGAACACTTAATGAGTGATTTGATATTAGGTTTCGTGTTCTTCATTCTTAGCATTTATCTTGCACTCTTGAGCTGGTTTGTGATTCATGTTCGTGTGGTAGATAAGCCTATAAGCCTTTTTACCAACTGAGACTTCCTTTCAAGTGTTTTCTTACTTGAGTGTAGGTTAATGTACCTGCTTGAGAAGATGGATTCTGTCTACTTCTGTACTTGGTCCTTTAAAAAAAAAAGATTTTTTTTTTTTTTTTTTTTAGTTGTAGATAGACACAATATATGTATATATGTATTTAATGTGGTGCTAAGGATCAAACCTAGTGCCTCACATGTGCTAGGCAAATGCTATACCACTGAGCCACAACTCCAGCCCTGTATTTGATTGTTCTTTTTTTTTGCGGGGGGTGGGGGGGTGGGGGGGTACCGGAATGAACTCAGGGTACCGGAATGAACTCAGCCACTGAGCCTCATCCCCAGCCCTTTTTTGTATTTTATTTAGAAACAGGGTCTCGCTGAGTTGCTTACTGCCTTGCTTTTGCAGAGGCTGGCTTTGACTCATGCTCCTCCTGTGTCAGCTTCCAAGCCACTGGGATTTACAGGCTTGCAGCACTGTGCCAGGCTTCTTTTTCCCCCTTTTTTGATGGGATCTATATTGCCCAGGTTGGCCTTGAACTTTTGATCCTCTTGCTTCAATTGGGTAGCTGGGACTTTTTAACACATGCCACTGTGCCCCCACCTTTTCTTTTCATTTCTTTTTTGGTACTGGGATTGAACTCAGGGGTACTCAACTACTGAGTCACATCTCCAACCCTGTTTTGTATTTTATTTAGAGATGGGGTCTCACTGACTTGGTTGGCACCTCCTGGTTGCTGAGGCTGGCTTTGAACTTGTGATCCTCCTGCCTCAGCCTTCTGAGTTGTTTGCGTCCTACCCTTTTTTTTTGTAAAATTCACTATATCATCTATTTTGAAGCCTGTTAAATCCAATGGTGTTTATTATATTTAAAATGTTAGCTAACCCTTACTACTATTTGAAAACATCTTTTGTCTTCCTTACAGAAACCCTGTGCATCATAAGTAGTCACTGTCCCACTTCTTCCTTTACCTCTGGGCTTGCTGTACTTTTACACCCCCACTGGCAATGTATGAGGGTTTTAATTTTTCTGAATCCTTACCAATACGCCTTCCTTTGTTATTATTTTTTAAAGATACCCATCTAGTTTAAAGAGGTGTCTCATTAAAAAAAAATTTCCATTTTTGAATGACTAATGATGTTGAACATCTTTTCATGTGATGATTGGCCATTTGTATATTATCTTTGGAGAAATGTCTGTTCAAGTCTTCTGCCCAATTTGTAATTGAGGTATTATTTTTTTTAGTTGTAGTTGGACACAATACCTTTATTAATTTTTTTATGTGGTGCTGAGGATTGAACCCAGTGCCTTGTACATGGTAGGTGCTAGGCAAGCGCTCTACCACTGAGCCACAATCTCAACCCCTAATTGAGGTATTTTGTTGTTGAGTTTTAAGAATGCTTTTTGTATTCTGGATATAATTATTAGATATATGGTTTGTAAAATTTTCTCCTTCAATTTTTCTTTTCACTTTCCCAATATTATCCTTTGATTCAGATTTTTAAAAAATTTTGATGAAGTCCAGTTCATATGTTTTTTTTTCTTTTATTGCTTGTGCTTTTGTTGTCTTATTTAAGAATGTGTTTGTTAATCCAAAATTATGAAGATTTATACCTATGTTTCCTTCTAAGCGCTTTATAATTTATGCTTCTACATTTGTTTTTGATCCAACTGAATTTTTGTCTATAGCATGAAAATAGGGGTTAACATTCATTCTTTTGCATGTGGATGTCTAGTTGTCCCAGTACTCTTTGTAAATACTAATCTTTCCCCATTGAACAGACTATTTATTTCTGGGCTCTCAGTTCTATTTTATTCATCTATATGTATTTTTTTTTTTTTTTTTTTGCTGGTTAGTACCATTCCCATACTATTTGCATTACCCTCTCCTTGTAGTAAAAAAAAAAAAAAAAAAAAGATTTAAAGCAAATTGTACAGGGGAACAAATCAACATACTTATACATGCTAGGCAATGTTCTTCCACTGAGCTACACCCCAGTCCTGTAGTAAGTTTCAAAGTTGTGAATTTAAAACTGAATCTTCTTACTTTTTCCTACTGTTTCAGGATTGGTTTGGCCATTTGGGTTCTCTTGCAGTTCCATATGAATTTCATAATGACCATGTTCATTTCTACAAAACAAAAAAAACAACAAACCAAAACAACAGAAAACCAAAAACCAGTTGGGATTTTGATAGGGATTGCATTGAATCTGTAGATCAATGTGGGGAGTATTGCCATCTTAACAGTATGAAATCTTTGAATTCATGCATGTGAGATGTCTTTACAGTTATTTAGGTCTTTAATTTCTTTCAACAATGATGTTTAGTTTCAGTTTCTTTTGCTTCTTTGTTACTTGGTTATGTTTATTTCTATGTACTTTATTCTTATTGAAGCTAAGTGGAATTATTTTTTAAATATTGTTCAAGTTTGTAGAAATATGATTGATTTTGTACATTGACCTGTGTCCTGCAATTTTGTTGTGAATTTATTATCGTTTTTATTTTTTTTAGGGTTTTCTTTATATAAAATTATGTCATCTGCAAGTAGAGAGATTTCTTTCCTAATAGAAATTTTCGTTTTTTCAACTGGGAATTTAACCCAATGATGCTTAACCACTGAGCTCTTTGTGTATTTTTTATTTTAAGATAGTTTGAGATAGCATCTCACTAAGTTACTGAGGCTGTCCTTGAACTTGCAATCCTCCTTCCTCAGCCTCCCGAGCCTCTGTGATAATGGGCATGTGCCTCCAGCCCAGCATGCCTTTTTTTTTAAAAGGATACTTTTAAAATTTATTTTTCTTGCCTAATGCCTGGGTTTGAGCTGTCAGTACAATGTTGACTAGAAATGGTAAGAGAAAACATCCCATCTTGTTCCTGATGTTAGGAAGAAGGCTTCAGTCTTTCTCCATTAAGGATGATGTTAAAGGAATGAGCTTTTATAAATGCCCATTATCATATTGAGGAAGTTTGTTTCAATTCCTAGTTTGTTGAGTGTATTTATCATGAAAAGATGTTGGGTTTTTGTTAAAACAAAAACAAAAACTTTTATATCTGTTGAAATGGTTGTATGTGTGCATTTACAAATATGTAACAATGAATCCCACCATTACATATAATTATAACATGTTAATAAAAAATGAGCAATAAAGAAATCACAGGTGCTTTACTAATGCAATAATACATCACACTGTTAATTGATTAAAAAGAAATAATTATGTTTTATTCCTCCTTCAGTTCTGTTATGATTTATTTGTTAATTATCCTGTGTTGAACCACCTTTGTGTACCTGTCATAAGTCCTATTTGGTTGTAGTATATTTTTAATATCCTACTAGATTTGATTTGCCAATATTTTGTCAGAGATTTTTGCCTGTATATTTATGGGGATATTGGTCTGTGGTTTTCTTTATGATCTGTTTTGCTTTGCTTTGTTTTCTTTCTTTGAATGAATGAATGAATGAACTAGGAATTGTTTGGGGCTTGTTTTTGAGGTGATGAATATGGTTCAGAAGTTTGTGGTGTTGGTTGCACGATTCTGTGACTGTACTAAAAATCATAGAATGGTACCCTTAGAATGGGTGACTTGTATAATATCTCACTAAAGCTGCTACCTCAAAGGGAACGATCTTTAGGGATTGTTTCAAGTGTATCTTTTAGGGCATGTTTTTTATGCTGGGCATCAAAGCCCTCAGTAATCTTTCCAGCTGTAATTTTTTTTTTTTTAAAGAGAGAGAGTGAGAGAGAGAGAGAATTTCAATATTTATTTTTTAGTATTTGGCGGACACAACATCTTTGTATGTGGTGCTGAAGATCAAACCCGGGCCGCAGGCATGCCAGGCAAGCACGCTACTGCTTGAGCCATATCCCCAGCCCCCAGCTGTAATATTTTAACATTACCTCTGAGGAACTCGTGATCCTCCTGCCTCAGCCTCCCCAGTCACTGGGATTACAGTTATGCACCACTGGTCCTGGCTCTGATTTATCTTTGTATGCAACTCTCATCCAGTAGTCAGCTCACTGCTTTGTTTACCACTCCCCCAGATGTCCAGAACAACTCGTGCATCTTGTTTCTTCACTTTGCTCAAGGACTATTCCCACTGCTATTGAATGTCCTTGTCCTTCTTTCCCATCAATGGAATATTTTTTCAAAGTTCTATTCAGATTTCTTCTAGAAATCTCTTGTTCTCAACATCTAAGTCTGGTGATTATCAATTAAAAAAAAGGACTGTGTGAGTTTATTTAAGGAGACGGTAGATAGGATATTTGAAATCAGAACTGTTCTGGGAAGTCTGCTTATATATGTTTGTAATACCTGTACACATATATTCTTTCTTAAAATGCATTTATAGTTTACTCATAAATTTATAGAGATGGATTTGCATTTCGACTTCTCTAGTGTCCCTGTATAATTCTTAGTGCTTTGAAGGAAGGCCATTAATGTTAAGTGCCAGGTAAGTATCTGTTGATGTATTTGCATGTGTTTGGAAGGTAGAAGAAAGATCCACAGTTTTACATTATATTTTACAGTTTCCTTTATGCATTTATAAAAAATAATTTGGAGAAAATTTATTGTATTAGAATAGAAACACTTCAGTAAGATCCTTATGTGTGGGTAGGTGAGACCCTTTATATAAAGGCTACTTTTTGGAGTGCAATGAGGTATAACTGAGATTACATAAACATAAGAACATATCTAATGTAAAATAGAATTGGATTCAGGTCAGCTCTACATCATACATAGTTGTTAGGGAGGTGGAGCCAGGATCCAAATCCAGGTTTGTCTAACTCCAAGACTGATGATTAACCACTATACAATTTTGCGTTCCATACTTCATAAGGGAAGTTTTTCAGTTTCTCTGAGCCTTTTTTTTTTTTTTTTGGTACCAGGGGTTGAACTCATAACCACTGAGCCACATCTCCAGCCATTTTTAATATTTTGTTTAGGGACAGGGTCTTGCAGAGCTGCTTAGGGCCTCACTACATTGTTGCTTTGAACTTGGAATTCTCCTGCCTCAGCCTTCTGAGCTGCTGGGATTATAGGCATGTGCCACTGTGCCCAGCTTTAGCTTCATTTTATTCGAGTGTAAAATGAACTTGATAATATTCCCAGTGCAGAGATATTTTAAATTAGGATCTCATAAATTAGGATGTTTATAAAGCAGACAGCTTGCCCAGAAAGCAGGGTAGGTCTATTGCAATTAGTAAAATATTTTATTTACAGCAATATAATAGGACCAACAGAAAATATATTGAAAGCATATTTGAAACTTGGGCTGAGAAATTCCCTTATCTCTTAGTTTTATAATATTGCACATTTTATATTTTGGCACAAGTTTTGGTATTCTGTTTCTCTGGAATTTTAGATAATATTCCAATAAGTCATTTGTTGGTAATTACTTTATTTCCCTCTGTTGTCTTTTTTGTTGTTTTCAGAATAAATTATTGTCAAAGCAATATAGATTATCTTCTGTCATTAACTTCTGAAGCATTAGGCTACCCAACACTATTAACTTCAACTTAAGTTTTGAAGTTTATGGAAGGCTGATTTTTTTTTTTTTTTTGGTAAGGGGGGTTGTTACTTTAATTTTTGGTTTTCATTTTGGTTGCAGAAGATTTGTTTGTCGAAGAGTATTTGCTGGTATTGCTCTATAGATATGTAGTTAAAACTACAGTGAAAGTATCACAAGATAAAGCATTAATTTGTTTACCTGAATTGTTTTTCTTAGGTTGGAGTTACTCCAAATTGATTTCAAGTTGTCTTTGATTTTTAAATTAATCTCAAGTGTTTTTTTTAAGTGGGTATAAATATTCAGACATAAGTTTAAATTAAGCTCAAAATAAATCAATAATGTAAATATGAATACCAGTCATTAATTTTTTTATCACTATTTTTAGAAGTTTGAAAAAATATTTTGTTACTGTGGATCTAAATTTCCTGTTTATGGTTGAAATGGATTATAGTTTTAAAATGTATATTTCTATTTATTTTAGCATAGCTTTGGTTCACTTGGGCATTTTTCTTAAAACTATAAATAGATGCTTTAACAAGATTAGATTTTCTTTAAAAAATTAAAATGGACATACTGTCTATTTTAGCTTTTTATGAAATTTGGATCTCGAGAAAGTGGTTCCACTTTGTAGGGGAAAATAGCTGTGTGTCTGGCTTTTATGGACTCTCTTGCTAAAAGGAAGAACTGTGATTGAGTCAGTTACAACCTCAGAGGAAGATGTCTTGCAGCTGTGCTGTTTTGGTTTTGTTCCAGAGATAGTATTTGTGTGCACTGTCAGAATGTCTTAAAGGCCCACCCTGGAAAGGATTCAACTCTATAAAAGGAGTTTTGTTTTATAACCTTTCACATGTTCTTATGGGGCTCTAGTGGTGATGGTGGTCTTCATTGTCTTGTCTTTTAAACTGGGATTTTATTGAGACACAGGCTTCACAGTTTAAGAATAGGAATTACAGTTGTAGTTATTGTATCTCGTAAAATAAATTTAGTCAAGCCCTTGGCACACCCTATGATGAAAAAATGTCCCTCCTCAAACTGTATAATATCAGTGTGTTACTTTTCTGTCTTGATGCTGATAAGATTAGCACTCATTTGATAATATATTTTTTGGGTAACTTAAGAGATATTGATATACAAATCGAGTAACTACATTACAAGAAATCGAGTTAATATTATTAGAAAAAATAGTTAATATATTAGAAGATCAAAGATGATGCAGGAAATCCCAAAGATTGAAAAGTTTAAAACACCGATGACTCTACATGCTGAATATTACTCAACTTAACCTGTTTTGAGCCACATGTTTACGTAAATGCTGTGAGAATTATTTTTGATTGTGTTGACCATAGTTTCTCCAAAATTTTCCCTTTCTCCTCAGCGTCTCCACCCCGCCCCCTCCCTGCAATGCTTTAGAAGAAGTTATTCAAAACGGAGATCAGGGCTTCAGACCCACTCTTACTTTTCTAGCTTCCTTAAACCTCTTCCTCTCCCAGCTTCTGTACATTTGCCTTTACCCTTCCCTTTAGTCTCTGGGGTAGAGATGCCCCTCCTGCTGTCCAAGGTTATATTATCCTCTGTAGTTTGAACCTTTTCCTTCTTTGTTTCTTCCCCCCAAACCTGCACCAAACAAAACAATCCAAACCTCTTCTATATGTAAACATCTTCCCTCAACCCTACATTTTTGGGTAGTTATTACTTGCCCCTGTTCTGAAGAAAAGGCTAGATTTCAGAGGTAATTGTATACATGTTACTTCTTACTTTGGCCTCTTCGATTTTTTTTTTTTTTTTTTGTCTTTTGCAACTAGGCTTTTTCTCCCACTAGCAACTGAACTTGTCCTTTGAGGTTACCAGCAGTTTTATGACACCTTTTAACCCTTGTTAGTGTTAGTATCAGTTTGCCTATGTCCCTGTTGGCTACTTCTTCCAGTACTTTTTGGTTTGCTGTTTTTATGCTGATGTTTTTCCTTTATAGGTTCCTTGTTCCCTCTCTCTGGGGATTTATTATGAGCATTTTTCTTGTTTTTCGTGGTAGTTCCCCCGTCTATCTCTGATAACACTGATTGACCAAGTAGTTCTAGATCTTAGAATAGAAACCCAGCCTCTGTCATTCAGACACACATTTCCAGCCAGCCTTCTCATTTTCTGCCTGGTTGTCACATGGACATTGAGTCCAAATACATCAACGTGGAAGCATTTATTTCCTTTATTTTTGTTTCCTAGTCTTTTTGAAAGTCTCTCCCTAGGTTAATAACACTACTCTCTGACCTTTTTCTGACAGGAATTCAGAAACCTAGTTCTTTTTTTTTTAATTTTTTTTTAGTTATAGGTGGACACAATACCTTTATTTTATTTATTTATCTTTATGTGGTGCTGAGGATTGAACCCAGTGCCTCACTCATACCAGACAAGTGTTCTACCACTAAGCCACAACCCCAGCCCAGAAACCTAGTTCTTTATTACTCCAACAATCCACTTCAATATTAAGTCCTGTTCATTTTGCCCACTAAACATTTATGAACTCTGTTTACTTGCCTTTTTTCTTTCAACCCTGTCTGTCTCTTGTGTCACTGAAGCATCATCTTAACCAGTTTCCTTTCATTGTATCATTTTTTTCTCACATGGCTGAAATACAAAGTATTATTTCCCATTGCCTACAGGATAGAGTAAAAACATCTGAGTTAGCATACTGATCATGCATTGTTTGGCTCTTGCTTCCTTTTCCCATCTCCACTCCCACCCTGTGTTCCAGGCAGATGAGGTACTCCCCGTTCTCTCACCACATTTATTGTTGATGATCCTGGGCCCTTCCCTTTCTGTTCCCACGCCAAGGAGTATACTTACACTCACTTACAATCTTCCCAGTAAGTTCTTTCTTATCCTTCAAGGTCAACTCGTGTCACCCTGGGAAACCTTCTCTCATCAAGTCAATTACTGTTAGATCATTTATGCCTACATTATAGCTCTTACTCACTTTGTACTATAGTTATTTATTCAAATGGCCTTCTCACACACTTCTGGAGCCACATTTTATATAGGTTGGTGTTCTCAGCAGCTATCATCAAACAGCAGTTCCTTAGGGGATGAATAGATCTTAGCAGAACCCAAGTGCACAGAATTAAAATTAAGATCTCATAGACAGAGGTAGTGGTGAGTATGCTGGCCTGATGTTGGATATTTTTTGTTTCTTTTATGTGGATGAGGCTGTGGGCTAAGAAACTATTGGGACTTATTAAGATTTTCTTCTATAAGTCAAGTTTAGAGAGTGAAATTTTTGATGTGAAGCTATAGAACGAGTGAGCAGAGCTATGATTTGAAATTAGGAAGAACTAATAAAACAGAGTGTAGGATTAGAAGCACACTGGATTCTCAAGTGCCAGTCCATTGCAGATTGCATAGATAGGCAGAAGGCTGCCCGTGATGCAGCTGAAGTGAGGAGGGACTCTGGCAGCTTTGCACCTCCCCAGGTCCCTCTGCATTTGTAGTTGTTCACTGCCTATTACATACACTGTAGCATTTCCAGCTTGCCTTGGTAGTAGTAGTGTTCAACTTTATCCATGTTTTTGGATATGATTCTTGTGTTGACATGTTCAATGTTTATGTGTTTCTAGTGGGGCCCCTTGGAACAATGGTGGCTGTTTGAAAGGAAAGGAGAGGAAAGAAAGAAGGGAAATTATGGAAGGTGGGTTGGGGTGGGGAAATAGTTTTCCTTCCACAAATTGAGACAAAATAGATAAATCAGATTGATAGGAGATTACTGTATGTTAATGTTTGATATATAAAAAAGTAAGGTAAACATGATACAGTCAACCTTTGAAGGGGAAAAGTATAGATGCAATTTTTGACGACTGAAATTCTATGTTTAATAGTAACTTACATTCATTTACTATTTTACCAGTGGCTGTCAGTGATTTTTCTTGATCTCCACAGACTTAGCTAAATAGCAACATGCAAATGTTATCAAAGCTTTTTAAATAGAAGTTTAATGTTCTTTTAGTTTGGGAAGAAAGAGTAGATGATTTTTTTGTCTCTGTGTCTGTCCCCACTTTTTTGAAAAAAAAAATATATATATATATATAATTTTTTTTTTTTTTTTAAAGGCAGGTGTAGAATTTTTTTGGGTACAGAGGTTGAGATAGAGCTGGCAGGTATTTAGGTTGGCTGAATTTTTGGTCTCAGGCTCTTAAACAGCAATCCAGGCCCTTTATTGCTGTCTTTCTCCTTATCAGTGTGTCTTCCTTGTTTGTTCTCATCCAGGCAGGGCATTCTGCTATAGGGAAAAGAATTGGGAGTATTAGTCAAAATCTGACATCTAGCCTGGACACATCTGCCATTGATTTAAAATGTAATCTAGACAAGTAATCTTAACTTCTGGGCCTCAGATTCCCAATCTAGTAAAACAAGGTAATACTGAGGTCTCTCTGACTCTAAATTTTGATTCTGCAAAAATCCCATTTTGCTCTGTCATATGTAGGGTATTGTATGGGTGCTAGCAAAATCTTCGTGTTTTTCTTTGTACGTAGTGGACTTTGTGATAGGTGCTTCAATATTATTTCTTTAGTCCTAAGGAAACTACCTAGCAGTAACACCTGTCCATTCATAGTTCAAGAAGAATGAGTATAAACACGTAAGCTTAAAATGCCTTTCTTGACCTCCCAAGGGAGTTGACCACTTGTGCTTTGCCCTTCCTGTACACACACACCTCTCTCTCTCTCTCTCTCTCTCTCTCTCTTAAATATTTTCTTAGTTGGAGATGGACACAATATCTTTATTGTGAGCCCCAGCCCCTCTGTACTTCTCTTAAATCCTTTATCATGTGTGGTGTAATGATTTGTTTATGTGTCTGTCTTCCTGGCTGGATTGTGAATTCCTTTGACCGTATGGGGAAGAATTTTACCTAGGTTCCTGGGGTCTGGATCAGTGCTTGGTCCAAAATAGGAACTCAGCAAGTGTTTCTTATATGTGTTAAATAAAATTTAAAGGACATTATTGGTTTGAACTATTCTGCAACTAGGCTGTAGTAGAGCCGACCAAACAAGGTGTCATGCAATCTGCAATCAGACTGAACTCTGAAGTTTTCAAAACCAAAACCAAAATGCCACAAAACCCCAGGAGATTCACAGCAATCAATCAATTTCCCTGAACTGGTGTGTTAAAGGAGATATTTCTGTTTCAACACTAGGTTAACTGTATTGACCATCTGTTTTTTTTGTTCTGTCTCTGCTTTCCTTAGCCCTTTTCTTGAGTCTGTAGAGCCAACCCTTTCTGCTCAGATCATTGCATTACTCATTCTGTGGAATGGGATGTTGCCAATTCTGAAATTGAACCTTTCCTCCAAAAGCCAATTAAAATCTTAAAATTGAATTTATTGTTATTTTTTCTTTTGACAACCGTGAAATAGGATGAAAAACAAAGCATTTTAAAGTTCGTACCATATTACTATAATGGTTTGATTGTATAATTTAAAAAATAATATTTTTGACTTTTATAGTTAATTTAGACTTTTATAGTTAATTTGTACTAATACTTTTAGTTAATTTGTACTAATACTTTTAGTTAATTTGTACTAATACTTTTTAAATGTTTTTTAAATATTAATATTTTGATTAGAGGTTTTCAACTACTGCTCCTCATTTTTATACCTGCCTCCACTTTCTGTCCATAAACCCCTATAAAAATCCAGGGTCCTACAGTGTGTTTCTTTCCAGAGTCCCACAAATCTACAAGATTTTTGAATACTGCATTTTAACAGATGTAATTGTGTTTAATGTAATAGATAGAACATGTTAGTTTAACATTGCCAAGATGTCTGGTTGGGAAAAATTTTGCAAATGACTCATGGGAAAATTATTCTGAATTTAGAGCCTCAGAGAAGTTAAACTGTGGTGATATGTGTGTCGGGAGAGAACTTATGCACTATAGCCAAGGCACTAGTGGAAAACTGTGTGTGTGTGTGTGTGTGTGTGTGTGTGTGTGTTTGTGTGTGTTTGTGTTTTCTTGCTGACATCAGATGTATCAATAAGAACAATCCTATGCAGTGTGGTTTGTTAGAAAGTTTTACAGACCAGCTGAAGTTCATCTGTGTTGAGAAGTCATAAAACTTCTCCATGTTGTTCAGGAAGTATAGTCTTGCCTGATGATTGGTGGATGGCAAAATTGGATTCTGTGTAAAATTAGTAGAATCAAAAAGAGGTTTATTTTGGAGAATTATTTTGTGCTCAGAGTTGATGTTCATTAAGGTTTTGGAGGTGTGAGTTGACCCATCAATAGTTGGGTCCTCTACTACATTTTAATTCCTTATTCTGTGGTGTTTTTTTTTTTTTTTCTTGTCCTCATATAGTAGGAGGTTGGACAGTTTTCAAAATCAAGAAATTATGATCTTGGTTTAGGCTAAAATTCTTGTGAACAAACTCACATTCATAAGTTCCCTCATAACCAGTTTCCTTGAGTAGTTAAAAATTAGCATTCTGAGGATAAATCTTCACATTTCCAGGTTTATAATGGTACACTATCAAAACATGGCTTTAAGAAAATCTTCCCAAAACAGATGTAATAGATAAAAATTCATATTAACAAATTTTTATATTAAAAATTAATGTTAAAAATTTGTGGGTATTTTACTTTGTACATTATGTGTACCTCCATGCACTTAAAATCTTAACTGGAGAGGAATAGCTTGAATTTAAATCTAGTAGGAAGACTTGTGTTCCCCTAAAAGGAGCCATGTTTTGATATTATACCATTATAAAACTGGAAATGAGGTTTATTGTCAGAACACTATTTTTTTTTGTTCTGTTTAGGTATACATGACAGTAGAATATATTTTGACATATAAACATGGAGCATATCTTATTCTAATAGAGATTCCAGTTTTGTGGTTGTACTTGATGTGGAGATTCAACGTGGTGTATTCCTATATGAACATAGGAAAGTCATGTCAGAGTCATTCCACTCTTTCCTATTCCTCTCCCTGCTGCCTTCCCTTCATTCCCTTTGTCTGTTCTACTGAACTTCTATTCTTCCCCTTTCCCTCACTTTATTGTGTTTGGCACTCATATATCAGAGAACATTTGACCTTTGTTTTTTTTTTTTTTTTTCAGGGGGTTGGCTTATTTCGCTTAGCATGATAATTTTCAGATCCATCCATTTACCAGAAAATGTCATAAAAGTCATTCTTTTAAAAATTCTTTTTAGTTATACATGACAGTAGAATGTATTTTGACATATCATATACACATGGGAGTATAACTTCCCATTCTTGTGGTTGTATATGATGTGGAGTTACACTGGTAGTGTATGCACAGATGAACATAGGAAAGCTATGTCGGATTCATTCTACTGTTTTTCCCATTTGTATCTCCCGTCCCTCCCCCCTTCCCGTTCACACCCACCCACAATCTGGTGTGCCTCTACTCCTCTTTCCCTCCTACCTAATTGTGAGTTAGCATCCATGTATCAGAAAACATTTGGCCTTTGCCTTTTGGAGGGATTGGCTTATTTTACTAAGCATGATAGTCTCTAGTTCCGTCTATTTACTGGCAGATGTCATAATTTCATTTTTTAATGGCTGAATAATATTCCATTGTTGAGGAGCATCTGGGTTTATTCCATATCTTAGCTGTTGTGGATTGAGCTGCCATAAACATTGATGTGGCTGCGTCACTGTAGTATGCTGATTTTAGTTCCTTTGGATACATACTGAGGAATGGTATAACCAGGTCAAATGGTGGTTCCATTCCTAGTTTTTTTGAGGAATCTCCATACTGCTTTCCATAGTGTTTTTTTTTTTTTTGCAGTCTCACCAGCAATGTATGAGTCAACCTTTCCCCCCACATCCTCACCAACATTTATTGTTACTTGTGTTCTTGATTGTTGCCACAGAATGCTAATTTTTAAATATTCAAGGGAACTGATTGTAAAGGGTGGGTAAAAATTTTCCTTTATTAATCTATGACTTTCATATAGACTTCTTTCCTAAACCCAATTTAAATGACACTATATATAATTTGTATACTTCTGTGGAGTCCCTTTTTTGTCATTAGGGTCCCACTCACAAAACCTCATCGAAACTATCTTCCAAAGCCACAGTATCCACATACTATCATGTTTGGAGTTAGGTTCAACATGTGAATTTTAGGAGGGACACATTCAATCCATAAGGATAGGAGAGTAAAAGAAGAGGGCAGGAGCCCCAGAAGATAAGAAAGGGTGATCAGAGATGATATTCAGGTAACCAGAAGATATCCACGGTAGTCAGAGGTACCTGGGATGGAGTTGGAGGTCTACCAGTGCTCTAGATCGATAGTTCTCAGACTTCTGAATTCCAGAGCAATTTCAAAAACTGTTTGGAGGCAATATTTTCAGGAAGTCTACTGTAACAAATTTGCAGTTGTACTACCAACATTTATTAAAAAAAGTGGAAAGCACTTAATCTGAAGAAAGGATGATGCTTTGAATTGTATAAAATTGGCTCCACTAAAAAATTCATTAAATTGCCATTATGTGAATCAATTAAAACTTTGTGGTGGGTAGTGAAGTTTACTTCCATTATATAGGAGTGTTTAAAAGTTTTGTATTTGCTCATTTTGACAGATTAATCTTCTTGAAACTGCTACTGAAACTTAATTTCATTTAGATTTTTCCATACAGTAAAACTTATCCTATTTAAATATGTAAAGTGCTTTATTTGTTATTAAAAAAATCTTTTTAAAGACTTTGCTCTAAGTCAATATGAACATATAAAACTACTCCTTGTTTTAGGGACTGCTTGATAGGTGAGGATTTCTAGTAGGAGGGTAAGAATACACATATGAATCTGTAGTCTCAGTTCTGAATCATTAAAGTAAATATATACACTGGAAAAAAAAATCCCAGAATTTATATTGTGAAATGTAATAGGTTGGTACTATAGAGTTAAGGAAGATTAGTTATTTTTCAGATCACATTGATCTAGATTTTAGAATTGACATCGTTTCCTTTAATAACTTATGTTTACTTTGCTTCCATGTATATTTGTAATCATGTGATGGATGTAGGATTATCTTACTTTTTGTCACTTCTCAATTTAGAATTGACAGTGTAAAACAGGGATATATCAGCTTTATACCTTTATCATAGTATCCAATCTAGGTTAAAATGGCATCTATTTTTCTATATGCTGTGAATGAATAGAAAACTTAGATAAGTCAAAATAAACATATCATCTCTATATGTTGAAAACTAGGTTCTGTATTTGCATGGTTTTTCTGTATCTGAGAATGTATTACAGTTTGTAGAAGTTTATAAATAAAGGTGATTTGACTATATGATGAATATATATGCTTTTGGTGTCTGTAGGGTGGATTAAAATGATAAACATAAAAAAAGTTGAGGGGCAGAGACCCAAAGCAAAGCAAAAATAATTAACACAAAAACTGAGAAGAAAATTCTTGGTAACAATAGAATTATAAAAATTCTAATTATAGAATTATAGTTTTGTCATTAAAATCAGCTTTTTTAGTAGAAGGACTCTTCATTTAGTGGCTATAACAGGCAGCCAGGAAGCTGATTTTTTTCTTTGACCCATGTGAATTTTCTAGCTGAGGAATGAAACGACTTGGAACCAAGCTGAGCTTTTCCACTGAGCATGCCTTTCTCCAGCAGGGTCTGGCTTGGGTGGGGCCAGTTTTGCTCATTAAGCTTTTGGACACTGAATTTCCATCAGCTTTCCACAGTCTTCCAATGACAGGGAACGGCAGACCACGGGGGTTTGATGTGCTTAAAAGTTGCGTATGTATTTCAAGCGGGAGATTTTTGGAACAGATTCTGTGATAGCAGTTGGGTTTTGTGGTACATTCTTGTTTCTGCTTGGGAAGGAAGTTTGCTATTGAGAGCATGATAGAATATCCAGGGGACTGAAAATTTGGAAAATAACTAAAGTACAGAGTAGATGGAATCAGGGTACGACCAATGTTTGGTAAGAGAATATGTTCCATTTGAATCAAGGGCTATGGGGGAAAATAGTTTTTAGGGGCCAAAGTTTACTTTTAGACCACTTGTTTGCATTTTTTAGTTGTGTTGAATTTTGGCAAGTTTTCTTTCAGATAATATTCTTTCTTCAGAGATTTGAAATGTGAGAGTAGTGAAAGTTAGTTGTGTGTCTTGCTGTTTCATAATTATTTCAGTGTTGTGATGTGAAGAACTATGAAAGTTATCTAAAATGCCATGAAACCTGCTTAAAGTTAATAGTATGCAGTTATTTTAATATATTAAAGGACAAATGAATTTAATGAATTTATTCTGACCCTAATTGATGTGATTAAAAGAAGGTGAACTATACCTGAGATTTAAATTCACAATTTTTAGCATCTGAATATAGTTGCATTAACAGTTACCATGAACTGTATGCCTTTTTGATGTTGTCTTACTCTAAGTAATATTGTTTGAATAAGATAGGTATCAGCATCTTTTATTACTGAATATTTAATCTGTTGTCACATTGAAGAAATGTGAAAAACTCACCATGTTGCCCAGAATCTGACATCCAGACTTAGAAAAAAAAATCTTCCTCATGCTTTTTTTTTCTTTGTATAATCTTCCTAACAATCTTTCCTAAAAACAAAAGAATAACAACAACAAAAAAATCTTCCCCTAAAACCCCTTGTTTTGGTGCTGCTACTTCCTAACAAAATGAAAACCAGTACCATTTTACCAAGTGATCTCTTTAATTCCTTTTTATTGTTGCCATGGAAGAGAATGCCGCTGAAGTAATTGTGGTATATTTGGTGGGGGTGGAGCACACATGTGTGTACTTGAGGAAGTTTTCCATTTGTTATACCAATCAAATAATTGGCAACGTGGGTGTTGGGAATGAAAAAATGTCGAGATGATGCTGATGATCTGCTTGGCATCCCCTGCCCCCATCATTTTTGTAGTGTTCTGTATGGATGATATATTGATGACATAGAATTTAACATCAAGCAGGATCACAAAGCAAGTTAAGTTAGAAAGGTAAATTTTAAAATTTTGACATAGTTTTGGTTGAATTTTTGATACACTCTGAAGATTGAATGCCTGGCATTATTTTCCAGCGGCACCCTCTACCAAATCACTTGTGCAAATATTAAACTTCAAGACTTTTACCTCAGGATGCATTTATGTCAAGAATTTTACCTTAAGGGTGTGTTGTAGCTCCTTCCACCTAACAATAGTTATTTGAGGCTTCACTAAGTAAACCGTTGTGCTCAGAGTAGAAATACTTCCAAAACAAAAAAGTTTTGTGGCATTCCAAATGGCATGTCTAATTCCATTTTAGTTACAGTTTTTCCCTTCTGGAGAAAGTTGTTCCAATCATGGCAGGATTGGACCGTACATAATTCTAACATCCTTCTAGTTATGGACTTACTAGTGGACTAGAGTCAATGTTTGGCATTCACCTCAACTAGAAAGATCATTCAATTTATAGTTTTATTTTTTAGAGTACATACTCTACATTGACGTAACTCTTCAGTAGTGCTATCAATATTTAAAATGGAAGAAGAGCTGATGATCAAAATTTTATAACTGAATTATGTTTTTTTGACAAGGTTTAGGTATTTATTTCTGTCCAATGCAGCATTCCAAAGCTTATAGAGAAGAGGATTAGAAAGATGAGATCAGGGTAGGCTCCAGCTTGGTGGACTTGTCATCATGTGGGGGTTGATCGACTTTGACAAGCTTTGTCTTATGACCTATTAAAATGCAGCGTCTGCAGCTCTGCATTTATCCTGTGCAGTTAACCTTGGTGGATTTATCGTTAGCTTATTTGGGCAGAGCCTCCTGAACAACTACTGTTATTTGGTAGCTGCAGAATTTAGAGTTTATGTACACAGAGATGGTAGTAGGATGATTGTAAAGATTACCACTTTTTACTAACCGATTTTGAGTTTTATGATGGGTCTGGGTGGGGATCTTATGTATAATGTAGATGGGATGAGCTCAGAAAACCTAAACTCCCTAGTGTCTGTTATGATTAAGGGAGATATTCTGTGTCGGCACTGTACTGTTTGTTTGAGCTTGGTTATGCTGTCATTGGAAGAAATTGCTCATTAGTGTATTTTTCTTTTCTTTGGACCACCGGTGGTCCAAATAAAGGCTCCCTGAGTATTAGGAACATCACAAAAGTTATTTATTGAGAAGCCACTGCATGCATGACATTGCATGAGGAACATGAGGTTATTCATCTCACAAAAATTTTACCCTCTTCATGGGAATGTAGTAGCAGACGTGGGACAGGGAAGAGGTGTGGACAGGAAACATGATGACATGTTTGTGCTTGTTAGGCCAATTTATTCCTGCTTTTCCCTAGGAAGCTGCTGAAAGGGATTGGGGGGTATTTGTATGTGACGAGCTTATACATTTGTTTTGGACTTTTGATGTTGAGTCAATTTATAACTAGGATCATTTTATTTGGCATTTTATTCAAGTTTTTTGATTTCAATTAGAGAGCAAATATGTCTGTACTGAATACAGTTGAGAATGAGAATTGGTGCTCTTCAAAAAGCATGTTGCAAGGGGATAAAGGGGAAGGGAGGGAGCATGGGGGTAGAAAAGATGATGGAATGAGATGAGCATCATTACCCTAAGTACGTGTTATGAAGACACGAATGGTGTAACTACTTTGTGTACAACCAGAGACATGAAAAATTGTACTCTCCTTGTATAATATGAATTGAACAGCATTCTGCTCTCATGTATAACAAAATAAATAAATAAATTTAAAATAAAAAAGATTCGAGAGCCATTCACATGGTTAAAACAACAACAATAATAATAAAGTAATAAAAACATATATTACAAAAAATTAAAAATAAAAAGCATTTAATCAACATGTTCAATTAAGGGACCATTGTGGTTTCTTGAAAAGTTGGTAGTGGTAATTTTTGGAAAACTGGCTGTTTTTGAAACTGATATTAATTTATGAATCCAAATTACTAAAATTTATGCCAGTGACAAGTTGTTTGATTACATATTGATGCTAACCTTGCTATCTGTGTTCCTCACTATATTGAGAACAGTAATTCTTTCATCTGTATTATTTATGTCTGTTACATATGCTATGAATGCATTCAAATATTTTCGAGAAAGGAGGAAATAAGATACTGACCCTACCCACATCCTGATGGTCAGTGAAATTTATGGGGCTTGAGGATAACTCAGGATATGTTATTAATGATTATAAAGCCCTAAATTGTTATAGTAACTTACTGATTTCACTTTTTAAATAAACGACTAACTATCCCACATCATGCTAGGTGCTGGTTAAACAGTAGTGAAGTCATTTTTGGATTTGTGACAGTACTACATAAGGTCTTTGGAGCTAGACAGCCTGGATTTGAATCCTGGCTCTTCCATTTATTGATTATATGGCTTTGGGTAAGTTGTTTTTCCTTTGACCTTCTTCATCTGTAACCTGGAAATAATTTTAATTTTTACCTTAAAGGATTATAAAGATTAAAGGAATTGCTTCATGCAGAGTTTCTTGAGCAGTGCTCAATGAATGGCTGATGTTATTATTTTTTTTGTATTATTACTATTAGTGAAGAAATGGATATAGTCCCCCTTTTCACAGAATTTCTATTTGATGACAGTAGGCTACCATTCATTATCACTTTATTATGTGCCACCCACTTTATGTATAGCTTCTAAGTTAGTCCTTAGAGCCATCCAATGAGTACATATTATATCCCTGTATTGTTTATGGGGAAACTAAAACTCAGCAACACTCAATAACATGGTTACATAGCTAATAAGAGGCTGAGCAGGAGTTCTAATCCCATTCTGTTGATTTCATTTCATCTCCAGATCACCAGGCTATTTTATACAAATGGTAGGATAACTTCTCACAGGAAGGAGGTAAGTCTAGCTCTGGCCCTTACACAATATTGGAACTCTATCTGAGATAGGGAATTTGTGCAAATGCAGTTCATCTGATGCAGAGCCAGCAGGGTTCAAGAAGTTTCCAATGCCTCTTGGTTTAGTCTGCTGGATTGCCCATCAATCCAGTATTATAAGGATTATGTGCATTATAATTATAAGAATAATGGTCTCTGATTGGGATTCTTAATGATTTATGTACAGCCTTTGGTTATGAGCTCTCACTTCAGGAAAGGATATGTTTCTGGGATGGCTCCAGTTGCTTGTGGACAGGGCTTTGTCTGGCACAGATCTCTCTCGACATAATCTTTCATGAGACCTGCAGGATTTTTTTTTCAACAGGTAAGATTGTCAGCATTTATCTTGATTATTATTGAAATTGGGCATTATTGAAAATTATACCCTAATTTTCATATACTTCAATATATGAAGAAAGGGAGTTTTATACTTGATTTTGTGTTTGTTTCATTCTTATTTAGAGTCTTAAAGAATTAATGGTTCATCTTACTAATCTTATCTTGGGTGGTTGGTTTTAAAAAATTGAGCATCTGCACAAAAACGTAAAGAAGACCAATAGAGTAGAGGAAGGGGATCGAGAGGGAGGAGAAAGGGGAGGACATGGAGCAGAACTGCAGAGGAAATTACCAAGTTATGCTATGTCTGTATATGAATTGTGTGTGTTTGTATGTGTGTGTGTATAATTATAATGCACTAATTTAAATAACAATAATAGAAGGGAGATCACTAGAGTAGAACAAGCAGATCTGGGGAGGGGAAAGGAGGGTACTGGGGAATGAGATTGATCAAATTATGTGTGTGTGTGTGTGTGTGTGTGTGTGTGTGTGTGTGTGAATATGATATAATGAATCCTACTGTTATATATAATTATAGTGCACCAATAAAAAAAATTTTGGAAAAAATGAGCATTTGGAAAAAACAAAACTTTCAACAACCATGACTTTTAGATATGCAGGTTATAAAACTCTTGGAGAGTAGTAATTACCTGAGCTCTATCTGTATATACTTCCAATCTCTTCAGGCTTATTTTCTAATGCTTTCTTCAGCCTGTGTGAAACTATTAAGATGCTTTTGGCCGCAAGTAACAGAAACCTTTGGCTCGGCCTTTTCAACTATAGGTGTATTTTATTTTACATCACAGAAGCTCTGAAATAGGACCAAACTACATGTGGCATGCTCAGAGGATGGCTTCAGTGACTCTTGCCAGTGTTCTCTGTTGTACGTCATTTTGTCCCCAGGTTTTCTTCCTCCATAAATTCAAGACAGTAGCAGCTTTTCCAAGAGTTTTGTATGCAATGCTCAGAGGCAGCAAAGGGGCTCTTTTTAGAGGGAGAAGTTTCTTCCCAGAAATCCAACAACAGACTTTTTGCATATTTGCAAGGAAAGGGAGATTGCACAGTTGCCCTGGACCAACAGAACTTACCTTTGTGGCCCATCCTAGAGCCAGCCTCTGCTGTTCACATGTAGAAGAGGCAGTAAAGCTGAACAAAAATTTGGGTTCTGTTTAAAAGGATAAAAGGCAGTGGAAATAAGTACATGCTCTGAATGAAACCTGATTCCCCTAGACTTGAACTAGCAAATGGTTGAATTTCAAGATCTTTTGATACTGGGGGCTTAGTTTGAACCAGATGTTAGTTTGTCTTTAAAGAGATAGTCTTTTTAAAAAATATTTATTTTTTAGTTGTTGATATACCTTTATTTTATTTCTTTATATGCAGTGATGAGAATTGAACCCAGTGCCTCACACATGCCAGGCAAGTGCTCTACTGCTGAGCCCCAGCCCCAGCCCCCAGAAATAGTCTTTCTTATAGGACCTTTCTCTCTCTTAAAAAATAAACAAGTATTATTTAGTATGTTATAACTAGGGTAGGCAGACTTGTATTATATTAAAAATAGCACTTGTGTATTTTCACCATATAGATAATATAAATAGGCAAATAGTTTCTTTAGAATGTGTTAATACTTAATTGAATAGAGAGGATAGCATTTTCTAGACCTTCTAATACTTAAGAAAAATATAATGGAAAGGACTTACAGTCTTCCCCCCCACCCCCTTTTTAGGTACTGGGGATTGAACCAGGGCTTCACGCATGCTTAGCGTGCACTCGGTACCACTGAACTATCTCACAGCCCTTTCAGTCTATTCTACCTGTTTTGGTGTTACTTCCAGATATTTTAAAAATTCTTTTCCTCTGTTCTCCATTTTCTACTTTTCCTCCCCCTCCTTTAAATGTTGGATATATTCCTGTATTTGGGTTGCTGTATTTTTTTTCCTCACATTTGATGCTTTAATAGAAGATAGTGGGGTAATAAAAGAATCTTCTCTTTGGCTATTAGACCCTTTGAGGTGATTAAGCAAGTGATTGTGGGTATCATTAACAATGATGCTCCTACACATCTTCTAACCAGCATAACAATAGCAGATGGAAAACTGGTTTTGTCAGTTTTTGAATTTAAAATGTCTACATGTTACCAGTATTATTTAAATCAATGGTTATTTGCTGTTTGCACCATTTTGCTTCTTTAAGTTGGAACAAAGGCCTTCCTTTATTCTCTGTATTTACTATTTTTAAAATGTAGAAATGTATACTTTTCCATTTTATAAGTCTTGGGTCCTTAAATAGTAAGTTGAGTTCTCTTGGAAGATAACAAAGGCCTCATAGCTTGTGATCAGCAGAGGCTAGAGCAACTCAAGTGGCAGCCCACCGTTCCTACTCTGAAGGGCTTCCAGTTCATATGAACTGAAAGGTCTTGCAGAGTAGCCCAGGTTCTCTCAAGGTCTTAAGGACACATGTGGACTGAAGAACCTCTTACTTTTGAAGTTCTTTGTGAGTGTGTAGAGTTGTCTGTTTATTTAACTTTGTTTGCTCTAGTATTCTGATTAAGAATGGGTGGTTTAAGCAGTGTTATGTTTTATGGAAGGTAGTTTAGGCTAATGATTGACACAGCACCTTGGAATTTATCTCCTTTAAATGTAAGAAAATAAAGGATGATTTGATATAATACAGGTCCTTACCAAGAAAGTAAAGGATGATTTTATATAATACAGGTTCTTTTACCTAGAGCAGTACCAATCTTCTACTGATGATGGTTTTCTGCTTGGATGCATGTTAAATGATGCATACTTTTTCTCATGGAGCTGTCAGAATAACAACATTTTTTATCAACCTAGATGGAGCATGCCAATATGGTAATTGTGACAAAGCCACATACTTGTCTAATGGGCTGACTGTTCACAGCATTATTCTTTTTGGTTGGTGATAAGTAGGAAGGTCTTTACTTGGTATATTATTTAACTATATTGATGATGGATTTTGCGTAATTAAAGATTAGTGCAGTGAGTTGCTCATTTTGTCTTTGCTTATCTAACTTTTTTATCTTAGGATATTTCAGTGTCTGAGTCTGATAAAATCATATTGAGAATATTAGACTGGATAATTTAATAATATTCATTCAATAATCATTAGTAACCTGTTTTTTTTTAAAAACCATTCAGTTACTATTGTTTTTTCTTTTCCTAAATATGGACCACTTCACAAATTTGCCTATGATCCTTGCACATAGGCTATGCTAATGTTCTCCATATCATTCCAATTTTAGTATATGTGCTGCTGAAGGGAGCACAGTATTATCATGTTTTATTAATTGTGGCAAATTGTTCAATAAATCATTTTATCAACAAAAAGGCAATCTTCGGTTTTGAGCTCTATTGAGCTCTTGAAACTATAGGAATATGCTTATTTACTTATACTTTTATCTACCCTTATTATTGAGTATTCTCAAACCAATTAGCCATTTCTGTTGTTTACTGTCTTGTTACTTCCATTTGGAAGGGTAACACTGTTCAACTCTGAGGTTCTTGAAACTTAAAATTGTGAGTACAGTGGTACTGATGAGGACAACTCTAGGAGGCACAATGGGTATAGTTTATCTGTGTTCTTTCTCTCTGTATTGGAACTCTGTCTTCAATTTCTGTTCATAGTTTGGTTATGATCACATGGCTAACTTTCAAATATTTTTCAATATAACTTTCAAATGTGATATTGGTTTGTAAATTTCTTATGGAGGAAAGGGCTACTTATAGTAAATCACAGAATACATTCATGTTCTTCTGTAATCATTTTAACAAACTGGCATGAATCTTTGCTGAGGACTAGAGCAGGGGCTCTGATTAATTAGATCATTCATGTGTAATGGGATTGGGATTGCATTATGAGGTATTAGTGAGGTAATGTGTACAGCTGTGTGGTTATTCATTTAGTGGTCTTGGACAAATCACTTATATTTTGGTTATTATTTACAAAATTAAGAAGTTAATATCTACTTTGTAAGATGTTTTGAGTAGCAGCATGGTTCCTGACACATTAAGATATGAGTGGTACCTCCTGTGATTGAAGTATAAACACCTATTAATACTTTGAGCCTTATAGTGGAAACTTTGGTTTTATATTTTATTGCCTTTAAAAGTTTTGGCTGAAATTCAGCTGTTTTTGATTAGTCTCCAGATACTTTCTTACAACCAGAGTAATTAAAGAGCTGTCAGTTTATCTTGGTTAGACAAGGGTTGGGACATTTTTTTTTTCCAATTTTACCAGGGTTTTTATTCAATTCTCAGAATTTAATTAGAGAGTATATGCTAGAAGTCAACTTTGGTTATTTCATGACTAATGTAAATAATATTTTTCTCTTAAATGTGCATGAAAAATGACATGTTAAAAGGGGAAAAAGGTTTTCTGTGCAGTATGGAGCCAGTTTAAGTGTCTTTGGTTAGAAGACATGCTTTTGCATTTTAAATGCCTAAGAATGAGAAGTAACATTGGGCATGTGGGTATGATACTTAACTGTTCCCTCTTTTATAACAGTACCCTCAAGGACATTATGTTTCCGATCTTCCTGCCTCAAAATATATATATATATATTGAGGCAGGAAGATCGGAAACATAATATATATATAATATATATTATATATAACATAATATATATAATATATATACATATTATACATTATATATATACATATTATACATAACATAATATATATATATATAATATATTTGGCCTTCATGCCATTTCATCATCTGTGGGTTATGATAAGTGTTCTTGTTATGATCGTCTTAAGATCAAGTGACATTGTTTTTCTAGGTAAAGTCAGTATCATCCATGTTTGTAACCATGTACCCATATGACCATAACTTCTGAGTAGCATCTCTAGTGCATATCCAGCCTCCTTCAAAACCTGTTGTGTCTAGTGTCTAGACATCTCCACAAACTTCTCAATTGCAGTGGATTCAAAATTGAGCCAGGTGTAGTGAGAGTGGTATATACTACTAGCAACTTGGAGGCTGAGTCAAGAGAATCAAAGTTTGAGGCCAGCCTTAGCAAATTAGCAAGACCCTGTCTCAAAATAAAAAAGGCTGAGGTAGAGCACCTCTGGGTTAAATCTCTAGTTAGCACCCCCACCTTAAAAAAAAAAAGTTAAAAGTCTTGACAAGATTCACTTTTCAGGTGTGCAGTATTTCCGTGGATGGTTCTACTATTCCTCCATTGGTCCATGACCTGGGACAACCTTCCTTTGATCCTTGACTTTGTGTATTTATTTAGACCCCCAAATCATTTCCAGTCTACTACATTTTTACCATGAGATTTACTTTTTTTGCTTTACCCCACTTCTTCCATAGTACAAAACCATGTCTGAATTATTGTAGCCATCTCCCAGATGTTTTTCTGTTTTAGTCTTTACCTTTACTTTATAACCATGTTGGACAATTTGAAATAAGAATCCTTCTGACCCCGAGGGAAGGCACCTTTCTGTAAGAGACCTGAGGGGCCAAGCACACCTGTCATCCCAGGGACTCGGGAGGCTGAGGCAGGAGGATCGCCAAGTTGGAGGCCAGCCTCAGCAACTTAGCAAGGGGAGACTCTCTGTCCACTCAGATATCAATAGTCCAGAGTAAGGTCAGGTTAGGGTGTTATATATGCAGATTTTTAGAAGTCATTTACATAACAATAAGCCTATAAAAATCGGGATGTATTTTAGCTGAGGTTAAAAAGAAAATCTACAGACTGCACTGTTAAACTGAAGTGTCTAAAATTCACTAATCTCAATAATTTGGAAAAAGAAATTCTATAAAAAGGAGAGTAAAGAAAAGAACATAATACATAAAGTGACAAATTTGAAGACACACCAAATATATGTATCCAAAGAGTGTCATATATTGGTGCTTTCAAAAGACAAATTAATTTGAAATAAATGTGGTTAATGTGAAAAAAAAAGAAATAAGAATCTGATTACAATTACTCTCCTGAGCTTGCTGTGATGACTTATTGCCTTTAAAATAACTTCTAGAACCTCCAAACTCAAGGTTTGTTCATGCTGTAGCATGTACCGCATTCTATTTTATAGACATGCCACATTTTATCTATTCATCAGTTGATAGGCACTGGTGAGTAAGGCTGTTCTGAACTTTCATATATACCTAAAAGAAAACATCTATTTGTATAACTAGCAATAGAATTTGCTGGGTGATATGGTAAATCTGTATTTAAATTTTAAAAGCTGTTTCCTCAAGTAGTTGTACCATTTTGCATTCTTGTTAGTAATGCTGTGAATTCCAGATTTTCCATATCCTCATCAATACTTTCTACTATGTCTTTTTGGTTATAATAGTCCTAGTGGATTTGAGGAGTGTTTCATAATAGTTTTGCTTTATAACTGATGACTAACCATGTTGAACATCATTTCATGTGCTTAGTGGTCTTTTGTATATATTTTTAGAGAAATGTCTTTTTTAAAACCTTTGCCCATTTTAAAAATTGGTTTTATGTCTTTTTATTCTTGAGTTACAAAAATTTCTTCTTATATATATTCTGGATAGCAAAATATTATCTGTTAGATATGATTTTCAGAAATGTGAGTAGTATTTCAGGAAACAAATATGGCAGTGATACATGCCACATTGTTGATGAACTATGAAAACATGCCAAGCAAAGATGGCATGTCTTGTATGATTTATGATATTTGCAGCATCCATAATAGGCAAGTCCATGAAACATGAAAATAGATTATTGGTTGTTAGGAGACAGGGGAAGAGAGGAGTGGAGAGTGACTACTAAAGGGTCCAGGACTTCTTTCTGGAATGATGAAAATGTTCTGTAATTGATAGCAGTGGTCGAACAATCTTGTGAGAATATACTCAGAACCACTAATTGTGTATTTTAAAAGCATGAATTTTATGGTATATGCATTGCATTATATCTCAAATTTGCTTTAAAACAAGTGTGCTTTAGTTTTGTTGTTTTTTGTTTTGTCTTTTAAATTTGTACCACTTAGGAAGATGGTAATGACATTATCTATTGGCCAGGGTGCCCCAACTTTGAATACTTGAATCATTAGCAAGAGAGGGGAGAAGTGTAGTCCACTCTCCCATGGGCCCTGCCTATTCTTCTTTTTGCTGGTGCTGCTGCTGCATTTGAAAAGTCCCCATTTGTTTTTGTAAAATTTAGACATGCAGTTATTTTTAGATTTACTTTAAAATTTTCTTTTCATTAGGTGCGATAGGATCAATCATTAGGTTTTGACCCCCATGTTATCTTTATTTCATTTGGATTAGGGCCTTTCGATATTTTTCTTACAATCAAATACACAAAGAAAAATGTGTTTGAGGTTGGATTGGATAAAGTTGGAGTTTTGATTATGGTTTCAGTACCTTTCCCAGATTAGCTTTTGTACTGAAACAGTGATGGGTGAATTACAAGATTTAATATCAAAGCACAAAACAGTACATTTTTGTTCAACTTTAATTTTCTTACTATCAAGCCTCCAGCATTTAAAATTTGTTCTTGTAATACCTAGCATTTTTTTGTAGATTTTGGGTTTTAATATGTGAAAATGCAGTGAAATGTGTCTCAATACTTTTTAGCATTGTTGACAACATTTTCATGTTACAGTATAAAGGCTACCAAATACACAGAAGTAGTTTTTTCTTAAAAAATTGGATTTATTGTGCTCATTGTTTATAAGTAAGTGAAACAAAATAAAAGTAATCCCTTTCCTTTTGTTTTCCCATTATAGGGCTTGAACCAGGGACACTTTACACTAGCTACACATCCCCAGTCATATTTTCTTTTTCTTTTTTTTTTAATTTTAATTTTTATCTTGAGACAGTCTCAGGTTGCACAGACTGGCCTCAAACTTGTGATCCTCCTGTTTTCAGAGTAGCTGGGTATGAGCCACTGTGCCTGGTGATCAGTCTTTCTTAAGTCTTGTTTTTTTTAAGTTCTAGCCATATAGAACTTATATTGTGATGCTAGTTTTGGTTCTATGATTCTTTAAGAGAATTCTAAAAGTAAGAAAGCAGTCTCCATTTTCTCTTGTGCTTATGGACCTTCTTTCTTAACTTGTGCTTTCTCCATTTCATTTCTGTCATTCCTCTTCCCACCCTGCTTTAACCTTCCCTTCCTCTTGCCACCAGGCTAAAATTGGGAGACTTTATAAAATATTTTTTGACTTTTGTTTTGTTACAGTGTAAGCCGTGACCATGACTACTGAAGTTGGCTCTGCATCTGAAGTGAAGAAGGACTCTGACCAGTTGGGAGCAGATGTGACCAAGGAGAAAGCTAAACAAGTAGCAGAAAATCAGCAGCATCAGTCATCTGAACCAGAGGAGGAAAAAGGTTCCCAGCCACCACCACCTGCTGAAAGCCAAAGCAGTCCACGCCGCCAGAAGAGAGAGAAGGATACATCTGAGAGCAGGGGTATTTCCCGATTTATACCCCCATGGCTCAAGAAACAGAAGTCTTATAATTTGGTAGTGGCCAAAGATGGAGGAGATAAAAAAGAGCCAACTGAAGCTGTTGTGGAAGAACAGATTTTAGATAAAGAGGTTTCCCTTCCAGAAGAAGAGAGACAGGCCAAAGGGGATGCTGAAGAAACTGCTCAGAGTAAACACCAGGATGTTAAGGTGGAAGTCAAGGAAGGAAAACCTTCAGTGAGCAAAGCTGAGACCCAGGTATCTTTGAGAGCAAGTGATTGGGAATGAGAACCTAAGGACTTACGGAAAAGGGTCTGTTTGGGATCATTTCCAGTTTTCTTACATTGTGATATTGGTTTGGCTTAATGTGTTTGGAATACAGGTATCGGATTGGTCTCCCTTAGACTTCTGCCATTCCTTTTTGAAACAAATTACAAAATAATAAAACAAAGCAACCCCCCCCCAAAAACAAACAAACAAACCCCCCCCCCAAAAAAAAAACAACAACCAAACAACAACAACAAAAAACACTGTACAGATTGTTAAGAGGTTCCTACAGATTCCTGTTAAGGTTAAGCAGATACTCTGAGACTCCTGCTACCTTTTGTTTTAAATAATATTCCCTTTGTTTATTTACTTATTTATTTATGTGTTCAGTGGGTAATAAGTAGTAAATAGTACATTTTGGTTGCCTAATGAAGTCTAGTTTTGCTGCGGTTTGAGATTTTAATTGGAAATTCTGTTATTTCCATGATATTTAAATTGTGTTTCCTAGGATATAGTTTCTTTTAGTCATTTAATGCTAAAGTGGCCAACTTGACAAAATGAGAAAATTGGCAGTAGAAGGAGGATGAGGGGAAATATTCTTCATGGCATAGTTTTCAAATTTTTTAGAATCTTAGGCTTATGATAGTTTGAATACTGAGCACAGCTCTTCAAGATTTTCCTTTTAAGCCAGGCTAGGTGGCATGTGCCTTTAATTGCAGGTACTTGAGAGTTGAGGCAGGAGGATTGCTTGATCACAGGAGTTTGAGGCCATTCAGGGCAACAATAGCAAGACTCCCCCTCTGGGGGTGAGGGTGAACAAAAAGATTTTCTTTTTAATATGTTGTCTTCTGCAAGTTGGTTAACTTTAGCATGTACTTAATTGTTTTATCCTTGATAGCCTGCTGAAGAAGTCAGGGAGGAGAGAGAAGAGGTGAAGGAAATACAGGAAGATGAAGTGGCAGCACCAAGGGAGACCAAGGAAGTGCAAACTAATGAACTGAAAGCAGAGAAGACTTCTCAGAAAGCCACCAAGAAGACCAAAACTGTCCAGTGTAAAGTGACCCTCCTAGATGGCACTGAATACAGCTGTGACCTGGAGGTGAGACAGAGAGATAATCAGCGAGCTATCTTGTTGTATGGAATGAAAGACATTCTGCCCTTTTTGTGGCATGGTACAATGAGTATATTTTTGTGTTTTGTTAACAAACTGTATGCCAGTATGGTGCAATTTTACATTTAAAAAAACAACACAGAAGAGGGACATTATTTCCATGACAAACAGCATATCTTTTTTTTCTGTCTTTCTCTTTTTGGGGGATAGTATAAGGGACTAGGAATTGAACCCAGCTGTGCTGAGTCATGTCTCCAGACCCTTTCATTAATTTTGAGACAGGGTCTTGTTGAGTTGCTAAGGACCTGGCTAAGTTAATGAGGCTGGCCCTGAACTTGCAATCCTTGTACCTCAGCCTCCCAAGCCACTGGGATTATAGGTATGCACTACCATGCCTGGCTCAAACAGTATTTCTTGATCTTGAGGATAAGCTGGGATGATGTTTTGCCTTTGTGCACTCACTGGTCATGTGTACTGGTTTGTCTGTTCTGAATGGGCATTACGTGTTTTGAATAGTACCCCTGGCTGTAAAATGTTTTACTTAAGGAGAAATGATAGTTGTAGGTTGGTCTTTCAGAATAATGAAATTTTGGCAGTGAACTTTTATATTGAGAAAAGAGATTTATTTAAAATCTACTTTATATTTAGTTGCATTTAGTTAAAAACACCTGATTTACAGGTAATTCATTAGTACTAATGCTAACATAGGCCAGTGTAATCATTTCAAGTACCCAGCACCTTATAATTTTATGCCAGTTAGAGAAATTGTTACTTTTTACAACTAAATTTATGTATATATTGTATACTATAATTTAATGTTTAAGAATCTGTGTGAACTGCTTTGGATTATCTCAACTAATATTTGTAAGAATCAATGTAAGGTATTTATTATTGTTATTCCAGTGTTATAGTGGGGAATGTAAGGCTTCAAGAAAGGTGAGGGGTAGGGGTTAAATAACTTGGCCAAAGTTTCGCAGCTAGTTGTTGGTGGAGCAGGTATCCAAACCTGGCATCTTGGCTGTAGAGCTCATGAACCTGACCACAGAACTGCATAGCTTTGTCTGCCACATGTGGGACCGATTTTACTCATTTAAAATATGAGCTAGTCTTTAGTTTTATATTCAGTATTAAAAACATTTCCCCCAATTTCTTGAATTCTTATTTAAAACAGGAGTTATATTTAAAAACAGTGAAAATATTCACTTGGTAAAGACATCTTGTGTCTATTAATGGAATAAGAGTTTATCATATATTTGCAAGGTGTGAAAGTGTGGAAATGAATAGTTCTCAGTCCTTGTTTTGTATTAGCTATCTAGAGCTTTATTTTACTTCTCTTAGGTATAATGGTTCTAATATTTCAAGTTGAAGAAAATGTAGCAAAGGAGGATTAAAAATGCCTGTAATTCCAGTTGCTCTGTAAACTAAGGCAGGAGAATTGCAAGTTCCAAGTCAGCTTCAAAACTTAGTGAGGCCCTAAGTAACTCAGTGAGGCCCTAAGTAACTCAGCAAGACCCTGTCTCTAAATAAAATATTGAAAAAGGGCTGGGGATGTGGATCAGGGGTTAAGCGCCCCTGGGTTCAATCCCCAGTACAAAGAAAAAGAAAAAGAAAGATCCTTGTTCTTAGTTGGTTTGTGCTGCTATAACAAAGTATCCTAGAATGTATAATTTATAAAAACAGACATTTATTGCTCACAATTCTGGAGGGCTGAAGTGAAAGCCAAGGGGTCAGTAAGTTTGTGTATGGTGAGGGGCTGCTTTCTCCTTCCAAGATGGCATCTTCATGCTGCCTCTTCACATGGTGGAAGGTGGGGTGATTGCTGTGTCCTTCCATGGAGGAAGGGGAAAGGCAGCTCCCTTGAACCTCTCTTATGAGAGCACTAATACTGTTCATGAGGATTTTATCACTTCCTAAGGACCCTGCTTACCTCTTAATCCATTACAACAGGGATTATACTTCAGTATGAATTTTGGAAGGACACATTTCTGACCATGGCAATTCTTAAAGCTTTCTTTTCTTTTTCTGCCCTTCCTAACCCTCTCCTCTTGTCCTTTCCCAAGACTTTCTCCTCTCCCAGAGAGGGAAAGAGAAGAAAGACATGCTGAATATGGCTTAGGGTAAGAAACAATAAAGAAAATTTGTCATGTTATCTTCATGCTACCTCTTCACATGGTGGAAGGTGTGGTGTGGCACAAGTCTGTAATCCCAGCTGTTTGGGAGGCTGAGGCAGGAGGATTGAGAGTTTAAAGTCAGCCTCAGCAACAGCGAGGCACTAAGCAACTTGGTGAGAACCTGTTTCTGGGCTGGGGATGTGGCTCAAGCAGTAGCGCACTTGCCTGGCATGCGCGGGGCGCTGGGTTCGATCCTCAGTGCCACATAAAAATAAAATAAAAGATGTTGTGTCCACCGAAAACTAAAAAATAAATATTAAAAAATTCTCTCTCTCTCTCTCTCTCTCTCTCTCTCTCTCTCTCTTCTCTTCTCTTCTCTTCTCTTCTCTTCTCTTCTCTTCTCTCAAGAGAACCTGTTTCTAAATAAAATAGGGCTGTGGCTGTGGCTCAGTGGTTGAATGCCACTGAGTTCAATCCCCAGTACCAACCAATAAACAAAACAACACCACCAACAACAAAACATAATTTATCAGTATCCTAGAAAATATTAGAATTGTTTTCTGAATTGATTCAGTTACATAGTATTTAATCAGATGTCTGTGTCTTTCCTCTCAATATTAGAATTTGGGAGTGTAGGTGTTTGAGAACCAACTTGTTCCTTCTTATGTGATCTTGAGTCATTTACTCAACATCCTGGGCCTCACTTTTTTTCATCTGTAGAATATGGGACAACTCAGATTATCTAGAATATCCCTTTCATTTTTGAAGTTCTTTAAATCTCTAAACTATAGGATTGACCAATGCACTTAATGAAGTTTAATATTAATCACTATGCCTACTCCCTTCTTTCCCTACCTTTAATATGCATTTATTAAATGTCTGATTCGTTTGGGATAGTTGAAAATAAAGCAAGTTCTTGTCTGTGCAACTAGTTCTTTTTTGTGATTCTGCTACTTCTAAGGAATCAACTTGTGTTATCCAGAGCAGACTTGAGATAGTATCCACAGTTAAAAGGAATAACTTAATCCTTTAATTCACCCCAAATTAACTTGACTGGGGGAAGCATAGGAGTTTACCTTTATGAATATATTAATTTACAGACAGCATCTTCTCATTTAATAGATTATTTTTAAATTTGCCATTATTAAATGCACTTTTGAGGACAATACATGATATGTAAGCTTTGTAGTGGCTGTGTTGAATAAACCTCTTTCAAGTACAAAGCAAAATGGAATTTGAGTAGATTTTAGTGATGCCACCATCCCACAGCAAATTTTATGACCAGCAGGTCACTTGAATTCTAAGCAGTGACTGTATATCTGAATATATGACATAATTTATCAGTATCCTAGTAGCTGTTTTAACAATGCAGAATTTTAAGTTGTATTCCCTTTTGTAATTAATTTCCTACTTACCTTACTTTCTTCTCATTTTGGTTTTCTGGTTGCTGGTTGTTAATATCATTAGTTTGGGTCTGCTACTCATCAGAATGACTTTTCCTTCCTCTTCAGGAGTGGGGCCCAGAGGACAGCTATCATGTGGCTGAGTGCTTTCATATTTCCCCGTTTTTAGATTGGGTGATATGCTGATGCTGCTTATCTGTATTACCATAGCTGTGTACCGGAATTCTGTGTCTGAGTATAATTTAAAGAAGTATGTTGTGGGAAATTTTAGCTATTAATTTGTGAATAGTCAAGTAAGGTGATATAATCTGGGAAATAAATACCTTTATTTGGTTTGGGAGAATATATTTGTTTTCATCTATTTGTCAGTAAAAATTAATTTTCTCTCATGGCTTTTCAGATGTATGTGTCTTTTCTTTCTGTATGTGTCTAATTTTCAGTCAGACCTAGCATGCCCACTGAAGGAGGACCTAATTATCTTTATTTAGGGCACCTACAACAGTAAAGGGAAACTATTAGAAGCATGAACTTTATAGTTTATAAGGGCCTTATGGAATGCAGTGAGCTTTTGGAAGACCTCAAGTACCAGTATGAGAAGATTAAAACTGATCCATAAAGCAAAAAAAGGAGCTGGGAGTAATGTAACAGAAGCTTTAAAGTCATTGTTTTATAAGACATAGTAAGTCAAAGTGCCATTTAGATTTGGAACACACTAAAGTGCTATCTAGCTGCAGTAATTTAAGTTTTTTTTTTTTTTTAATTCACTACATTGGTTGGGGTACATATCAATGGTCTTTATAGATTACAGTTTTATGTGAAAAAAAAGAAACCCCCTTTAAACCATTTAATGTAAATGTTTCTATACTAACTTAATGCTTAGTATATTTTTTGGAGGTAGTTTTGTTTGTTGTTCTAACATTACCTTTGCTTTCCAGATTATTCTTTCTTTATAGACATAATTAATAAGTACATATGTTTTTGTGTTGTGTGTGTGTATGTGTGTGTGTGTATATATCTGTACATTCATTCACATCTCTCTTCTCTTCCAACCCTACTTCTTCTGTTTTGTGAAATGGGGGTCTCACTGTGTTGCTCAGACTGGCCTTCAGCTCCTGAGCCTCCTGAGTAGCTGGAACTATTGGTGTGTACCACCCACCTTGTTTTCTTCTACCTTTTTCCTTTTTGGGTACCTGGGGTTGATTAAACCTAGGAGTGGTTTTCCACTGAGCTACATTTCCAGCCCTTTATACTATTTATTAATTACTTTTTTTTTTGGTGGTGGTACTGGGGATTGAATCCAGGGCCTTAGGTGTGCTAGGCAAGCTCTCTATACTGAACTAAATTCCCAGCCCTTTATTTTTTTATTTTGAGACTGTGTCTCACTAAATTCCTGAGGCTGGCCTTGAACTTGGAATCCTCCCACCAGTCTCCTGAGTAGCTGGAATTACAAGTGTTTGCCTGGCTTTCCCCCTACATTTTATGGCTTCCTGTTCAGCGTTCTTTCTCCTATGTACCATCTGAGCCTATTCTTTCTGTTCTTGAACCTCAGGAATTAAAGACAATTGCAGAAGGAGCCCAGGAACAGCACTGTTTTTAAAAACCCATTGAAAGCCTTACTTTTGAGGAAAAAGAGTATAGGTTAATATTAAGTGGATAAAAGAATTCCACACAGATTTGCAAAATTCCCAGAAGATAGAAATAATAAATGACCATAAGTATTGGATAATTGCATTTTTAGAGAATAATTGTAGTTAGTTAAGTTAAAAAAAAATTCTATGGAAACGGCTTGACTTTAATGTTATCTTTGGCTTGTGTAACAGTAGGTCTGTTACTAAATCATGCAATTTTGACCCAAAGCCTAATCTTGTCTTTTTGTGTATTTGTTCTAAATCTTTGCTGTTTACATTTTGTACTAATTTTTATCTATTGACAAATTGAATCTCAGATATTTTTGGAGAAAATTTCTTTCTGAGGATTGAGGGTTTTTTTCGTATTTATTTTTTTAGTTGTAGTTGGACACAATACCTTTATTTTTATGTGGTGCTGAGGATCAAACAGCACCTCGCACATACTAGGCAAAACCCAGCCCTTGAGGATTATGTTTTTTAATGAAGTAACTTTATATTTCTGTTCTTGAATTTTTTTTTTTTTTTTTTTTTGGTGGTGTTGGGGATTGAACCCAGGGCCTTGTGCATGCGAGGCAAGCACTCTACCAACTGAGCTATATTCCTAGCCCCTTAATATGTCAACTTTTATCTCTTTAGTTATTTGAATGATAAGTGACAAGCTCCTTTGGTTTCAGAGTTTGATTGTGAAGAATTTTAGGGTGTCTTTTGGGTTCTGCATGCTGGCTCTAGGGGATTCGTTATGGGACTCTTGGGATACTGCTGCTTGAACTTGTTTATACACTCAGTGTGTTAAAACAGCAGGGATCTTTCCTTTAAGAAAGAGATATAGTAAGGTTTAGTTAAATCCATGGATACTAAAAAAAAGAACATTGGCAGATCTATGTTTACTTTTCTTTTGACTCCGTGAATGTCTTGAGGAAGTTACTTCCTGTCTTTTCGACTATTCTCAGATTGCACATAAGAATGAAAACATTTGCTTCCTCTATTTCTAGGATCAAGCTTGGTTTTACTATGACTGATAAGTCTGTATATATTTCTTAGAGTTGGAAAATAATCATGAATGTTCCTAAACCTTTGAAATCATGAGTGAATGTGCATTCGGAGTTAGAGTTGCTCAAATTTTCCTCTGACATCTAAAAGTTGTTCCCACGTGTTGATTTTGTCTGAGAATTGAGGGCATTGTTTTTGCCCACACAAGGAATGTCAGAACCATTTTTTCCCCCTAAGTTATGAATAAGGCTGTCAGAGTGTAGGCTGTCTTCTTCAGTGTTCTGGTGATAAAAGTGTTTATCAGAAAATGGTATGTGCCAAAGTCGTCTTGCCTTCCTTGTGTCTGGTTCTGGTCTCAGAAATCCAATTTGATAGCATTGCTTTCTAGTATGTTTTATTTATTTATTTGTTCATCTATGTCTACTTTCACTTTCCAAGGTTTGTCTTTCATATTATAATACTGACCCTTATTAGGTTTACTAAATAATTTTAAATTATCTACATGTTTGTAGAAGATATAGAAATTGTGACACACTATAAAATCCCAGAGAACAGTGCAGATTTATATGTGACTTGAGAACGGAGAATAATTCAATTGGGATACATTATATGCAACTTAAAATTCCAAGGACACAGGTCCAGATGGATTGTCTTTGCCCAACTGTCTGTCCATCTACCCTTTAGCTTTAAAAAAGGATTTAAAGAGGTAATCCTTTCCAAGTGACTTATTTTTTACTTATATGGCACAGAAGTCTTTTCCAACTGAGTGATAGAAATTTTAGTCTAGCCTGAAGAAGATAACAGAACTTGGACTTTCAGCAAGTTCACATTTTAGATGGGCCCTCAGGGCTGTTGGGTATGACCTCAGGCCATTATTTGAGCTCTGATACCACTATTTTGTGTGCCTTCCTTTAGTAGTCAAATTGATCTTCTACCAAAATACATCATGAGTTGTCTGTCTTCCTCTGAAAAGTTTATGATCATATAATCTCTGTATTCTGCTGTCCCCAACCACGTAATTCTTCTCTGGCTTTCAATGTTTAACTCAAATCCAACCCTCAGAATGTTTTTTTCTTCCTCTGAACTTGTTTGTGCCATTGGTTTGGTAATTAATCATGTGCTGTCCTGTGAAAAGAATCTCTTGTATTGTTCAGCTGCTAAAATCTTGTATTGTTTGATTTTTCTCATGTTTGTATTATTTCTTCACCTGGACTGCTGTTAGTTTCTTGACAAAAAGAACTTTTTTTTTTCTTCCCATAGAGCACTAGCGTAGGTTTTTGCCCAAAGCACTTCTCATAAAAAGTAATTTTGATTTATTTTCTTCTACTTTCTTATACATTTATGTTTCTTATCTCTCTTTTTTAAGATACATGACAGGATTGGCTTATTTATGTTCCTAATTTTTCTCTCCATTCTCTCCAGTTAAAAAAGAAATCACTTATATGTATGTATATATAATCTACCCCCTCCCTCATGGTTGCTACTTCTGCCTGCCATTGCTCTGAGAATTAATTCCAAATTCTTAGAATCAGCAGGTTAACTTCTTGTAGAAATATTTCAGGATCTTAAGTAAATGAGAAAAGAAAAACCCATTACATTTCTATGGAAGGTTATTAAACTTATGTGTGACAGCAGAACAGAAATGAATGTGACCCGGTCTTGATCCTGTAGGAATTCACAGCCTGGGGTGGAGGAAATGCAAAATTTCCAAAAGCTAAGAATTCTTTCACTTAAACAGGTATTGCCATTGGGTCACATTGCTTGCTGGTTGGATATAGGCTGGGAAGAGGAGACCTTATTCCTTGGCCCTGTTTCAGTAATAATGTATCCTTTTCTCTTGAGCAAATTGAAGAATGATATGGTTTTCTTTCTTTCTTTTTGAGGGTGGGGTGCTTGCTAGGCAAGTGCTCTACCACTGAAGTACATCCCTAGCTCATGATATGGTTTCATTTCTAAGTAGTCATGAAATTCTACCACATGCTTTCTCTTTTCTGTCTTTCCTATTTTTGATAGTCAAAATACAGGGATTATCTTCTTAGTCCCTGCATCAGTGGTATTTTGAAAGCACTAAACTTGACACTTGACACTGAGTAACCATCTTGATGTAGACAGTATCCTTTTCTTACTGGCCCTTTTTCACACATTCTGCCAAGCATGCTAAATCCTTGGGAATTTGCCACTTAACGAGTTTTTCCTCTATCTAGAGATCAATAGGAGTCCTGGAACCAGGTCTTTGAATTATTTTTCTATTTTGTAATAAAAAACTACTTTAGAGTTGAATGTTAGATATGAAAGGGAGGAGTCAATTTCAAAATAAATTGAGTAACTTTTAAATCTGCTTATATACATTTTTCTCACCTAAAATATGTAGACATTAAAAATTTTCAAATCCTTGTCAGGGTTTATCAAATGAAGAAGTATAGTCTAATTAACTCTTAGTTGAAAACATAAAAATCTTGTTAAACCTACTAAATTCAGAATCAGTCTGTTGTCAGTTACTGTTTTATTTACAGTCTCTTTTCCTCCATATTGTTGACCTCATTTATTCCCGAACAAATTAAAGATGTTAACTGGTTAACTGACAGCATTTTAATTTTGCAACTGTTCAGGAAGTTTTGCCCCATTATTCTCTTCCCTGATACTACCTCTACCATTCCCCCATCTAAAGTTTCTGACATAGTGGGAGACAGGGATTTGAGAACCCTCTTCTACATGAATAGTGTTTGGTTTACCTCGAAAAAATTGGAGCTGGGTGGCCATTCTGTTCGTTTCATCCAGTAATTTGAACAGTGGTGGCGGGGCGCTTGCCTAGTATGTTCAAGGTTCAAACCCCAGATTCAATTTCTAGCACTGCAAAAACAAAAGCAACCATGAACAGAATTTATCATTGATATTTACAGTATAATATACTAACATTTGAAGCCTCTAGAAATTGAATGCAATGTAACACAATAGTCTATGAAAAGCACTGGATTACTCAGGGATTTTTCATGCAGTGAGCCTAAATGATGAATACATGGATTAATGATGTTTCCAATTGCTATTTAATATTTGTTCAGTTATACTCTGGAACAATTACATAAAAACTCTAAACTGTGTTAGAAAAATTATGTTTTTTTACTCTCATATTCTGAAGGGTTAAATCTCAGGACAAAAATCTCCATTCTACTTATCAACCATACTGTATCTCATCATTATGTGATTCATTTGTAAACATGCCATTTTAACCTAATTTGAAGGTGAGCCTGATTCCTTGCAGTCTAGTTAGTCCCACAGAGGAAACTTAATTTGAGTGTTATCATGACCAATTTGTTATATTCATTTATATTTTCCTCCATATGTCAGCAATTTATGTCAAGCAGAAATGCTGTAATAAGCTATCTTTTGTAGCACAGAAAGCCTGTATGAATCAAATGTCACAATTTAGGCAAATAGTTTGCAGAGAATGTGCCAGTCTCCAGAAGTTTGCTGCTTACTGTTTTTGAAATAAAATTGTTTTTTAAAGTGTTTCCACCAGATATGTTTTCTATTTTTTTCCTTTTTTAAAAATACATTTTCATGGGAGTGATACTCAGCAATTTTTAAAAAAGACACTTAAAATTGAGTTCCTTTGGCTAGAAGTTTGATGCCAGCCTCTTTATTATCTAACAATTATATTTCTCCATCTTTTCAAGAAATTACACTTCTTCACATACTTACACCCTACCTTGCTGTTCAGGGTGAAAAAATAATTGGATGAAAAGACCATAAATCTTCATTTCTAAACAATTATTTTAGTGACTGAGGTACTAATCTCTCTTAGTCCATGGTATAATTTATTTTTTAAGATCATGGAATGTTAAGGAATTTATATTTCACAGTATTTTACAAATTTGGTCTCAGTAGTATTTGTTTAAATATATTCTGTGTGTTCTGAAATAATTTTTATTCTTATATACTCATGCTGAGAAGGTAAAAAAATTTTTTCCCTTGTGTATAAATTTCACTCTTTAGATAAGCTTTATATAGATTAAGATACCCACATACATATATATGTATATATGAGTTAAATTGATATATTATTTTTATAAGTGGTAATACTTTATAAAGGCAGATGGACCAAATTATAGGCTGGAGTTGGTATGCAAATCTCATCATGAGGAAGGAACTCTTGGACTTTGAAGAATGATGTATTCAGGGAAACCCAGCAATACCTAGACTATTATATTTGAAAATGACAATAGTAGAAACTTGGGGTTATAAGGAAGAGATTTAATATATTCTTGTCTGTTAAGGATAATATAATAGTACTGTAAACTTTTGTTTAGGGCAGGTCATGCTTTTCTGGGTCACTATTAACATTTTTGACCCAGGATTGCTTTACTTGGCTTGGCTTTTACCAGAAATCTTTCCATCTTGCAAAGCCAATTCATCACTGGGGCTCAAAATGAATTAAAAATTTCACTTCTTCCAAATCTTACAGAAAAGTGAATTCGCATCTATGGGAAAAGTTGCAAAGAAATCATAAATGTGAATGCACTCTTTTTTCTTTCTTTCTAATTTTTCCTTTTTTAAATTAGTGAATTAGGGCTGGGGCTGTGGCTCAGTGGTAGAACGCTTGCCTAGCATGTGTGAGGCACTGGGTTCGATCCTCAGCACCACATAAAAATGAACAAATAAAATAAAGGCATTCTGTCCATCCAGAATTACCCAAAATAAAAAATAAATTAGTGAATGATAGTTATATATAATAGTGGAATTCATTTTGACATATTCATAAATGCATTTAACACCATTTGCTCCATTCAGTTCCCAGTACTCATTAAGCTTCTTAATAACAGAGACATGACTATGATGAACATAGCTTAGTGGTAGAGCACTTGCCTAGCATGTGTGAGGCTCTGGGTTTAATCACCAATACTGCAAAAAAGGAGGGGAGGGGCACAGGATTTTTAGGGCAGTTGAGTCTGCTCTATATGACACTCTAATAAGGAGTACATATCACTAAACATTTGTTCAAACCCATAAAATAAAAGGGAACCCTAATGTTAAAGTATGGACTTTTGGGCAATGTTCTTATGTCATTGTAGGTTCTTTAAGTGTAACAGATGTACTGCTCTGTGGAAGATGTTTCTAATAATGGGGGCAGGTGTTATGCATGTGTGATGGGGCAGTGGATAGTGGGAAATTCTGTACTTTCTATTCAAGTTTGCTGTGAACCTAAAAGTGCTCTAAAAATAGTCTAATTAAAAATTTAAAAATACAGATGCCCAGATGCTACCTTTGAAGATTCTGACCCAGTAGGTCTAGTGCTGAACTTGAGCATCTGTGTAGAAAGAGTTAAAACTGCTTTTAGAGGCTGGGACAGACTGTCTGCCAAGGCACTCCCTCGCAGAACATCTGCTCCCCAGGTCTATGGCCCATCAGCCCCTTGTTGAAAGATTACTGTTGGTGGGAAGTTTTTTTCTAGTGAGGGCGTGCAGGGGGAATGAAGTAGAGACTCTACATTAAGATCATGTGTTGGGTTCATGCATTGACAGCTGTTTTCTAACTCTGCTTGGTAGCTGAATTTGTCTGGTTATGATTTGTTTTATGCAATGACCATTATATAGTAAGGGTTTGAGAAATAGTAACTATATCTCTAAGTTATATTTTAAAACTCTTATTATATTTTTCTCAGAATCTTTCCAGTTTTCTTTGAAAATACTTAACTCGAGTCCTATACCTTGGATAAATTGCCAATATAGTTTTTATATTTTATCAATTAACTTTGTGATTTGGAAAGTCTCCAATCACAAACGTGCCCAGCTTATATGTTAAAGAATTTGCTGAGACTTAAAAAGTAAACTTCAGCTAATACTTCAATAGGTAAGGACAAAACCTACAAGATTTAATGATAACGTAATTTATCTTGAAATTTTGAATAAAGCAGTCCTTAGAGTCTAAGGACTTACCTCTTATTGGTAAATCAGAAGAAAGACATTGATCTCACAGTTGGGTTACAAAAAAGCAGAATATGAAGGATGAATTTATTTATTCCATCACTGAAATAAACTCTAGAAGCACAAATCTAGTTCGATTTTACACATAAGAAATTGCAGGCCATTGAGCAGCTATTTACTTAGAGCAAATGCAGATTTAGGAAAGGGATGCCTTCAGAATCATGTTTTATGAATGGTTGAGCAACTGACATGTATTAGAACAGATAGGATGTTTATTATTGTTCATTATTTCACTTAATCCAAAGGAAATTATAATTCCCTGTGTAAAGTTTGTGTGTGGATAGTTATATTTCATGTAGGTAATGGGAGTGGGAATTGGTTCCTGGTGGAGTGGCCTATACCCTTGTTCAGTAGTGTGGAGGAGATAGAAGTCCTCCAAGTGGGTAACCTCTGGTCCATTAGCTGATTCTTGTGTCCTGAAAACTGTTGAAAACCTCTGTGTTATAAGAGATAAAGACTATAGCCAGCTTAGAAATATGGGATGTCATTATATAGTTATAGATGAAAGCTTAAAAGGTTAATGTTTTATCTTTTAAAACTAAAAATTAGCATTTATTTTCTTTGTCTAAAAAAGACCTCTTGCATGTCAGCTTTGTGGCTCAGTAGTAGAGAGCTTGCCTAGCTTTTCACAAGGACCTGCGTTTGATTCCCAGCACAGGAAGTTGGGGTGTGGTGAGGGGAGGGCATGTCTTAGATTTCGATTTGTGGTTGGTAGTGTTTTTGTTTACTAATAATGTTGGTAGCAAGATTTCAATTGTGTAGATTTTTGAAAATTTCCACATAGCATAAAGATGAAATGCATTTTTCTGTTCTGTTTAAACTTACTTAGTTGCCTTAAAGATGAATTGTGCCTCTGTGTCTTCTAGGAGTTAATTCAAGTATATATGATTTTATGAAAATTGAGCCTGTTTACTTCTAGCTCTGCCCAGGGTTTCCTTTAAAATAATTGCAGGGGAGGCCGTAGGATACCCTTGCAAGCCAGTCTAGTCTAGTGTTCTTTTAGTTTATTTAGTAGCAGCTTGTTAATTTTTTATTGCTAGCACCTAAAACTACATTGAATAATGTTTTCTGTTATTAATGTCAATAATACTGCAAAATTCCTCAATATTCTTCCATAATCCTTTCATTCCTGCAGAATGGAAAAGAGGAATAGAGATATTTAATGAACTGTGAGGGAAAAATTTCTTATTCTTTACAGTAATTTGTAAGAAATATACATGTTTACATAAATCTCATCCGTATATATAAAGTATTTCTGATGAGTCAAAATTGTTTGAAAAAGGGTTTTCAACTGTTTATGAAAAGGAAGGATACTTATATGTGTATGTCTATGTACATGTATATAGATACATTTTTCTTTAACATATATATATATATATATTCATGTTAGTGTTTTATATGTAATACATATATTTATCTTTTGAGTAATTAAAACCTTTTTTATCCTTAATTTTTATTAAAATGACAAAGGAAACTTTACTGAAAAAGTGTTCTTTGCTATAAATGGCTCATTTACTTCTGGAATTGTGTTCTGAACACATGTGCAAAATTGTTAGCTTGGTTTTCTTTTTTGTTGGGATCTGAATGAAACTTGGGGCAGATTTGTGTTCACAGCTCTCAGATTGTTAGGAAAAGAATCTGATAAATCATGGCATTGGACTATTTGGGACACTTTCTTTCCTCTTGTGTATTATTATTTTTTAAAATTTCTTCCACCCACCATAAGAATATATCAGTTGTTATGTTTGCTCTTGCATACCTTTCTTTCTTTGGCCTTTTATATTTGCATAGTGTAGTTTAGAGCTAGTGCAAAATGCATAGCTCTGTGACTGTAATGTATGGATTGCATTGTGCACTTCCCATCACTGGCTCCTCAGCATACAATAACTGCAGTGTGGAGGGACCTACACGGAGACAGTAATGGTTTTTTATATGGTGTGTGGCATCCACTGCAATCTGCCTGGTAAGCAGTTGCATAAATTCCTCCAAGTTGAGAGGGCTCCAGAAATGTCATATTTTGGCCTCAGTAATGAATGCCACAAATAACAGCACAGGCACGGGGGACTTTGCTCAGTGTCTCAGATTCTAGCCAGCCTTTCTTTAGCTGAGTCTGTTTTAGATTTTTTTTTTTTAAGAAAATTTCCAAAAGCTAATCTTTCAGCATTTGAATCATATATTTTAAACCCATCTAGATCATCTTGCTTTGTCTCTTTCATTTGAATGTCTCTAATGTATTAAGCAGTCTTCCCTCCACCAAAAAAAAAAAAAAAAAAAAAGAGTGGGGCGGGGAGAGAAAGACTTGGTACTTGGAAAGTAAATCAGAGTACTCCTCACCCCAACTTAATGATTTTTGTGTTGCTGGCCAATGGCATAAGTTGGGTTAGGGAGAGGCAGATGGCAAAATACATTGCTAAGCTTGTTGGCAATTAATATATAAGGTATAGTATGTTTTTTATTTAATGAACTTAGTGCTAGATTAATAGAACAGAGATAGTTTGTTCTCTGTAAAGTTTCTACTGTAAGAACAGCTATAAAGCAAAGACATGCTTCAGATGGCATGAAAAAATAATAGTGAAATTGATGTCTTACTGAAGGAATGCATAAAAACTGAAAAACCCCACTGCTCCTTCTGCATAAAGGAAGGACATGGCCTGCTCTGAGAGGAGAAAGGGACAGATTGGCTTTTCTGCTTATGTCATTCTTCAAATTGCCCCCATACCCGAATATTTGAAAATGCTCTGACATACTAAGGAAGAGTTTATATACAGTGTACAATTTGCAGATTTGTGCTGGTCTTCTCCCAGAGTTTAGTTGGCAGTGTGTTTCTTTATTTTTCGTTTGTTGGATCTTTTTGTTTTTAAATATGTTTTTAGTTATACATGGACACAATATCTTTATTTTGTTTATTTTTATGTGGTGCTGAAGATCGAACCGAGTACCTCATATGTGTGAGGCAAGTGCTCTGCCATTGAGCCACGACCCCAGCCTGGCAATGTGTTTCTTGAATCTCCATGAATTAGGATCCAGGAGGTTGTGTATGACTGGAGCAATTCTAGACCCTACCTTGCTAACTGTTTGGCTTACCTTAATGACTCTGAGCCGTTTTGTCCAATAGATACCCATTGGCCTAATGGTGAGCTAGTTAATCAATGAGTTGGTGTTGTAGGAAGCATTGAAATAAGATACAATTAAAGAACTTAGTGACCAAAAGTAATTAAAATCGAAAGGAGTAGGATATTAGAGTACCACACATGGAGTAAAATTCTTTTTTCTTTTTTTAAATTGCATTTCATTATTTTTACATCTTTTTTATTATTGGATTTTAATTATACAGAATAATGGATTCTACTGTGGCATATAATATACTTTGAAAAATTGGTTAAGCAGAAAAATGAATGATAGGGAGATATTGGAATAGCTTTCATAGGAAAGGAGAATTTGCAGAATTTGTCTAAAGAAGAGGTAGAATTTTGAGTCATGGAGAAGTTAAGTAACTTGTGTGTGGTCATTAAGAGTTGGCACAGGTGGTTGCACCTAGGACAGGGATTCTACTTGCAGTTCTTTCTTTGTTGTTGAGAATGGAAGGGTGATAACTACCAGAATCTGAGAGGGGAGGAGGAACCGTTTTACTTTGCATGCCCCACCATGTACCACCATTGCTAGCTGCATCTTGTTCTTTCCCCTCAAATGCACATTATAATATGTGGAATATGTTTGTGAAGGGTGTGAAGGCCAAAAAAGTTTTGAGCTTCTGAATGTTGTTGCTGCCTAAGCATACTCAAGCAAGTTTGGGTGCAGATTAATACTATAAAATGTAATAATTTGGGGGCATTAATGTGTAGTAATTACTGTGTCTCCTGAAAATTGTTAAGAAGAAATATGTTATATATTTTTTGGCCTTTTTGTATTAGCTTCTAAAGCAGAATCATTTTGGGTTTCTTAGGAGTAACTTCTGGATTTTCTTTTTTTTCACTCCTTTTTAATTCCCTGCTTCATATTTCTTTCCCTCTTGCTCTGATGGCTTTTTCAGGTTTCTAATTGTGTTTTTAAAAAATTATTTATTTTTATGTGGTACTGAGGATCTAACCCAGGACCTCACATGTGCCAGGTGAGCGCTTTACCGCTGAGCCACAACTCCTATTTCTCCTAGCTTTCAACGGTGCATGTCAAAATCTTTTGATATTAATGAGTACAAATAATTAGTAAAAGAAAAATGATTGTAGGTTATGGATTTTATTTTCTTGTTTCACTAGAGATCTATTGTGTTTCCTTGATTTTAAGGCTTATGTTTTTATTAGCCATTCTGTCTTTTAATATTACCTCTCCCTTATTGCTCTATTGTCTTCTTTTAGGACTAGTAAAATATCTACAGATCTTCTTATTCTACCTTCCATATCTATGAAGTTCTTTTCATATCCCTGCCCTGCTTTTCCCTGCATTTGAGATCTGTCTTCTACTTTACTGGTTTTCTCTTCAATGCTGTCTTACTCTCTTTTGGATTATTATATAGTTATTATAGTTATTTATAGGTGTTTGACTTGATTCTTTTAAAAATTTGCTTTTTGACAGTCACCTTTTCCTTAGTAATACTTTAAAATATCCTTTTAACTGCTTTAAACAGACGAAACTATTTCTCTTCCTTTTTTTTTTTAATACTTGATGATTTCTGAAGATCTGATTCTGATACTGTGTCTAACTCTAAATAATGGTGGTAGGTTTCCTTGTGTGCTTTGTGAGTTGTGCTTATATTTATTGGTACTTTGCCTATGGGAACTATTTGATTCTGCCAGGCTACTGGGCATATTTAATCTTATGCCAGTTTAAACTGAATTCTCTTTTTTGACATTTTTAAATCAAGCAGGTAATGATAATACTGTTTTTCAACTCTGCCTGAAGGCCAGATGATGATGATTCTTTACCTCATTTCTTAAAGGTTTGGTCATTCTGTTGTGGACTAAATTAGTCTAATTAAATTGTGGACTGAATACTATATTAAAAAAATACAGTAGGCTCTTTAGTGAAAAATTTTTGGAAGAACCCACGTTGAATAAGGCAAAAAGGTTTTTTTTTTTTTTTTCCTTCTTCTTCTTCTTTCCCACTGCAGAACTTCTCGGAGTATTGAATAAGTGAATAGGACTTGATGCTTAGTAGTCATATGCAGTAACCAGAATTTTCCTTGTTCTACTCCATGGCTCTTTTTGGAGGTGGGGGGTATGCGTTTGTGAAACATTTCATGGGAATAGTGAGACCAGTGAAATGATTGGTCTTCTGGAATCTTTGGTTTCTGCTGAGAGCCTTTTCACTGCCTCTCCCTCTGTTTGTAGCACTCTGCTTACTCCTTGATATGTGTGTGTGTGTGTGTGTGTGTGTGTGTGTGTGTGTGTGTGTATCTTTTACTTAAACTCCCTCATAGAAGATGTGATTGCACCTGTGATCCTTAGCCCCAGAATAAGACATTCTCATTGGATAGAGCTCTTGTATCAGGCTGCCACATAGGCCATTGGTGAGTTTTCTTTGGACCAGTTGGATCAGGACCCTAGTAATTTCCAGAGTGGTAGATAAATAAGGCTATTTTGTTTTGTTTTGTTTCCTATTTTATTTGTGTCTGCCAGTTTAATATAAATTTCCTGAAACCACGTATGTCTTCCTCCTCATTATTTCTTCACTGTCAACATAGAAAAACGACACGCATTAGAAGCTACATCAGTATGTTGACATTTTAGCTTGACAAGCCTTCACCATTATCCGAGTGTAGCTAGTAGTCAGTATTGCATGGCTTGTTCATTATGGATGATTTCATTTTTTCATCTTAGTGTACCCCCCCAAAATCTTTTGAACAGAATTTGACTATGTCAAGCTCGATAAGTATCCGACGCAGAAAGTTCTTATAAATATCTGTGTCCTCTACCCCATAAAATCATTTTCTTTTTTAAGACTAACTTCCAGTGTCACATTCTTGGTGAAGCTGTGTTTTTTCTCAGTTACTTATTCCATTCCTAGTGTTTCCACAGCACTTGGTACACACATCTTTCTGCATGTGCCTCATTGTTGCATTTGGTCTTTCCTGATACACTTTGAGTTCTTAGAAGGTGAGATGCTGAAGGGAAGCTCAAGTGATAAGTCCATGTAGACAGGATCTCTTCAAGTGTTTTATTTAAAAAAATATTTATTTTTTAGTTACAGGTGGACACAATGTCTTTATTTTTATGTGGTGCTGGGGATCAAACCCAACGCCTTACACATGGTAGGTGAGTGCTCTACCGCTGAGCCACAACCCCAGCCCTCATCAAGTGTTTTAAATAAGTATTTCTTGGAGACAGAAGGAGAGTGGCAGAGGAACAGTGTGAGTACCTGGAAGATATTTTGATGTTTGATAGGTGTGAACTAGTGAGAGAAAAGTTGGGATCAGAATTTGGCTATGACCAATTAAGGTACTTTGATATATCCTGTCTCATTGGGCTAATTTGATTTTCACAGTGAGCTGTGAGGTAGTTCTTATCTGAGTTTTACAGCTGAGGAGATTAAGTCGCTTCCCCATTGTTATACTTGTCCAATAGTAGAAGATACTACAAAACGTTGAATGACAGAGGGACCTGGTCTCATGCCAGCCTCTATGGTGGTGCCTGGTGTCTTACTGCCCAGCTGATTCTAATGTCGTATGGGCGATGAACTTTCTGATATTTTCTTTCTTGTCAGTTAGGGGAATTCTGTCATCTTTTTGAAATGGAAACTAGGGAGAAGATATGACTTATTCATAAAAAATGACTAAGCCACAATTGAAATGTGTTTTCTTTTTGAACTGAGGTATGCTTTTATAGACATTGAGTTGTTTCTTAAATATTCTTTTTACCTTAATTTCAAATAGCATCACAACCAGTTGCTATATATTATGACTTAAATTTAGTACTTGCCACTCCTTGTGGTAGGTTCTGTTATCCCCATTTCATAGATGTGCAAAACTAAGGCCAATAGAAGGGTCTTGCCATGAATCATATAGCTTGTAAGTAATAAAGATATATTTAAACTTTAGTATTAAGCCCACAGAATCCAGTATTCTTATCCTTTACATCCTATTTGTATGTACTTTAAACATATTGACATAAGCACATAGCCATCTTAAACAGACTTCATAGTTAACTATTAAATCCTCATTGTGGTTTGTAGTGATGTATATATAGTACATTGCAAATTATGTTAAAATAACATAATTTATGTGCTTTTTCCTTCTTCCCTTTCCTTTTTTTGTAATTCTAATATTTAAAAGAAATACAACTATAAAAGGTTTAATACTAGAAGTACCATATTCTCCTTCTCAAGATATATATGTATGGGGAACATAAATTTTTACACATTGGATGAGCTAACAAGTGTACATTTTATAGTGAAGGGCATTTGTTTTGAAGAAAAAGTCTCATAGCTTGTTGGTTTTTTTTCCACTAGCAGTCCAGTGATGGCTTAGTAGTACATCCGGGAGTAGGCATGTGTCTTGTCTGACATCGCAGTTGGGGTGTTCCAGGGGTGTGCATCTTCACTGGAAATGAGTCACCACTTTGTTTTGCCACAAATCAGACAATGAGCTTTTCTTCTGAGGCTTTCAAAGCCTTTTGCATCTGTTGACAGTAGGTTCTTAAATTAAAAAAAAAAAAATCTATTCAAGGCAAAAATATGTTAAATCATCAGAAGCAGTTGTTTTATTATCCCTGGTACCAGGTTGGGGCTATAGCTCAGTGGCAGAGTGCTTGCTTGGCACACGTGAGGTGCTGGGTTCTGTCCTTACCACTACATAAAATAAAGGTATGCTGTCTATCTATAACTAGCAAAAAAAAAAAAAAAAAAAAAAAAGATTAAATACCATATTATTCTCTAGACAATTGTATACAGAGGCATAGCTTATATTGAAAAAACTTGTAGAAATGTCAAGGAGCATGACTAAAAATTCAAACAAGAGCTGATGGGATAAATAGGTTACACTTAGTAATAGGGATAAATGATTTTCTTGGGGATAGTATACTTTGTAGACATGTGATGATCACCTTTAGGTATCAAGGGAAACACTTTGAACAAATTTTTATACTGATTTTAGGAACTCTGAGCATTTTACTGTTTTAGTCCTTTTCATGTTTATATAATAGAGTAGCAATAAAGCAAAGGGAATTTGATTATTTATTTATTTGCCAGGGATTGAACTCAGGGGCACTCAACCACTGAACCACACCTCAGCCCTATTTTTTGTATTTTATTTAGAAACAGGGTCTCGATGAGTTGCTTGGCGCCTCACCGTTGCTGAGGCTTTCTTTGAGGATCACGAGATCCTCCTGCCTCAGCTTTTGAAGTAACTGGGAGTATAGGCACGCACCACCATACCTGGTTCATGTTTTTATTTTTTAATTCATACTTTGCGTGATGGAAAGACTATAAAGTAAAAAAATAAGTCACTTTTTATATTGTTGAAATATTTAGAAAACAAATGTTTGTTTTAACTTATAGTAAATCATGCATCTGATCTCATGCCCTTAAATACTTGTGAAATCTTTATTTCTTGAAAAGTAAAGATTCTTTCTTTCTTTCTTTTTTCTTTTTTTTTTTTTTTAATTCTCCAGAAACGTGCTAAGGGACAGGTGTTAATTGACAAGGTATGCGAACACCTCAATCTTTTGGAGAAGGATTACTTTGGACTTTTGTTTCAGGAGAACACAGAGCAGAAAGTAAGTAATTTCAACTTATTTATTTCCTTTTAGAAAACACTGTATTTTTCCTTTAGTTTTAAAGTAACTTAGTGTTTATTATGGTGTATTTTATATTTATTATAAAAATTTGGTAAATATATAAAAATGATCTTGTTAGAGAACCACCTACAACTTTTTAGCTTAGGTGTGTGTGCTCTTTGCATTTATATCATGAGCAGACACAGTGGAACATTTTGTCCTATGTTAATTATTTGAGAGTGAACTGATTTTAAAGTTATCTTAAAGTTTTATTTTTTGAATTCACATAAAAACTTGGGGAGAACGTATTTGAAAAGTACATATATTGAAGTAAAAGATTTTCAGTGTTGGGAAAATTGATGTTCTAGCATAAAGTAAGGACTTTTTAAAAAATGGTATTATATCAGTCATGCCATATTCCTAGATTTTGGTGGTAAGCATAGAGGCTGATCAAATCCATTCATATTTTCCACATATAGGTATGTGGTCACCTGCATGCTAGGTATTAGGTAAGCCTGAAATGTGGAGGAGATGTAGTGAAAGGAATGCCAGGAGAAGAATGCCCGAGTGTGCTTGTTGGGGAAGTTCAGGAGAGAATGTTGGTTCCTGCTATAGCAGGTGTGTGAGAGGTAAGGTGCTCTTGTTGGGCCATTGGAGACAAATAAGGAGGTAGGGGCCGCCTGCTTAGGGTAGTAGGTTTGACTAGCCATTGAAGACTCTAGACATCTGCCTAATATTGGGAGTTGATTGAGATGGGTTTTTGCTCCAGGAGTTTCCCAAGACACTAAGCAAGAGCATCACGGTGATCTGATGCTTAATGCTAATTCCAGGGAACTTCAGTACTTCAAAATTTCATAAGTGAACTAAAGAGGAAAATATTAACTAGGTCCTGGCAGAACCAGAATTAACCTGTAGTCTTACAGTAGATAAAGAAATTTTTCTCTTTACTCCTACTTTACTTTGAGTCTTGGGATTTACTTTGGTTGAGAAAATGTTGAGTATAGGAGTGAAGAATAAAAGTTGTACCCTAGGGAGGAAGCCCTTTTTTCTGTTAGATAGTGACTATAGTCAGTGTGACCATTATGTCTGAGGATGCTCAGAGCACTTGGTCACAGTGAAAGGGATTACTGTGCAAATATCTAAGATTCAAACCACAATCGTCAGAACAGAACAGTCATTAGAGGAACATAAATGTGAATTTTGTTATTTGCTTATGTACAATCTTTGTTTGTATTTACATGTTCCACTAATAAAATATGGTATGCTAAGGGTAATAATTTAAATTTTTTCAACTTTCATTGTCTTAAATCACTGATACATAATTTGTAGTTTAATTCTATGTTTAGACTAAAGACAATTAAATTGTATGCCTGCCTGCTAAATAGTATGTGAGTGTACTTATTAGATCTATGTTTAGAAGTCTTCTGCAGAAGTAGTAGTCCATGTGTCTAAATAAACTTGGTGCTCTTTTAAGACTATAAATTATAAGGTGGTCTTGATAATGTTTCCCATCATGGGCTCATTTGTTGGCCCTCAAATCTAAGAGAGAAAGTGGTAGGAATTTGGCTATTATTATCTACTTTATTGATTTTAGGTTATATATTAGTGGATTCAGTGGAGTAATTATTAATCTTTGTAAAGTAGGGAGACAGTTCAGTATTTTGTAAAATATGAAGAATAGCATGTTAGTAAAAATGGGATATACTACATTAAGAAATCTAGTATTTCTGGAGCACTAGTTTTGCATAAGAAGAAATACTATTTAGAGAGTAGGATTTGATAATTCACACTAAATGTATCTAGTCTATATCTTACATCTGAATTTCATACCCATATACTTACTAGTCTACTGGATACTACACTCAATTGTTAAAGCAAAGTGGTCATCTTTCTTTTAAATATCATCTATTCCTTGAAGAGTTGTTCTAGATTCCTCTTTCCTCCTTACTGGCTTCCATTCCTTATCAGTCAATAGGGTCTCTTTCCTACTTGCCAACATCCTTCTCCTGTTCTCTTTGTCCACAGATTTTGCTTTGGTTTAGGCCTCTGACACCTCTTGCTTTGAGTAATTTATTTCTCCTAATTGGACTAACTGCCCAGGCCTAGGCCCCTATAATCCTGGTATTTGCTGGCTTAGAACCATTTAATGGATACAGTCTCTAAAACCCTTTAGTGTGGTTTATATGGCTCTTGGTCACATGACTTCAATCAGCTTGAGCTAATTCCCAGTAATCTCTTACAGGAAATCCACATTGAGTGCATACCAAATTCTTTGGAAAGGAGCATCACTCTGGTATATACTATATCTACTTGAATATACTATTCTTAACATTGGAATGTCCTTTCCATTTCTTTTCTGAGTGCCTATCCTTCCTTAAGAGCCACCTTAAGTATCCTACACGGTGAGGTTTTCTTTGCCTTTCACTACTACCCTCCTGCCTCCAACTTAAGGGAAATTTTGGTAGTCCCTCTATCATCTCACACCTTTATGATTGCATCTGACAGTGGGATGATGAAGTCTAACGAAGTTGAGAATTGTGTGGTAACAATAAGCAGGATTTGACTATAGAAAGGGATAGCTGAAGCCAAGGAGGGGTTAATTAATCAAGTCTCATCATCCCAAATGATGAGCACCTATAAAAACTTAAGTTAAGCAATAAATATGCCACTTATGATAACTTCTGAAACAAATATTATGTTTTTAGAATTCTCTCCTTTTGAGAAAAGAAATAGGTGAATGATTAGAACATTTGAAAAAAGTATTTCATATAAATATAAAAATATGTAAAGGATATACAAGCTTTTGATGTACTTGTATAATTTTTCTTGAAATATTCCTAGAATTAAAAATTTGGGACTAAATGGGTTAAGGTCATTAAGGCAGAGAATAAGATAAGGATAAGCTTAGGTGGGTTTACTTTAGCATTCTTATTGACAAAAAGCTGCCAGTGCTAAATTAGGAATTCAGAATTTCTTATTTTACTTTGTAATTTCTCTTATGAAATGTATGATGAAATTGCTTTGTATTAAATGCACACTTTGTACCTAGGTTTTAAGTCAAGAATGTTGGGGAAATAAGGAGTGGGGTATCTTCCAGAGATATTTAGTTTTTAGGAAATCAGTGTTCAAATGTAATTATCAGGGCATTTAATTTTTTCATCTATAATTAATTAACTTTTATAACTTATGTATTGTGTAATTTAAAAAATTCTTTCATGCTTATATAGACAAAATCCAGTATTTAAAAGACTTAGGCAAAAGAACTTTTATTCTTCCAGTAAAGATTTGTATGGTGACCTTTTTTTCCCCCAGAAAAATTGTTACTCTTAAACTATGCTTAGTCAATTCTGCTTTGTTAGAACCCCATTTAGTTTCAACAATAGGATACAAGGATGTAAGCTTCTCTTTTTTTTTTTAATACTGACAATTGAACCCAGGGCCCTGTCTGTGCTACTAAAGCACATGCTCTACCACTGAACTGTACCCCCAGCTAGTTTGTTTCTTTTTCATGCTGAGTATTATCTGTATCTGTATTTGCAGAAGTTTCAGATATTATTTCAACCTGTTGTAAAGTTAAGGTCAGGCAAAACCATGATTATTGCATATGAAAAATTTCCATGGAGAAAATATCTAAACTTTCTTTTAGTTTCAGTGTCTTCTATGCTTGAGATGCTGAGTTGGAAGCCCTTCAGTTCATTAAACATGAACATGTGTCACTGTTAGCATTAGAACTTTTTAATGTCTCTTGAAAACTCTTAATGTATACTTGACTGTGGAAAATGTTATGTGGCATCATGTAATGTGCTATTCTTTTATAAATAGGATTCCAGGTCCATGTAGTTCTTATATTTATATCTAAGTAGACCCATGATTTTTGGACTCTCTTCAATGGGAAAATATTGTCTTGGATTTCTGATGTTAATAGAATTTGGCATTTGGCCCAGGCATTACAATGTCATTTTCCTGCAAGCGATATTGAAAAAGGTACTTGTTAGAAATGCAGTTAATATACACAGCTAACTTTAGAACTGAAAACTCAATATTAGATTATTAGCACATATAAACTTGTTTTAATAAAATTCTATATTTAATCCAGTTAAACTTTATAATCCCACTTTCTCCCAGATGTAGAGTGAAGGTTTTACTGTGATATAGAAAGTCTGTAACTTTTCTCTCAAACCAGCATCTGGTTAGAGGTTCTAATATATCTAATTTAGGTCTAATAAAGTTATGTTAAAGGGGAATCAGTTTAAGTGCTATAGATTTCTTTGGAAAATGCAGATTTAAAACAAAACTACTTTTGTGTTTTTAACATTCGGCAATACAATGTGAGTTAGGTTGAATTTGTTAATTTCTCTCACCTGAACAAATTAGAGATTACCAAGAAATTTGAGGAAGGCATGGCTAGGCATTTGGAGAAACCTCTCACTCTGGGAGCTTAGGGTCTACCCTGAAAGCGCGGTTCGGAGAGGTAGATGACTTTTTGGAGAAATGAAATGCTAAGGAGCAACGTAATCTAACACTTGCTAAAACAGCAAAGCAGAGTTTGTTTAGGACTCTCCGTGATTGTTTCAGGGATCGACCACTGCAGTAAGATTTTTGGTAGGAGAGGGAGATTGGGTTCAACTCCAATAAAAGGAGAAGTAGGAATTTATAGTGTATGTTGGGATGTTTAGTGAATAATTTTCTATTATTACTAAAAGGAAATACCAGAGAATTGACAATTACAGAGATCCTTGCCAAATACCCTAACAGGTTTTTGATGACTGCATGCCAGGTAATTTGGCAATGCCTGGGGTATGGTGGTGGATGAAGAACCCCATAATATATCAAGGGTGGGGATTCTTGCTAAACCAATTTATCAGCAGGGATTATTGCTGAAATTGGATGATTCATAGATGGCAGAAGTCAAAACATGGAGGCCTAGTTGGGCAGAGATTTCAAGGAGTCTAATTTTATTTGAGGAGAGACTCTTTGTTAGAACTACAAGATGGATTTTGTGAATATTTTTTGAGTTGTCACCCAGGTCTAGTATGTCAAGGACTTGCTAAGTAAGGGCAGTTGCAAGCTCAGATGCTGATAGGATGCTGCTTGTTGATACCGATGGCTACTTATTTTTGTCAACTGTAAGGGGTGAGCTAGAGGAATAAAGAGACTGTGGATCTTTGCATTCTCTGGTGTAACTGCTTAGTGAGATGGGAAGGAGTTCAAAGAAACACTTAAAGTTTGGAATCTGTGCCCTGCTAGAGCTTTCTTCAGAAAGCTGTCAGCAATTACACTGATTTCTCTGTGAAGGCTTAGTGTCTATCTAGAAGATTAAAAATGTCTCTACAGTCGACTTTCATGAAAAGAAAGGAATTTTTATATGCACAGAAATTTAGGACTATACTATGCAAAGGGTAGTTCAAGGACCAGCAAGTGGTTTTGGCACTACCTAGGAGCTTGTTAGAAATGAAGAGTGGTAGGCCTTCAACTTACATCTGCCGAATTAGAATTTAGAGTTTGACTAGATTTTCAGATGATTCTTACTTATATACTTTTGAGTGTGAGAAGCATTGATCTGGGGATAAAATGTTCTTTTAAGGTAGCAGAGAGTTATAGGAGTTTGAAAGATCACAAATACCAAGAGAGTTGGGGGTCTTAATACCCCCGTATTGTTTGGAATCCCAGAAGTGACACAAATATTTATGGCCATTCCTGTTCTGTATGGAAATTTGGACCATAATTCTTTGAGGTTCTTTCCATCAATGGCATCCTCTGAATCATGTTATGATTCATAATCAAGCTTTTATTTTTTATAGATGTTTCTGTAATTAGAAGATAATTGAAAATCATGTTGAATACCTTTTAGGACAGATTGAAAATGTTGTAGGGAAAAGTCTGAAGACTTGGTTAGCTAAGACTGCTTCATCCTCAAATATGTATAGGATTAAGAGTTGGGCCAAGGAGTTTTTCTAGTCAACCAATAGAAGGACTTTAGTGTAAAAGCACATATATGCACAGCCACTCATTATGCTTTCAGGTTAAACATTTTTATAACTTTTGAAGGCAGGTATTTTAAAATTGTTTTTTTTTTTTTTGTCATGGATTCCTTTGATCTGGTAAATTCTGTAAGGCTGCTTCTCAGAATAGTGTTTTAAATGTGTAATTATAATAAAGTACACAGGACTACAAAGAAAGTAGTAAATATTTCTCAATATTAGTAAGAAATTTAGAATAAAGTAATAGTACATGTTTTAATTAATATTAATTCATCATTACCCAATTATCTTCTATGATTTCAAAATATTTGTTAGCATAAATGATATTTTGAGATCTGTAGCTACTATAATATGATATAGAAAAAATTTATGTTTTTATGGGTGATAAAGTCATCCTGCTGATGTTAACCACATTTTTTTTTGTAGTATATTCATAATAGGTGATAATGTTAAATTTCAGTTAGAAGTTAGTAAGAATAAAGATGTAACTCCTCACCCTACCAGGGTGAGTTCATTACCTCCTGATTTCATGTTCTAAGGTGATTTTAATAATACTGATATTCTAGGACTGGGTTTTTAGTTCGTTTATTTGGAAACCTGTTAGAGGATCCCTTGAAACTGTTATTAATTTCTTATTTTACTTGATGTTTATTCAGAAGATAAATATTTCTTGGGTTTATATGTTGGGTTTGGAATAGGAAAGACAAGGGAAGGTGAGGAGAAGGCCACCAAATTGAGTGGGATGTTCCTGCCTTTAAGTAGTTGAGGAAAATATTATAATTTTATTAAACCAAGATGAATTTTATTGAAATATGCCTATGGGTTTCAGCTCTTCTGAGTTTTGCCATATTGTACCTGAAAGTAGGAAGAACTAAGAAAATGCTAATTTTGCTTTAACACATGTCTCCTGGAACTATCACTAAAATAGAGATCTCAGACTTCTTCCATGGGGAGTGTTTTAGGATGTTCTATGTAGGCTATGGGTGAGTCTATCTTTTGACACATTTGCCAGATGGGTCCTCATCATCAGGCAAAATCTAGAAAACTTAGCTAGATGATTCTATAACATGTATATAGAAGCACTTAGACTAGTGAAAGGGGATATATACCAAAAGGTGATAAACTAATTTAGTTTTATTATTGCCAAAAGCTCCCAAGCAAACAAAACAGCAACAAAAGTCCTGATCTAGTTTGTAAAGACACTTAGGTAAAGCCTTTTAAAAGGCATGCATGTTTAATCTTCAGGAGGCATTTAAATGAATTATTGGTTGAAAAGAGCTACCCTATCAGCTAGATGTTGTGATCCCCATTTTGCATTTGAGGAAATTGAGACTTAGAGAAATGAAGGAATGTGCCCCAGTCATAAGATGACCACAGCATGGAGAAGAAGGAGGCAGCAGCGTGCAGATAGCAGTCAGCAGGTATTCATTTAGTACTTACTGGTTGCCTAAAACTGCCAAGCACCCTGGAGGGTGCCTAATAATATGGTTAGTCTTTCCCAGCTTTTACAAAGGTGTAGTCCTGGGGAGAGGGAAGACCTCCTTACTCCTTGGGAAGAATGGGGCTTGCAGTATGGAAGCTAATATAGTTAGGAAAAGGAAAACCAGGGAGGTTAATGGAAGGAGTCACTTCTGCTGTGCTTGGTTACATAGGGTAAACAGGCTCACCTTATACTTTGAGGTCCAAAATAGGAAAAGAAGCCAAATCAGCCTTTAATATATCATAGCTGTTAGTCTTATGGGAAGTGGTCTGAGGATAAGAGTCTAAATTTGGCTAGTGGACTTGTCACTCATGTTTTAGGGTTCTACTGATTTTTATCATGTTCTGCAGTAACTGTCAGGTATTTGTACAAGGGGTTGGTGCTTTAGGTGAGAGTCAGATGGCTGAAGCACAGGGTTAGTTTTTGGAGGTCCAAAATGCTATGTTGCCTTTGCTGTCTTCTGTGGGACACAGAAATATTTTGTTGTTCTGTCACACGCATCTCTATATCAACTCACATTTAATGAGACTGGAGATATGGGAGGATCTGTCTTCAAGACCAGAAGTTTTCTCTCTGCTTTTCTCCTCATCTTTGTTAATGGTCTGAGGAATTTATTTTTTTTCTTTTCAATTTGGCACCAGTCGTCTCTGCTTCAGTTTTTCTTGGTATGATTGTTGCTTTCTTGGATAAAAGTGCCACACAATTGACCCTCCCACACCTCTCCCTCAGACTCAGTCCAGTCTGGGCTAGAAGCTGAATGATGTGTTTTTCTCATTTTGGGGCACTCATCATAGCTGGCATTTGTAAGCCAGCTGTTGTGTGGGACAGCAGCTGCAGGGCATGGAAGCTGAGTGCCAGGCTGTTTTCTTGGGAGAATTAGAGCTACTCCCTAACATGGTATTGGAGGTACCATTTGAGGGTCCACTGGCCCTTCCTATCAATAGTCCATGCAGCTGGGACACCAATAATATGAAACTAGACCATGCTGTAGTGGCTCTTTATTGAGAGATTTGAATATCACCAGTGTTAGAGCAGAGCCATGTACACCTTGGGTCCTTGCTGCCTGGAGTGCTGGCCATGAACAGTGCAGTAAAATCTGAGGGGGTTTACACAGCTCTGCTTTTAAAATATACTACTGTAATTATTTTTAACAGTGAAAGGTCATGTTCTGTTGTACCATTTCAAAATATTTCTAAGACAGTAGTTTTTTTATTTCCTAAGTCATAATAAGCATTTTGTTTGCCTTATATATCTGAATAAAATTCTGTTTAAGCATAGATGTGAAATGTAATTTATTATATCTGAAAAATGTACTTTGTATATTAGTAAGGTAAATGAACTTCAATAATGACTTCAGAATAGGGTTCTGAATTTTAAAATATATCTTTAAAAATTTTTGCAAGGATCTTTTGCTTACAGCTTTGAAACAATTAGTGTCCAAGAGGTTTGAACCTGGTGGTTCAAATTTGATCTTTTTTACTTTATGGTATTGTAGTGGTTTTCTGTCCTTTTCTGTCAACTTTCTCAAAGAGCAGAAGTGAGGGGCAAATGAAAGTGAGTTCCTTATTATTTCAATTTCCAACTTTGAATAAAGTTTAAAAGAAGAAAGGATGTTATATGAAGGCCAGGAAGGAAAATATTGTTTCTAATCTGGTGATATTTCTCATTAGCATGGTACAGTTGCAGGGGAGATGAGGCTAAAGGAGGCCCTGGTTTTAGAAGTTGAGGTGATTGTGTCCACATGGGCTATTTGCTGTTAGTTCTGTAAAGTTTACATGTACATAAATTATTTCTCATTATTTGAATAAATGTTTTCAGATCTAAGAGTGTGAGACTCCTGGAATTCACTTTAAAAGTATTTAAAGATTATGTTTCTAACACACACACACACACACACACACACACACACACACACACACACTTAAAACCAATTCAGTAGTTAGCCCAAGGGAATGCTAGCTAGTAGGTGAAACCTGCTTTGAATTAAAATATTTTAAGATGTTTTTGTACTTAAGTTGTGAATTGTAAACTATTCCATTTTGATTTCTGGGAAATTTCTTATGCATAATTAATCCTTTTTCCTCCCTTCTGCAGAACTGGCTAGATCCTGCAAAAGAAATAAAGAGACAACTTCGAAGTGAGTATTTAAATAATCATACTTTGAATTTATTAAGTTAAATCTTTCTATTTATCTATTTCCATCTTTAATAAAATTTATAGGGATTCAGATTGGAATAATAAGACAGAATAGAATGTTGAGTTCTATTTTATACCATCTCAGAAGGCAATGTTAATGATATATTTGTAGAATTGGGACTGTTTATTTTGTCTTTGGCGTAGAACTCCTACCTTTCAGGAGGCTACAGATGAACATTCTTGCACATACCATTTCAGTGTTTACCAGTATAAGGCAACATCTCACCCTTTATTTCTGGGAAAGAATGAGAGGCTGTTTTTCTGCAAATTTCACTTTGGGAAGGTTTACTGTAGATAGACCTGATACTATGCCTTGACCATTGCATTTTGGAAGTGTGTGGTTTAATGGTAAGCATATCGGAAGCCCAGAGGCATACAGGCACATATTCCTAGGTGCACTGGAGTGAGGATTTCAGGGGTGAAAGTCAGTCAGGACCATCTTTTCAGTTCTCTAAGTCATTGCCTCTTGCTTGCTCCCTCCATTCCACAGCCCAAGGCACTTAAGTGCTCTTTCGGTCTGGGTTTGTGGTTAGGCCTGCTTGTTCCTGCCTTCCCACTGCCCCTTTTTTCTCACTGTAGAATCCCCAGATGACTTCCAGTGCCCACTCTAACCAGCCTCAGCTCCCTTGAGGCTGTGCTCTGAAAATTGCTTTGCTTGTGATAGCTGTGCCAAGAAATATTAGCACTACAGAGAAATCTCTGATAGGGCATTTGGGTACTTGGTTTACTTCAGGGTCTGTGAATGACTGAGCAGAGAAGGCAAGGAATCGTGAGTAGCTAGAATGTTTTAGACTGGAGAACAAAATATGAAGAGTGGTAAATGCCTTATAGCCCTTCTAAGACTTTGGGCCCCAGAGCTCCAGGGAGAAGCTGTTTTCTTGAAAACTAACTGCAAAGTGCCCTGCACTATTGATTATACATCCCTACTTATTTATTATTTCTAATGTCAAAACCCAGGAACAAATCTATGCTTCCTGTCTTGCCCTTTCCATCTACCTCTGTCTCCGTATTTATTTTCTTTCTCACTCCTAATTGTTAGTCTTCCTATCATTTCTTTCTGTATTTTTTTTTTTTACATTTGAACCTTATTGCCCTCATTTTGTCTCCCTTTTTTAGACAGATATATTTATATCCTTTATTTTTCATTAAAAAAGATGTCTTTGGTTAGAGTTCCTGACTTGCCAATACTGAGGTGTGCCCTAGAATGTGGGACTTTTGATGCTAAAACTGGAACAGTCCTAGGCTCTCTGGCATGGTTGGCCACTCTGTCTTTTGACTACTGTTCCTGGCTTTTTTACATTCATTTGCTCTCTCCCTTTCTCTGTTTTAAATGTATTATCTTGATGTTTTACCCATTTGTGTTTGTTTCATGATGGAAAGGAGGGGAGGAATAAATTAGATAAATTACACTGATATCATGGAAGAAACTGTACTGCAGTTGTTTCATGCTCTGTAAAGTTCAGAGTTCAGAAGATATAGATGCTTGGTTCTTCCACTTTCTTTGAAACCTGACCTGTCAGGTGACCCAGACAGAAAAAGGGCAATCTTTGAAATAAGATTGGTGTTCCATTGAGTTGATGCCTATTTTGAGTCTCATTTGATTATATGTGTATCACTATTTTAGAGTCATAGATATTACCTGTTGGTAATCTTTTGAAAGAAAACTTTCAAAAAGTTTCAAAATTTTTGAAAGAAACTTTCCAGAAAAAGTCTTTGGAAAACTTTAGAGTGTAAGACTTGTCCTGATTATGAATCATATTCCTATGTTTGATTATTTATTGACCTCTTTCTTCCTGTGTTAAGATGGGCGAAAGAACTCTTCTTTCAACTTGTTCTATTACTCCAGTCTCTATGATGATTTTATTGTTCCTTTACAGTTAACAGGCTGTTTGAAAAGATAAATATTAATCTTTGGGTTACTTTTGACAACCAAAAAACTTATTGATTCTCATTTAAATTTTACCTTTAAAAAAAATCTTTATTTTCTCCATGGGTGTGGCCGCGGCTGGGGAGGCTTAGGCAGGAAAATTGAAAGCTCAAAGCCAGCCTCAGCAAAATTGAGGCACTAAGCAACTCACCAAAACCCTGTCTCTAAATAAAATACAAAATAGGGCTGGGGATGTAGCTCAGTGGTCGAATATCCCTGAGTTTAATCTCTGGCTATCCCCTCAAAACAAAAGCAAAAACAAACAAACTTTATTTTCTCAAATGTATACAAAGAAGCCTATATATGTAAGGCCTATAGGTGACTAATATATAAATAATCCATAATTAGCTGAACTGTTTATGTGTAGCCAGTAAAACCAGAGTAATTCATAGTTGAATTCAAATTTAACTTAATTTATTATTGGTGATTTTCAGGTTTTCTTAAAATATAATTATATGAGGATATATATATATATATATATATATATATATATATATATATATATATATGTTAATTGAATTGATTTGACCATTCCACAATGTATATACATTTCAAATATATTGTACACCATAGAAATGTACAATTTTTTCAATTAAAATAAATTGAGTATTCATGGGTTTGGAAGTATATCCTCAAATATAAGTTTAATAGAAACATGCCTGTAGTCATATCCAGGCAAGCATATGCTAATGTTAATACCCAGAAAACAAATAAACAAGGGACTATTAAGAAAAGATAATCCAGTGATGACTTTGCTTGGTTATGGATTAGCAGTCACCTCAGAAAAGTGCACGTGCATAATGTGTGTACTGTGTTTAACACAGTGCTATAGGCATTGGAACATCATGTTTCTTCATATTTATGAAGATTCTATATTAATTTACCATGTTTTAAATGTGTAAAGCAGAACTGAAATCTGTTTCTGGAGTTCAGCAGGATTGATTTTATTAGTGGAATAATGATATATTGAGCCAAAATCTAACAGAAGTAACATATATGCAGTAGCCATTGAGTGAGAGAGAAGATAATGTGCTAATGATGACAGAGGACAATAGAATATGTTGAACAAGAGAATGGAATTCAAAAAATTTTTAAATCCATAAATTAAAGGTCCTTTGAGGGCCTCAAATAAATTATACATAGAGAGAAAACTTTCCTGTTTTTGTTGGAAAATGCTATGATCCTGGAGCTGAATTGTACATTCAGGCTAGTGGGATTAATTTGGGTCATTTTAGGAAAACAATATCTGCCTTCTCCCTTTTCCCTTTTATTGCTCCTGATCAAACCAAAATGTGATATAGCAAAATATAAATTAATGTGTAAATAGCAATGTTTTTACTTTTAGTAACTTTCATGATATAGTTGTTTGACAAGCATTCTTTTTTTTTTTTTCTTTCTTCTTTTGATACTGGTGATGGAACCCAGGGGCACTTTACCACTGAACTATATCTCCAGTGCTTTTTTATTTTTTATTCTTGAGACAGGATCTCACTGAGTTCCTGAGAGTCTTACCAAGTTACTGAGCATAGCCTAGAAGTTGCAATCCTCCTACCTCAGCCTCCCAAGTGGCTGGGATTATAGGCATGTACTGTTGCGCTTGGCAACACACTCATTCTTTATGGCCCAGTGTATGTTATATAAAAGTATGTGCTTACTCTACAAAAACTGGGAAATAATTTTATTCTCTTAAAGTATTTCACCGTTTACCATGCTTTCCCTTTCTTGGGATCTCTTTGAACACTTCCTTTAAATCTTTAATCATTTCCTGAATAGTTGATGTGATTGCTTCTACTCCTTTCCCCACAAGAATGTAGGGAAACTGCCCCCCTCCCCCCTTCTGAGTGGGTGGAGAGTATTTTGCTGCTGAAGATCCTCTGGTTAAAACAGATTTCATCTCAGAACTATTACATGGAGGCTATATTTAATTATTTATGTAATGGATCATCATACACAACATTTGTTGATATACTAATAAACACTTATGAGAAAGTAAACTTATTCTTTAATAGTGGTTTATTTATATAATTGATTTTTATTTTATTTTTCGTTTAATTTTGGTTTTATAAATGATATTCTTCTAACAAATTCTACAAATTGATTTATACTGAAATGAGTCTGTGCTGTATCATCTTAAATAGTTATCCTCATATTTGGGTAAATAACCATGGTGTTTAATAATTGCAGATCTTCCTTGGCTGTTTACTTTTAATGTGAAATTTTATCCTCCTGATCCTTCTCAGTTGACTGAAGATATTACCAGGTATTTTATATTTGCATATTAAAATGAATCTTAGAGCTCTCCTTTATTTCTGTGCTCTGTGGGATTATGGTAGTAATCTCAGGATTGAACATTAAAACAAAGTTTTAGTAAGTTGGGTTTTAGAAATTTTCTTGGAAATGGGTCCTTTCCTAAATAGTTTTGAAATGTTGCTAGTTGCAAAAATCGTGTTTACTTCTCTTTAGTTCTCTCTTTTAAGTAATAAAATACTTTTAAAAATGGTATTGCTGGCAACTTTGTTTGTAATTTAAATATGTTCTTCCAGTCCACATAATCTCTGAATAGTTTTCTTGGCCTCCTCAAAAGCTACCCCACCTTCTAAATGTTAAAGACCTAATCACCTTTAGACTGCCAGGCCCCAAGTTAGGCAAGCATCTGATCTCAGCTGTGCCCCTGAGGCCTTCAGTTAGCACAACAGATTCTATTATATGCTTTTACAAAGACACTGATGTTCAGTATTTTAGATTTTAATACTGAGGTGGTTTTTATTATATGAGCCTGTGTACTTCTCTCTTATTATAAAGATGATATAAGGGTAAATGAATGAAATTATTTTAAAAAGTCAGTTGAACTGGTAGTTTTGTTTGTCCTCCTACCTCCCCTATTTCCCTGCCCCAGATAAAACTAACAGTATGTAAAGGCAATAGCCATTTCCTTTCCATTTCCTTGAAGATTATGTGGACTATAAGAACATACGCTTAAATTGCAAGTAAAGGGTCGTTCAAGAGCAAGAGAACATTTACTGATCCTGAGAGTGGCATCTAAGGACAGTGAATCAGCAAGTGCCTTGACATCTTAGCCCTGCTAGATTGGTAGTAAATGATGAAGTTTCTTAGGTTTGTTAAGAATAGTGTAAAGGGCTGGACACACGCTGACGCAGGAAGATCACAAGTTCAAAGCCAGCTTTGGCAACTTAGTGAGACCCTGTCTGAAAATAAAAAGTAAAAGAGGACCGGGGATGTGGCTTGGTCATTAAGTGCCCCGGGTTCAACCCCCCACTATTGCCCCCTGCAAATAGTATAAAGGGATGATTCTTATATATTTTTAAAAAGGTTATTTACATGGCTAAGGAAAATTGTATAGCATTTGTACTATTTAGAAAACAAGAGGGTCTTAGTGAAAGACTGCTTATCTCTCTGGGTTCTGTGCCTTTGATGTTCTCTGCTAGGCTAGTTTTTTATTGTTGTTGTTGAACATCAAGTTGTATAGATGCTTAAAATGTGTAGTATCCATGTGAGGTAGGAATGGTGGAAGTTTCTTTTCTATGTTACAAAAATAACAGGCCTTTTCTTCATTTTTTATTGTTGCTGAATAGGAATGTACCAGTATACCAATTAATTACTATTAATTTAGTTCTGATAAAAGTAGCTTCAGCTAGTAAATAATAAATAGTAGCTTCTGTAACTGCATAGCAAGCTGCTTAAAGCATTAACCTGGATAGGTTGGTGTGTGTAGGGTACAGAAGCTTCACTGCAGGGGAGTGCCTTTGAAGAATGTACATAATGCGACTTTGGGACCCAAACTGTACACTCCTTTTTGCGGTAATTTGTTTGAGGGATGATAATCCTTTGGTGATTGTAACTTCATTACTTTGGGTTTACATATAAATTGGGTTTAAACATTTCTCCCTGTCTGGTGGGAGGAATAATAGAATCTTCTGTGCTAGCTCTTGCTGATTTTTATTTGAAGTTTTTAGGACTTAAGACTTTAAAAACAGAGGAAAGGACCAGTGTGAAAAGTAGTGACAATAATATAAAAAGAAGCAGCAGGATGAAATCTTTGTGTTAAGGTCTTGAAGTACCACAAAATGTGTAGAACAAGCTCTGTGTATTACTGATTAAGAATTTGAGGGTAACCTGGTATCATAGTTTAAGATTTAGTTTTCTAAAGTAGGTGCAGTTGTGATCATATTTTCTATAGGTCAAGGAAACATAATCATCCTTAAAAAGAGAACTTACACAATGAATAAAAATACTCAGACTGCAGGACTAATGAGAAGACTTTTATTTTCAGGAAATTATTGAGTACTTGATTTGCTAACTGTGGGACCACAATGATGATCTATCCCTGCCCAGTGGTAGATTTGGGTGGCAATTCAGGTGTAACTGAACTGGAACTGTGTGGTGTGGGATTTGGTCTCTGACTCATGAACAGATACCTGCCCAGAATCCACCACTCCTGAACCTGTCAGGTAGAACTTAGGAAGAGTATTGGACTCTAAAACCTGGCCAGGCAAACATGATCACAGAAAAAAGGTAGCCAGTAGCCAGCAGGAATAATAGTCTCTTAAAAAAAAAAATCTTCAAGAATGAGGGCCCTGCCATCTATTTCAGAGGGCTCAATGGTGAAGTGACCTTAGCAAGTGGTGAAATTTGAGAGGAGAAATCCAGTTTTATGATCTCACCAAAAGGAATTGATAGCGGGGCTGAAAAGGAGAAAGATCCCCATAAAATAGGTATCACATGTTTTTTCATGTTAATTTAGTGGAAAGCAAAGATTCTGTTATAACTGTGTAGTAAGCCACTTGAAGCATTAGAATTGCTCTTGTTATTATAACTATTAGTTATTGACTCAGGCACCATGCCAAGTATTTTATTTATAGTATTTAATTTTTACCCTCACTTTCAAAGGAAGGTAGAGTTTGTCCCATTTTATAAGCAGCAGATTAGCTCAAGGTCACATGAAGTCAGCTATCTGACTTACTGGGCTAGCTGCTTCTTTAAATGAGTGGTCAAGTAAGGGCTTCAAACTAGATTTAATTATAATTGATATTAAAGGCATCTCAGGAAAAAAGGAATGTGAGATATTAATAGGAAATGGGTAGAGATGAGATGGTCAAGGGTGGGTGAAATTAGCTTTTCTTGCAAATACTAGACTGCAGTGATTTTTTTTTGATATTGCATTAATCTTTACAACTTTTAGGAAGTGTGCTCATTTTTATTACAGTTTTAAATCCAAGGAGACAGTTGAAGTGATTGAATTTTTAACTTTATTGTAGTAGTTATTGTAAACTTACCAGAATTTACCAGAACAGCCGTTCAGAAGTTTTCTTCTCTTAGACTTCTATAAATAAGTTATAAATTTAGAAGTCCGAAGAGCAAGGTGAGACTTTTTATCAGAGAGGACTATTTGTGCTGTGGATATGAATATAATGTATATAGTATATATTTATTTTCAAAGAAATAGTAGAATTTAAGGAATTATGAGTGCTTCAGGGTTAACTAGTTATTCTTCTGTGACCCTTTGCTCTTCTTCACAGATACTTTTTGTGCCTTCAGCTTCGAAAAGACATTGCCTCTGGCCGCCTGCCCTGCTCATTTGTGACTCATGCCCTCCTGGGCTCCTACACATTGCAGGCTGAGCTTGGAGACTATGACCCAGAAGAGCACAGCAGTATTGACCTCAGTGACTTCCAGTTTGCCCCTACACAGACTAAGGAACTGGAAGAGAAGGTGGCAGAGCTGCATAAAACTCACAGGTCTGTAGTTGATCTCCTTGCTAGAGAGAGATTGGCCATGGTAAATTTAAATTGTTTGTCTTTGTAACCCTGGCTGGTTATTTGAGCATGGTTTCTGAGATTATCCAGTTTTTCCTTTTGGAGCATCACCCAGACCCATCAAGACAACCTGTAACCCTTGAGATATTCTTTCAGTGTTTTTATGACTATATAATATGAGAGTTGTGTGCATGAAACTAAATTGCCTTCATTTTTGGTAAAAATGTACTTTTCCATGTGACATTTTCTTGTCTCTTTCCCCAGTTTTATCCCTTAGCATATGTACAGGAAGCAAATATACCCACATTTTGTTGGCATTTACATTTCTTCCCTTTCAATTATTTTTATTACTTTATTTGATAAGAAAGCCTGGGGAATAGTGAGTCCTTGGGGTTTGAGTAAAAGTGTGGGTGATGATGGATGTAGGAATAGTTACTGAAGGTGTACCATGATTCCATGATCCACAGATGTCGCCCTTTAATTTAAGTAAGGATTACTTAATAGCATATACATTTGGAGTAAGAATATATATATGCAAAAAGACTGTGGCTATTTACACTAGTTTTTATAACTCTAGCTACAAAATTATAAATTGTTTTTTTGTTGTAAAACTAGTTTTAAAATTGTGAGTGAAGTAATTTGAAAGGAACTTTAAGAGATTGAGAAGTTTTAAATGGGCCACATTCATGACTTTGCTTCAATAAATGATAGAGTATTTGACTCTAAATATTTTCTTGTGAACTTTATTTGCATTCTATTCAACAAATATTTATTCTGTAATTTAAATTTGAAATACCAGGTACTAAAATGCCATGGATAATATGAAGACTCATGGGACCTAGTTTTGTCTGCCAGAAACTTAAAACTGGTTTAGTTGGGGACATAGGATGGAATGGAAATAATTTTGGAATGAAAATAATATTAGTGTGGACAGAATATGATGTGTTATTTATCATAGGTATAAAATCAAATACAAGTAATTCTGGTCTGTCTTATGATTAAGTCTAGCAAAATTAAACTGAGGAATTAAAAATAGTCTATTTACTATATTTTATTCTCAGTTAACTTATGTTGTGCCTGTTATTCCTAGAGCTTTTTTCCTTAGTGGAAATAATCAAAAGCATCATTTTAAGATTAAAAAGACAAGGATGGACATGTGCCTCCTTGCAGACAGTCAGTTAAGATTAGAAAATCTTAAGAGGAAATGCTAGAGATTCAGAGATGAATCTCCTTACCTGTTCCCCATGTCTTGGCAAATTTAGCTGCATTACTGCCTCTAACCCAAACACTCCAAGATCACACATCCTTTCCCCCATTTTGAATGCATTTATTTTTCATCTACCAATAAGACAATGCTGTTTCTTTTCATTCTTAGGGGCTTATCTCCAGCACAAGCTGATTCTCAGTTCTTAGAAAATGCAAAGAGGCTTTCCATGTACGGCGTTGATCTACATCATGCCAAGGTAAATGCATTGAGGAGTAGCTTTGCTGAAGTCTGTTAACTGAAATTTTGAAAAGGTTCCAGTGTTAGAATAGTTTAGCATGCTTTTGAAAGAGGCTATTATATTAGCCCTCACTTCAGGGTCTTTGTAATGTTTCTTTGGTGATTAATTATGAGGTTCATGATTGTGGGAGGCATTGTTTGTTCTGTATTTTCTTCTTTTCCTTGTCTTTCATTAGTACCCTTTCATTGATACTTACCATAAGACTCACTTTGTCAGCCTTTCCACCCTTGTCCTCTTACCCTGGTTAGTTGGAGTCAGTTTTTGCTAGTCCAGATGCTGTACTATTGCAGCTTCCTCTCTTTTCTGTTTAGGAAGGAGTGTTCAATTCTTAGCAAGTATGAAAGGGCAAAAGCAGAACAGCTATGACTGCCTTCCAGAAAGCTCCTGGGTTGTGAAGGAGACCTCCTAGATTTGGGATTTTCCCTGTGTGAAAATAAAGTAGGATGATCCAGGCTCCAGGTGATGAAAAACCTTCAGTCTAATTTCAGAGGTAGTAAAAGAATGGAATAATAGAGACAGGTGATAGTATAAGGTGAGTTAGTAACAGGTAATAAATATTACCTACTTCTTGATTCCAGCTTAGATGATCACAGAGTGATGAGAATTTAGGAGGAGAATGATAGAAAAAGTCAAAGACAAGTTTGGTTTTGCAAAATATATACAGTCAATACACTGAGAGAGAGAACCTCTGGTTGCCTGCTTTTAAAGGATCCTGCCAATCTCTAGATGTACCATAGAAAGACCAGATTATATGATTTGAGAAATCTCCAGAAAAGCCTCCTACTCAAATATAACTTTTCTCCCTGGGCTTCAAATTTGTAATTCTTACTTTTTTGTTATTAATCATACTTTATATTTGCAAGGCACTCTTTTGTCCTCAGCAACTTCCTTTATTTTAAAAGTATTTTTTCTTATCAAAAAGCAATATGGGGTTGGGTTATGGCTCAGCGGTAGAGTGCTCACCTAGCACTGGCGAGGCCCTGGGTTTGATCCTTAGCGCCACATAAAAATAAGTAAATAAAATAAAGGTATTGTGTCCCACTGTAACTAAGAAATTAAAAATATTTAAAAAAGCAATACATGTTTATCACAGAAAATAGAGGCAATCAGAAGAAAATAAAAATCACTTAAATCTCTTTATGCAGGAATAAGCAGGTAGGTTTTGATACATTTTCTTTTTATTTTTTTTCATCTCTGAACAGTTGAATTCTCATGCCTTTTAAAAATGGAATCATATTACAAGTATCATTTTTTTCAAAGTTTTTTTTTTTTTTTTTTTTTTTTTTTTAGTTGTAGTTGGATACAATATTTTATGTGGTGCTGAGGATTGAACCCAGGGCCTCATGCATGTTAAGCGAGCGCTCTACCACTGAGCCATAACCCCGGCCCCTGTTTTTTTTTTTTTTTTTTTTAACTGCATAAAGACATTTTTTTTCCTATTAGTGAATAGACACTGACAGTATCAATTTTAACTGGTAGATGCTGTATTCCTTTAATTTAAAAAAGCATTTGCACACATACTAACTTAAAATTTGAATGTATTTATTTTTATAACTATATAAAACACATTGAAGAGAATGATTTACCCAAAGTCACATATTTTTAAGTAGTCCCTTTGCCTGATACCTTTTGATAAATCCTACTAGAAGATAAAATTTAGCCTTCTAGTGCTTGAGTGTTTTTTTGTCTTATTTTCTATATGGTGAGGATAGGCTGGAGGTTAGACAAGAAACAGCAATAAGGGAGGTAGGAGAGAATATGTTTGGGACCAGATAGATACCCCAACTCGCTGACACATCTGCTTTTTTGAAACTTGTTACTCTTGCCATATTTCTTTCTCTTTTTTTTTTCTAATGCTGAGGATTGAGCATGGCTTCATGCATGGTAGGCAAGCACTCTACAACTGAGCTACAACACCCGCTATATAATTCTTATATCTCTTTTTTTTTTTTTTTTTTACTCTGTGGATCATTAGTTAGAAGTTGATTCATAGATGGCAGTACTATAGGGTTTTAGGATTCTTGTTTTTCAGTGCTGTATCTTAGAAAAGTACAAAGGTTGCATACTCTATTACAAGTATGATGGCGGTTTTTGCTAATGTAGTTAGTTAGGAGCAGAATGCTGTTAAAAAAAGTACTATTTGTATCATTTATTCATTCTGTTTATCATTTCTTAGACTCCTTTAATAATATTTGATAAGCATGATTTGTGACTCATGGAAGAGAATAGATGTAACAATTTAAAGGAACTTTTCATGTAGATTAAAGTTTTGTACTTTTCTAAAATATTTCTTGCTGCATTGAGATAAGATTTTGTTTCTTTTTTATTTTAAGAGTTCTTAATGGCACACTCAAGTTGGGATAAGTTGAAGAGTGTTGACTAGAGGATTCTTGACAAAGGGGAGTGGAAACCACAAGAGTGCTATTATAATCCTTCAGCTGTTAATAGCAACCGTCTTTTATATATATATTTTTTATTTGTGGTGCTGGAGATTGACCCCAGGGCCATTAATATGCTAGGCAAGCACTGTACCACTGAGCTATACCCTCAACCCAACAGCATCCTTCTTGACCCTGTAGGTCCAAAGGGGACGGGGCAAAGAGTGGTTACCAAAATCCAGAAGGAGTGATGTGTCTGGAGCAGGCTGTCTTTAGAGGAGCCCTCATAGAGGGACACAGCCAGCTTCATGTGACCACACAGGGAGAGGATCTGGTTATAAAATCCCAGACTTCCCTGATTTTGTGCAATAACTCATCAGATCCTGAATCTACTAGACATGGGATCCTATTGGTGTCCTTATGGAGAAGCTTCTTAAAGGAACAATGAGCAAGGCAGGGAGGTTGCTCCTTTTTATTCAGTCTTTTTTTTTTTTTTTTTTTTTTGACTTGGTTGCTGAGTGGTATAACTCAGATCTGGAGGATTTAGACATGCTTTTTTTCCTTTTCATTTTATTTCTTTTCTCTCTAATTTCTATTCACACAAATAATTACTGATCATTCTAAAACAATAAATAAAACAACCAAAAATCAACCCATTTACTTGAATATGGGTGGTGTTTATTTTTAAGCCAGATAAAATAGCTTCCTTGTCCTATCTGAAGATTGCTACAGAACAGACATAGCTTTGTTCAGTGTTTCAAATGAGGGTTGCTCCGGGTTGTGGTGAGAACATGCTATCTTAGGCCATCTCTCGCCTTGCTCCCTCTGGCCATGGACAGTGAAGTTTTTGGCAAACACATCCTTTGGGTCTGGGGTCAAGTAGCTTGGGCACCTGGGCCTAATTCACTGCAACTTTTTATGCTTTATTCCTAGAGAGAGTTATGGCTGCCATGGTAAGTACAAGTAAAGCATCATATAAATTAATTTCTTTTTTTTTTACAGTCTGTTCTATATGGTGGGGATAGGCTGGAGGTTAGCCAAGAAATAGCAATAAGGGAGGTAGGAGAGAATGTGTTTGGGACTAGATAGATAACCCACCTCTGTTCAGGTTGGTCTCACATAACTTTATTTTGTGCTTGTATATCAGTTTCAAGAGTCACAGCAGATAAAGAAATTACATCAGTTGCCTAGTACTATACTTTTATTTTAAAATATTTTCTAATATAAATTGTGTTTTATTCTTAGTATGAGAGTCAAAATGTTAAGCTTTTCATGAATTGGGATGTAGACTAAATATGATAATTGTCTCAGCTTTTTTTGTGAGAATTTGTTCCAACTTGTTAATGATTTCTGAAAATGTGAATACCTCTGAAAAATACATGCCAGTTTTACATATCTTGAATGTGATCCCCTTCAGGATAAACCGTGATGTGTGAATTTTGAATATTGTGCACATTAGATCTTCAGCACTACTTGAAATATGAGGAGACCGTTTTTCACTTTTGTCTGTTTTAAAAAAATCTTTCAGGCTCGAGATTATTTTACATTGTCATATATTTCAAATTAAAGATCTGGGGAAAAGAAGAAGTTCAAGAGTCTGCAGTCTTCTGAAATATGCTGGTCAAAGGATTGCTAAATGAGAACTGGATGCTGTCAGCACTTATAAGTTATTGAAAAATAGCTTGAAAGAATTCAGAGATTTCTGTTTCAATGCTGTCAGACTAGAGAAGTTTCTATGAGGGTTTGCTGTTTTGCCAAGTTTAGTCATAATTTTAACAGCTATTGGCTAGCATTATTCATCTGAGGTCAAGTTGAAAGTTGCCTAAAGTCAAATGGCTGAGCATACCTTAGGAAGGCCAACAGACTAACCTGAGGGCTGGAGTATCCTCCAGGGAACATATTATATCATCCGGATCTTCAAGATATCTAAAGCTACTTCTGTGTCCCTTCTTTCCTGTTAGCTCTTCATAGAGCTTGAGAATGTATGGATTAGGCCTTTTGAAGAATCCTGTGTTCTATAATCATGTTGTCATATTTCTTTGGCAAAGCAAACCTGAATCCTAAAGATGAAGATTAAAATATACATGTGTTCTGTTAATTTATGTACCTGCATAACATTTTAAATAGAAACCTGTTAAGTTGACATTCCTGATCATGGTTTGAGAGGGGCTAGTCAGCCCCCTGATCTGTATAACTATTGTAGTTCTAATTGTGGTCACATGAATTATGCTTGGCAGGACTCAGAAGGCGTGGACATCAAGCTAGGTGTGTGCGCTAATGGGCTCCTCATTTATAAAGATAGACTGAGAATCAATCGTTTTGCTTGGCCGAAGATCCTAAAAATTTCTTATAAGCGCAGTAACTTCTACATTAAAGTTAGGCCAGCAGAGGTAAGTAATGTCCTTGTCATATCGAATCAGTTGTCAGTGTTTCCTTTTACTAAAAGAGCTAAATAAATTATTTTTCACAAAGTCATGAGGATAAGAAATATTCTTTATTCTTCTATGGTAAAATGGTCAGGGCTTCTTGATAAATCTGTATAAGCATGTTCCTTTAGTTAAATGGATTCAACCACCATGTCTTGCACAGCAAGCAAAAGTAATATATGTCTGGCACATAGTAGGAACTCATTTATTCTTTTTGAATCAGTTAAGTGGTGGAGTAAATAGAAAGGTGGAAAAATGCATTTTAGTGGACATGAAGAATAGCAGTTTATGTGAGTAGTAGATACTTGCTTGTCATAGAAAATAGTATTGCAATCTATGAAAAATACATTTTGTCTATTATTTTAGATATATATGCCTTTCTGAAGAAGAATTCCTACAGAAACAGCTAAATCCATGTTTATCAGTAGCTTCTAGTCAGAGCTTAAGGAGATATGCTAATTCATTTTATGGATTTGTTCCAGCTGGAGCAGTTTGAGAGCACCATTGGGTTCAAACTGCCAAATCATCGGGCAGCAAAGAGGCTATGGAAAGTGTGTGTGGAGCATCATACTTTCTACAGGTAACTTAAAGAAGTCACTTTGGAATTGCTATTGGTGCCCTCCATGGATCAGGAAGTGGTAGTGGCTAGTATAGCAGATGCATTAACCCCTGCCTTAGGGTTCTTTGCTTTCCTTGGTGCCACATCTCATCTGTCACATATGGTCTATTCACCTGTCCTTTCTTTGCCTAAGGCTATGCTGTGATCTCTCTTTGCAGTTGCCCAAAACTTTGCCCTTTCCTTCCATAACCACCATACTACTCCCTGCCTGCTGCTGTTCATTCCGCTATCACTCATCTTAGGTTTAATTTAGATATTGTCATCAGCTCCCTCACTTCACCTCTTGCCCAAACCAGCCTACACTCTGTGGTCTGTCCCTTAGGCAATTTTTTCAAGAGTGCTATAACCTCTGCTCTCTTTCCATATCCAGTTTCCTAAGCTGGTACTGGATTAGTTCTGTGTACCCATTAATTCCCACCTTACTACTTCTGTACCTGTGCTGTTAAGTGCCATCTTAAGTTGAACAACTAGGGTGATACAAGGAGCTCTACATTATAACAGAACACACCTCTGTGGATCAATGCTATTACAGATAAATAATTTCTCACATTAGTTGGATCCTCAGTGCTCCTAAACAATCAGTCTTTTCTGCCTTTTGACATCCCAAATATTCCTATTCTTCTAGAGTCCCCAGGCTCACTTGCCTTTTCCCTCAGGTATTCCCCATTTTGTTGTGTGCTTAGAGTAGAAATTTAAGTCATGGGCACCTTTTCTTCTGCACTTTTTCTTGTAATTAGGAATTACTTCCCTTCCCTGCATTCATTGTTTTACTCCTTTCCTGTCCCAAGAAAAGGATAGTTATTCCTTTGCTTAAACCCTTATTTCATGCCTCACAAGAGGATCCCGCCAGGTAAATTTTTTACTTTCTAGTGGGTGCCTTTGACTTTGGCCAATGAATATGTTTATGTCTTGCTCTGTTAAGAACCAAAAAGTCCTCGGATGACCATCTTTAGTTTGTATCCTGCCTTCTTTTGTACTTTTCTTCAGCAGCAGATTTTTAACAAGTAGTTTGGTTACCTTCATTTCCTCCATTTTCTGTTACTGTGGTCTGCAGAACTGTGTATCTAGGCCCTTCATTTTAAAGATTTTTGCTATGGACTTAGGGTCTGATAAGATTCCACCACCTTCTGTCTTTGTAACTGGTTAGTTCCTCAACCTCTTTGTACTTCAATTTTATCTTCCACATGAGATGCTAATAATAGTAATATGTACTTATTGGATTGTTTTGAAATTCTAATGAGATTATACATGTGAAACAAACTAGGAACCATTTCAGGTGTATAATAATGTTTATCACTATCACCTTTGCCATCACCATCACTATCACTCTCATGCCATCATTATTAATTTGGTACCATAGTGTGCTATTTTTAAAAGTGAATTGTCAGTACAAACGACTCCTTCTTGAGGTTAAATTGAATAGATTTGTTTTCAAAACGGTTCTAATATACCCATGTTAGAGGAGAAATATAAATCATAAAATATCCTTGAATCACCTTGACTCAGTTACACTGATCATAGATAGCTTTGAAAAATTTGATTTCTCTTGGTAGCCATAACATTTCTCTCTGAGACCCATTGTTGAGAGCCACAGCCGAAGGGGCCCCAGCAAACTTTCAGACTGCCAGCTGATGATTGGCTCACAGCAGCCCCAGCAACATCTAGCTGATTGGCTCCTCTGCAATGATGCTTATTGGGCTGTTTCCCTGCCCTTTCAGACTGCCAGCTGATGATTGGCTCACAGCGGCCCCAGCAACATCTAGCTGATTGGCTCCTCTGGGGTGATGCTCATTGGGCTGTTTCCCTGCACTTTCAGACCACAGAGCTGCTCATTGGGGGACTTTTTTGGCTCCTCCCATGCGACCCAGCCAATCGGCCTCAAGAGCAGGAGGGTTGGGGGAGGTGGAGAAGCTGATGGTGGTTGAGAGAGAGGCTTGTGGGAAGCTGGTGGTGGCAGTTGGGCTCTGAGGGTTTTTCCTGAGGAGCTGTTTTGTTTGGCGTGTATGGTTCTAAAAATAAAGTTAGTTTCTTTTGACAAGTGGCTCCGAATTGTGCCCAGCCAGACTGTGGCATTTGGTGGCTTGCACGGGGGAGCGACTGAGGGTAAGTGATAAGGTAAACTGCTCGCCCCTGAGGGCAGGGCGAGAGGATGGGTAGCCATTTTAAGATTCCTCTTTTGTTTTGCTTCACTTTTGTTTTAAGTTGCCTGTCCCTGGAGATGAGTGAGACGGAAGAAAAACTGCTCACATCTGAGGAAAAACTATTTACATCTGAGGAACAGATAGGGAGAAAGGAGGGATGCACATGTCAGGAGGATAGAAAGGCTATAATGAATTTTTGTTGTTCCCTTTTTATTTCATTCTGTCTCGGTTCTGTTTGGTGTTATCTTGTTGGGTTGTATTATAGTAGAAATACGGGATCAGAAATTAGTGAAAAACAAACTGAAAGAGTGTTAAGTAAATTGTTAGAGGAAGGAGGTATCTCAGTAAAATCAAGAACAGTCAGGGCATACGTTGATACAATACAAAAATGTAGCCCATGGCTTTTTAAGGAGGAGTTGTTAAATATATCACAATGGAACCATCATGGTGAAGATTTAAAAATAATAGAAAAGAAAAGCCCAGGGACTCTGCCAGTTGGCATATTGCCATTGTGTACGTTCGTATCTGGTTTGCTTAGTCCAAAGACTTCAGTTCAGACAAAGATAGAGGAAGAAAGCTTAGAGCAGAAAAAGCCATCAGGGGGAAAGTTACAAAAGGAGACTACCACTAACAACTTTCTATCACCAGAGGACGTAAATGTCCAACTAACAAGGCCGCCTCCATATGCTGGGAGGCCCCCAACCCCCGCAGTTGATAGTTCGGATCCTGAGACAAGATCTCAAGTATTAACATGCCCTGTATTTGAGGTAGGAGGGCAGTGAATTCACCATGCTTTAAATTTCAAAACAGTGAAGCAGCTAAAAGAGGCTGTAACAACCTATGGTCCTTAAGCACCCTTCACTGTAAGCTTGGTCAAATCCATTAACAACTTGAACTTGACACCAGCAGATTGGGCTAATATTTGTAAAGCTGTGCTAAATGGAGGTCAATACCTGTTATGGAAGGTTGCCAATGAGGAATTTTGCAAGGAGATGGGTAGGCAAAATGCAGCAGCTGGTTATCCTCAGAGAAATCTAGATATGTTGTTAGGAAAGGGACCTTATGAGGATCAGCAACAACAAAATGCATATGATCCTGGCTTATATGCACAAATTGCTGTAGAGGCGGTTAGGGCATGGAAGACTTTACAAGGACATGGAGGTTTACAAGGTCAATTATCTAAGATAATACAAGGAGCTAATGAATCTTACGCTGAATTTGTAGATAGGCTTATTCAAACAGCTACCAGAGTTTTTGGGAATACAGAACAAGCAATGCCATTAATAAAACAACTGGCTTATGACCAAGTGAATCGTTGATGCAGAGAAATCATTAGACCATGGAAAAATGAAGATTTACACACATATATTAAATTACGTAGAAACATTAATGAACAAGAGCAAGTCGTGGCAGCTGCAGTAAAACTGGCTTTAGATGCCAGAGACATTAATGAACAAGCGCAAATTGTGGCAGCTGCAGTAAAACAGGTTTTAGATGCCAGGCCAAGAACATGCTACAATTGTGAACAAACAGGACATTTTAAAAGGAATTGCCCCATAGGAGGAGGGTTTAACAAAACTAGGTATCAAAGGAGTAGAATACCCGGTATTTGCCCACGATGCCATAGAGGGAGACATTGGGCTAATGAATGCCGTTCTCAAACCACCATAGAGGGTACTCCATTATCAAAAAACGAACCAGGTGTTTATCCACGATATCGTGGAGAAAGGCATCGGGCTCCGTTGCCAAAAAATGGACAGGGGGGCCCAATGCTCCGGGGCCCAAAACCACAAATATACGGAGCACTGGAGGAACCCAGCAACCCCATCAGGGTAGTGCCCAGGACACATTGTCCATCAGATCCCTCATCAGACAAACCAGAGGGAGTGCAGGGTTGGACATCTGCGCCTCTGCCAGAGCAGTACTAACTCCAGAGATGGGAGTTCAAATCATTCCCACAGGGGTAAAAGGACCTCTTCCCAAAGGAACAGTAGGCTTATTATTGGGTTGCAGCTCTTCTACTCTAAAAGGACTTATGATAAGTCCTGGGGTAATTGATCCCGATTATGAAGGTGAAATAAAAATTATAGCCAGTTCTCCAAAGGGTATATCAGTAATTTCACCAGGAGATAGAATAGCACAGTTACTAATAATACCCAGCCTACATGATAAATTTTCCAGTCGTACTGTAGAAAGAGGTTCCAGGGGATTAGGCTCCACAGGTGTAGATTGGGCTATGCTTTCTTTAAATTTAGATTCTTGCCTCATGCTAAAACTAAATATTCAAGGACATGAATTTAATGGGCTACTGGATACAGGTGCAGACCTTAGCATCACCTCTCGTCAAGAATGGCCAAAACATTGGCCATTACAACAAGCCACTCAAACGCTTCGAGGCCTAGGAGTGGCGACTAATCCCCATAGAAGTGCAATGGTATTAGATTGGAAGGATCCTGAAGGATGTGAAGGAACTATACAGCCATATGTATTGGATCATCTTCCCGTAAATTTATGGGGACGAGATGTCCTAGATCAATTAGGTTTGACATTAACAAATAACATCAACCAAAATGCACCCACTATTATGACTAGACAAGGTTGTAGGAAAGGAAAAAGATTAGAAAAACAACAACAAGGTGTAGCAGCACCAATACAAATAGATCAAGGAACAGACAGACATGGGTTGGATTTTTAGAAAGGGCCACTGAGACAATAAAAATTACTTGGAAATCAGACAGACCAGTATGGGTTCCTCAGTGGCCCCTGACTAAAGAAAAGATACAAGCAGCCCATCACCTGGTCAAACAACAATTAGTGGAAGGACATATACAACCTTCTGTATCTCCCCATAATACTCCCATTTTTTGTCATCAAAAAGAAATCTGGTAAATGGAGATTATTGCAAGATTTAAGAGCCATTAATAATGAGGTGGTTATTATGGGACCTGCTCAATCGGGGATTCCTCAATTGTCTGCTTTGCAAAAACTTGGTATGTTTTAGTTATAGATATTAAAGATTTTTTTTTTCAATTCCAATTCATCCTGAGGATAGTCCACGTTTTGCATTTACTATCCCTGCACTGAATCATGAAGGTCCTGATCAGAGATATGAATGGAAAGTACTCCCTCAAGGGATGGCTAACAGCCCAACTATGTGTCAAATTTATGTTAACAAAGTAATCCAGCCACTTAGAAATCAAAATCCTGAACTACAAATATTTCACTATATGGATGATGTATTATTAGCCCACAAAGCTAAAAACACATTGCTAGAATGTTATGCCACACTTACAAACTTATTAAAAAATTATAATCTAGAGATAGCAATAGATAAAGTATAATTAAATTTTCCAATTAATTATTTAGGAGTTCTATTATCCTCAACCATGGTCCGTCCACCAAAAATTCAAATACAAGTAGATCAACTCAAATCACTTAACAACTTTCAAAAGTTATTGGGAGACATAAATTGGATAAGGCCTTATCTAGGCATACCAACAGGAGAGTTGGGACCTTTATTTGGTATCCTAAAAGGTCCATCAGATCCAAATTCACCCCGAATGTTAACACCTGAAGCAAGAAAGGCATTAAAAGTCATTGAAACATATATGGAAAATATGCATTTGGATAGAATTGATATAAGTTTGCCTTTATTATTTATTGTACTACCAACAAAAAATATTCCTACAGGAGTATTTTGGCAAGAAGGTCCATTATTATGGATACATTTATCTTATTCTCCTAACAAATTGATGAGTTAGCTAATGAGTTAAATACTTGGGCAATAATCATGTGCAAATCTATTGTTTCATTTGATAACCACTTACCATCTAATCCTTTATTGTCTTTTTGGTCATCGCATCCTGTAATTTTTCCAAAAATGACAAGGAAAACACCTATTATGAATGCTCCAAATATATTCACTGATGGGTCAAATAATGGTACATCAGCAATAGTTACACCTGATCAAACTTTTACATTTTTAGTACCCAAACAATCAGCTCAAAAGGTAGAGCTTAATGCAGTATTACAAGCTTTTGTGATGTTTAAAGATTCTGTATTTAATTTATTTTCCAATAGTCAGTATATAGTTAATGCTATAGTATCCCTTGAAGATGCTGGTAGGATTTCCCCTTCCTCTACTGTTTTCTCTTTGTTTTCCACTATACAGAGTTTAATCTGGGACAGAAAAGATCCATTCTTTATAGGACATATCAGGGCACATACAGGATTGCCTGGAGGCCTTAGTTTGGGCAGTGATTTAGCAGATAAAACTACACATGACATACATATTTTCTCTACACTAGAAGACGCTATAAGTTTTCATAAAAGGTTCCATGTCAATGCTAATACTTTACAAAAGTGTTTTAAAATAACTAAGGAACAAGCTAGACAAATAATAAAACAATGTCAAAATTGTGTGACCTTTTTACCACAAGTTAATCTTGGAGTCAATCCTAGAGGATTGATACCTAACCATATTTGGCAGATGGACGTCACACACTTGCCAGAATTTGGAAAATTAAAATATTTGCATGTTACAGTTGATACTTCTTCTGGATTTTTGATGGGCTCCCTTCATGCCGGAGAAAATACTAAAGATGTTATAGCTCTTTGCTTACAAAATTTTGCCACTGTGGGCGTTCCAAAACAGTTAAAAACAGATAATGCCCCTGGTTATACTTCTACCTCTTTTAAACAATTTTGCTCAACATTTGGCATTACTCATATAACAGGAATCCCATACAATCCACAAGGACAAGGCATAGTTGAAAGAGCTCATCAAACTATTAAAATGTACTTATTAAAGCAAAAAGAAGGAATTGGGAAGGGGTATATATTCCCCAAAGATAAACTTAAAATAACCCTTTTTACTCTAAACTTTTAAATTTGGATTCATCAGAGCTTGGTGCTGATAACGCCAAGGTCGTGGGTTCGTTCCCCGTAAAGGCCACCAAATGCCGCAGTCTGGCTAGGCACAATTCAGGAGTCACTTGTCAAAAGTATACTGGACCGGTAGTCAATGACGGGTAAGATCCAGTTGCAATGGTACCAACCTAAGACAGGAGGCTGACGCCTTGAGGTCAGCTTATCCGATAACAGATAAGAACCATATGTACTATTGGACAACCTAAAGCAGGCACGGTCCCTAAGCCACATGCTTGTTGTTTAAACAGAGAGGGGGAGATGTTGAGAGCCACAGCCGAAGGGGCCCCAGCAAACTTTCAGACTGCTAGCTGATGATTGGTTCACAGCAGCCCCAGCAACATCTAGCTGATTGGCTCCTCTGCGGTGATGCTTATTGGGCTTTTTCCCCGCCCTTTCAGACTGCCAGCTGATGATTGGCTCACAGCGGCCCCAGCAACATCTAGCTCATTGGCTCCTCTGGGGTGATGCTCATTGGGCTGTTTCCCTGCACTTTCAGACCACAGAGCTGCTCATTGGGGGACTTTTTGGCTCTGCCCACGCGACCCAGCCAATCGGCCTCAAGAGCAGGAGGATTGGGGGAGGTGGAGAAGCTGATGGTGGTTGAGAGAGAGCCTTGTGGGAAGCCGGTGGTGGCAGTTGGGCTCTGAGGGTTTTTCCTGAGGAGCTGTTTTGTTTGGCGTGTGTGGTTCTAAAAATAAAGTTAGTTTCTTTTGACAAGTGGCTCCTGAATTGTGCCCAGCCAGACTGCGGCAACCCATGAGCCACTCATATAAAGCCAGTATAAAACTTTGTGTCATATAAGTCTAGAATGGACAGATAGCAGTCTTCCCTATAATGATAAAAGCAATAATCCTTTTAGAAATGACAAGTGCTAACATTCTTTCCTTGAGCATTTATAATTGTCAGACACATAATCCATTGCTTTATATTGCAGCAACTCATTTGTTCCTCACCACAGCAGAAGGAAACTGATGCTCAGAGGCAGGTAGCAGCAGGCGCCCAAGCAGAGTTGGGGGCCTGGCTCTCTGACTCCAAGTCACACATTCCTCATTCTGCTCTCTTCTCCCTCTCATATGGTTCTAGCAGGAGCTTTTGTTAGCCCTGCAAAAACCTCAGAGTCCCTCCATCTTTTTGACTAATAAGTCACCGACTCCATTCTAAAAGTAGACTGATTCATGCCTACAAACTTTTAAGGTAATGGTTAACAGAAGTATTTTTATATTTATAAATCTTCATAATGCTTCTAAAGCTATATAAAACAATGTATCTTAACATAGAAAGGGCAAATCATAATGTGTCTGCTGAGTGCTTTAAAATAGATCAGGTTATTATGTTGTTTTAGTTTATTATAAAAGATGCATTTTTTTAGAAAATTATAAGCCTTATGGATTGAAGCTATTAAAAAATAAACTGATCTTTCTATTCATTGATGGTCAACCAGACTAATATTAGTGAAACAAAGATGTAAACATAAGGTTGCTACCATTGCTTGAACGTTTTATAGAGCCTGTCACTATTCTAAGTGCTACATAGGGATTCATTTTTTTAATCTTTACTACACATTTTATAGGGCAAGTGCTATTATTTTCTCTTAACAGAAGTTAAGAAGGATACCCATGGCTATGTAGGTAGTAACGTATGGAGATGGAATTCAAGCCCCAGGCACTGTGGCTCCTGGTGTTCATATGTGTATATGCTGTGCCATGCTACCCATTTACATCTGCAGTGAATGTGTCTTCCTGTCTTTTTCTCCCCCAATGCTTTTGTTGTTGTTCTATATGTATGTGAACAAGAAATAAGCATGAAGTTCTTGTAGCTGGATATTAAATTGCCTTTTAAACTTGGCATCATATAACCAGAATAATCTCAAGCATATTAGTGCCACCAGTTTCACCAGAGAGCTTTATGGAAACCTATGCACTAATCATGATTAACTTTAGTAATTTATATGTGGCTTTTCTTAAAATGTTCCTTTATTTTCCATCCAGGGGTAAACACTAATGATGTTTATAATGGCAGGGTGTTATAAAACTAAATTGGTAATATTCTTTTTGAGCAGTGAAATATGTAAAGGTTGAGTTCCTTTTTGACACATCATTACTTACATCATCTTGCCCAAGGTCTTTAATACTCTGCAAAAGTTTGCAGCTTTATATTCTTGAAAGTGAATAGTCAATGTCTTTAATAGTTTTGATGTTATTCTTGTGAAGATAGGGTCCCATTACAACACTGATGGACATAATTAAGTATTCTTGAAGTGATAGTATTAAAATATTTTGTTACTTTGCCTATATTTTCTTTCAAAATGTATTTACTTCTGACTTCAGTCATGAAAAAGTTCTTTCAGAGAAAGATAACAAATGCTTTTGTTAAATCCTTTTGTTTTGACATTTCTTTCCATATAATTGTATCCTAATTACTCAAGACTTCATTCTTGGAAAGTAATCTGTAAGCTAATGCTTTGTATATGTGGCTACCAGTGCTGGTTAAAAAAGATAGTATTTCATCCCTATTTGAAATAAAAGTTCATCTAATTATGATTTTCCTTCTTTTGTATTATGATACATATTTTTCTTATATTTCTTGGAGATATTGTGTTATGCATATATGTATATATGTATATATAGTAGAATATCTTCTACAAAGATGTTCTGATGGATGATTATTCTGGCATTCATTTAAATGGCAATTAACCATATGTCCATTTCCTTAAAAACAATCTCAAGTAATATGATTTTATAGAATTATTCTCATTAGATAGATACCCTAGTGTTATGGTTTAGATATGAGGTGTCCCCCAAAATCTCACATGTCAGACAATGCAAGAAAGTGTAGAAGTACAATAATTGGGTTATGAGCTTTAACCTATTCAGTATATTAATCCAATTGAATGGATTAACTGGGTGGTAACCATAGTCAGGTAGGGTGTGGTGGAGGTTGGTCATTGGGAGCATACCTTTGAGGTATATAATTTTGTCCCTGTTGAGTGGAGCAGTCTCTCTGCTCCTCAGTTTCATGTTCTGAGTTCCTTTTCTCCTCCATGCCCTCCTCCACGGTGTTCTGCCTCATCCCTCATCCAGAATAATAGAGTTGGCCATGTCTAGGCTGAGACTTTTGAAACTGTGCGCACCAAAGAAACTTTTCCTACTGTAATTGTTAATTGTCAGGTCTTTTGGTCACAGTAGTCAGAAAAACCTACTAAAACACCCAATCTATATAAATAAGAGGTCATTTTTAGAGTTATTTTAAAAAGACTTTAATTAAAATTAATCATTTTGTGTTTTATCGAATTAAAGTAGGACCATTCACTAGTGGTTCTTATAGTGTGTCAGAGGTTATTTGGCTTAATGCCAACTTTCTCCCCAAAATTTCTGATACAAGGAAAACTCAGAAACTTTTCTTTAATGGTGTGACTACAACACCAAGAAAGAGAACACTGAAGAGCCAGGTGCAGCGGCACCTTCTGTAATCCCAGCTACTGGCGTGGTGGTGGTGTACCTTGAGTTCACACCAACCTGGGTAGCATAGCCAGAGCCTATCTCGAGAGGAAAGCTGGAGTGGGGCTCACCTGTCATTTCAGCAGCTAAGGCAAGAGGATCACAAGTTTGAGACCAGTCTCGGCAACTTAGCAACACTTTGTTTCAAAAAGTAAAAAGTGCTGGGGTTGTGGCTCAGAGGTTAAGCACCCCTGGGTTCACACACACACACACACAAAAAAAAAAAAAAAAAAAAGAGAGAGAGAGTAAAGAGAGAGAACACTGCAAGAGATACATAAGCACGATCTTTGGAGTTTTCCAGATGCTTAGTACCCTCATGTAGTAAAAGATGAATGTGGGGTCCTCCTTTGTATTTATTAAGCACCTGGTGCATGTGAAGAAGTTACATAAACTAAAATTAGAAAGTTAGGAAAATACCAATGGAAATTGTCTTAAAATTTTTCTTTTAGTTGTGGATAGATACAATATCTATTTATTTTTATGTGGTGCTGAGGATTGAACCTATTGCCTCTCACATGCCAGGCAAGGGCTCTACCACTGGGCTATAGCCCAGCCCAGGAAATTTTCTTAAAAAATGTTTTCTGAGCCTGAGCAGTTTTTTTTTTTTTTTTTTTTAGAGAGAGAATTTTTTAATATTTATTTTTTAGTTTTCAGTGGACACAACATCTTTATTTTATTTTTATGTGGTGCTGAGGATCGAACCCAGTCCCCAGCGCATGCCAGGCAAGCGCGTTACGGCTTGAGCCACATCCCCAGCCCCCTGAGCAGTTTCAGATGGTTTTAAAATTAGTTCATTTTATAACAGAAGATAGCAGGTTAAACCTTCAAAAAGATATATCCTTTTTTTAACATACGTATTCTTAAAATATTTTCATATTTCCAAAAATCAGACATCCTGTTTGTAGTTTTAGAAATTTGTTCTGGAGATTGTCTTTGGGGTTGTCAATGCACATTTCTTATTTGAGGTATTCTTTAAGAATTTCTCTTTTTTGCTCTAGTTGATGACTCAGTATCTATATACTATACTTTATGAATAGACTAAAATAAAGATAAATGTGATGAGGCTAACCTGGTTTTTAAGGAGTATAAGTATTTCCCAAACAATTGCTGCACTTACAAGCTTGCCAGAGACTCCTTACTCCACCCTTTTTCTTTTCTTTCTTCTTTCTTTTTTTTTTAATACTTTTTCAGTTGTCAGTGGACTTTATTTATATGTGGTGCTGAGAATTGAACCCAATGCCTCATAGATGCTAGGCAAGTGCTTTGTCACTGAGCCACAACCCCACCCCTCTTTTATTAGTAGATCACTGTTTTCTCAATGGAGAATTCTTAGATCGTATTTAGATGGATTTCTAAGTAGGGAATTCCTGCCATTCAGCTCATCAGGAAACAGTGCAAGGCAAATGGTCTCCAATCTCTCATCCTAGTTGTCTGTTACTCATGATCAGCATGCTGGGAGTTTTGACTTCTCTGTGCCTCATGTCTCTGCTATTAGAGAAAAATAACTCAGAGCATGACTAGGGGGTTCTTTTTAGGTCCAAATTTCTACTGTTCTGGCAATCTATTGTAAGAATATGCACCTTTTTCTAAAGTACAATTTGAGGTACGCTTCTGATTCCTAAATGAATAGATTTAAGCCAAGAAAGTCAGAAGTAAATCAATTTCATTCTAACGTACTGTTTTTCTGGGTGAATACTGTTTTGCAAATCTTCAGTTGATTTGAGATTGCCTCTCTTATTTATTACATACTGGTTTTCCTTGACTTGGATCTCTTTATTGGACATTAAGCAAGAAGAGATTTCTATAAAATTTGAAGGTCTTCAAACACTTGAAATGATTTTTAAAAAATCTTTTATTAAGAAATTACTTTTCCCTTAGAAAATGATAGGAAAAGTTTTAGTAGAGTTTTCCATTCTCCTGAATTGTTAGTTAAGATCATATTTAATAAATTGTGTAAGAGCTCTGAGATAATCATTTTGTTAAGACATTTTATTAATTCTTGATCAAACAAAAAAAAATAAGACAATTTCAGTTGTATTCCAGAAAGATTGACTTATTTACTGAAAACATGCACAACTCTGGGAAGAAAGTTTACTTAATTAAAAACCCAGGGCTTGCATAGTAAAATTGTGCTGGCAGTAAATGATGTTAGTCATCTCTACAGATCCACTGTGTGTTCTGTTCTTCATGGGAAAGAATCATGTGATGAAACAGATTCTCGAGTTAAATGTTTTTCCCCAGGAAAAACAGGCATAAATATTAAGAATTACTAATGGTAATGGATTGCTTCTTGGCACTTATAGCTAGGAGCAAGAATTCAGACATGTGTTTATATAAATGATTTAATCTAATACAAATAAATAACCCTTGATATACACTGAGAACAGCTGCTCTTTCACTCTGGTTGAGAAAAATATTTTTCATGAGTACATGAATGTGGCTTTATATCACCATTATAGAGCTACATATATATATATATAGGAGGGTTTACAAATAATATTTCTTTTTATTATAAGTTAGGTAGCATTGTTTTGAATCATACTTAAAATTAGATAATACTAAAATATATAAAATTAGATACTAAAATATATCATTTTAATAAAAAAAATCTGTAAACCTAATTTTGCTCTCTTGTTTTCCTCGCTCCCCTCAAGGCTTGTGTCTCCAGAGCAGCCACCAAAGGCCAAGTTCCTGACCTTGGGGTCCAAATTCCGCTACAGTGGCCGTACACAAGCGCAGACCCGCCAGGCAAGCATCCTCATAGACAGACCAGCGCCACACTTTGAGCGCACCTCTAGTAAACGGGTCTCTAGGAGTCTAGATGGAGGTAAATACATTTATGATAATTTTGGATTTCATTCCTCTTTCTCCAATTCATTGTGGTCACAGAATGTTTAACTAGTTAATAAGATCATCAGAAATACCCTAGAGGAATAGCCAATTTTTTCCTCAGTAAACAAAATGCTATTATACTCAGAATAAAATAATTTTGTAGTGTTTTGAAGTTGTCATTCTCATTTGTGTTCATTAGATGTTGGATGGACATGTTTTTATTTACTTGATTGTGATTTGTTTTATGTGGTTTAATTTCTTGAACTTATTAATGATGAAATATAATTCTAAGTTTTTTTTGTATGTCAGTATATGAAATTTCATTCAAATGAACATAAAACATTTCTAGCACTATCTAATGTTGGGTTACTCTGATGAAGTTTACCAAACTTTCCTGTGTATGTCTTTAAAGGATTAGTTTTAAATATAGTGTTTTAACTAAAAGAAAGAAATATAATGTGTTCATATGTTCTTTAAGCTCAGAGGAATTATGTATAGTTGTGTGTTTTTCCATTGGCATTCTAATAAGCTACATATTATAGTTGATTTATGTAAATTATATGTGGAAGTAAGTTGATGTTGCTTTTAAAGATCTCTATCTACCCACCTCCCCTTCTCCAATCTGGGATTTATCCCAGGGCTCTTAACAACCGATCCACATACCATGCACCCCCCTCCATTTTTTTGTTATATATAGAGACAGGGTCTTACTGAGTTTCTTAGGGCACTAAGTTGCTTAGGCTTGTTTTGATCTCTCTATACTCCTGCCTCAGCCTCCCAAGCTGCTGGGATTATAGGCATGTGCCGCCATGCCTGGCTATGTATCTGTCTTATTACCTTGTCTTTGTGGAATTAATAGTAATAGTAGATTCCCTATTAAAAAAAAAGCTAAGGTTATGCCAGGCGCAGTGGTGCACGTCTGTAATCCCAGCTGCTCGGGAGGCTGAGATAGGAAGATCTCAAGTTCAAAACCAGCCTCAGCAAAAAGTGAGATTCTAAGCAACTCAGTGAGACCCTGTCTCTAAATAAAATACAAAATAGGACTGGGGATGTGGCTCAGTGGTTGAGTGCCCCTGAGTTCAATCGCTGGCACCCCCCCCAAAAAAAAAAACCACCTAAGGTTAGGGATAAGGGATATGTACTCAGTGGTAGAGCACTTGCCTAGCACGTGTGAGGCACTGGGTTTGATCTCACCACCTCATTAAAAAATGAATAAATAAAAAGTTATTATATCCATCTACAACTAAAATTATATTTTTAAAAAAGCTATGGTTAAGTTTGTACTAGAATTCTTTATGAAGGACTTATTTTTACTGTGTAATGGAAATGGGTATGGTCAGTTTTCTACCAAAGAAGAAATAGTTTTCCAACGTTTTCATTTACATTTGATAGCAATTTGCAGTTCAAAAACATTATTTACTATTGTTGTTTAGTAAAACACCCTTTTTATTATTATACTTTGTATTTTTCTAAAATATGAAGTTGAATAATTTGTATTTTAAATAATTAGGTAAAATGGACCAACCAAACATATGCAGTCAGATAAAAATGCTCTTTAATGTGAAGTGTTGATGCTCACTGGCCTTGATTACTTTTCCTAGAAAAAAATTTAGAAAATATAGGCCAATACATGGAGGTCTTTCCCAGGATTTGTTGGTGAGAATTTTTTAATATATAGTTACTAGATCTTAAGTCCAGAGAGTCTTCGTAAAATCCTATGAGACCACACAAAAAATATGCAAGGGAACCATAACTGTACTTCAAATGAGTGTCTATATTTCCAAATGTAGTGATTTAAATTCAATGAATTATCAATCAACACCTGAGCACTTTTCCAAGTAAATCTGAAAATGTGCCAGCTCATGTAAATATTTCTCATGTCTTTCCCCTTGCCACAGAGAATTTATACAAGTGCTAAATAAATGCAATCACTGTTGTTTAATGCCCTGAGAGAACTCATTGCTCTTTCCAGAACACTGTCTGTCTTCAGCCTTTGTTTTAAATTGTGAGGCTCTCTAACTTTTATATTGCAAGTGTTAGACTTTTAAAGAGCAATAAACCAGTATATTTTCTTTGAGGTATATAAACCATGCTCAGGGAAACCCACCATCTGTTTGGGCAGTTAGTGCAGAGGGTTGTAGGAGGCTGTATCTGAAAACAATGATTTTTACAAGTAAAAGCTACAAACATGGCATAGTAATCCATTATTTTTCCCTTTGTGTTTTGGACACTGTAATTCATCAGATGGGCAAGTCATCAAAAGGATTATTGTGTTATCTTGAAAAATAGGAGGCTTTTCATGACAGTACATGACTAGACAGCCAGAAAACTCTTTGGTTAAGGCTTATGTTCTCCTTTTTTTCCCCTAAAGCAACACTAGTCTGTAACCTGGTACTGAATATTTTCTTCACCATCTTCATCAGTATAACTTTTGTTGTTGTTGACATATTTTATATTTTCTTTTTTTTTTCAGCTTACTTTTTGAAGTAGGCTAGAATAATTTAGCTATATAAATAATCTTTTACTTTAAAGTTTGGCAGATTAAATCTTCTAGTGATTATATGAAAAGTACAAATCAGTGAGACAGCTGAAGACCAAATACCAAATAAAAACCAGTCTAGAACAGCTGTCTTCTGAGATTAGGAAATTAAACCTAAAAGGAAGCAAATCATTCATGTAAGAGCACTAACAACCAAGATGTATTTGGGAGAGCCACTGATTTTCTGAAAGTGGAAAATACAATAAGGAGGGTCACTACTTACATAGAGTCATCAGGGAAGGAAGGCCTATTGGAGGAAGAACCAGTTCACTTGGAATTTGAAGGATGAGAGGGAAGCAGCCAAGAGAAAAGGGGAGATGCTAAACCATTCTAGGTAGCAGAAGTGGCAGGACTGAAGATTACAAGGTGAGGGAGAGCATTCCAGAAACAGAAAGAATGCAAGCCTAATCAAAGGTTAGTAAGTGCCTGGAGAGGTGGGTTGTGGTCTGGCCATGCAGGTCCTTGAAGGCCATGATAAAGAATGTGGATTTAATTCTACATGCTCTTGGAAACCATTGAAGGGTATGGAGCACAGAAGAAAATGATTTTTATCTTTCAAAAAAATCATTTGGTAGAAGAAAACAATTAGGATGGAGACAGGAGGTAGGCATGCTGGTTAGGAATAGTCTAAGTGAGAGTGATGTTGCTCTTACTCTGAATGGAAGTAGTCCAGTTAGCTATGCCACACTGCAGGTTAGGCTCAGTGCCTCGGCCTACAAAGCTTCTTAAGTTCTACAAAAGTGTTAAAAACCTAAAAAATTTTTTGGCTCCTAAATACAAAAAGAAAACTGCAACCTGAAATTGTTTAAAAGGCATTCATTCATATTTCAGTAACATTTCCATTTGACACCATTTCTAAGTCACATTTTCACATTTTACAGTAATTCCTGACTCTCATGGGTGCTTAGAAATCATAATCAACTGTGTGTGGTGCCTCACACCTGTAATCCCAGAAACTCAGGAGACTAAAGAGGATCACAAGTTCAAAGCCAGCCTCAGCAGTTTAGCAAGGCCCTAAGCAACTCAGTGAGACCCTGTCTCTAAATAAAATACAAATAGAGCTGGGGATATGGCTCAGTGGTTGAGTGCCCCTGAGTTCTATCCCCAGTACTCCCTCTCCCCAAAAAAGAAATTATAATCATAAGAGATCATGCATAGCCATATATTTTCTAAGAGAAAATTAGTAAAATCTTGTCAAAAGTTTAAAAACAACCTCTGGAAAATAAGCATATGTGATATAAAATATGAGTGCATTTTAATATTTGATGATTTGGTGTAGGCTTTCAAAAGTATGAGTACTTATGGGCTCAAAAAGTCTTAAAAGATGAGATGTTAGAAATAGAAGTGGGAAGAACTGCTACATTTAGAAATATGTTTAAGGACTCTGTTGGGCCTGCTGTGTTCAGAAATAAAGGAAGATTCCTAGAAGACTTCTTGAGCAAATGGTTACAAGTGTGAGTAGTGTTTGATGAAAGAGGAAGGACTGAGGAAGATGCAAATTTTAGACAGAGCAGGTGAGCAGTGGTGAGGGTGTGTAGACTGTGATACATAGATTCATAGTACTGATGACTTCCATGTTCAAGATGGTCAAGCACTATTCTTCAAGTGCTTGCAGCATCAGGGGTTTTTGTGTGTTATTGGGCTTCCTCTGGGACAAGGACCAGAGCAAACCGCATGGTATCAGTAAAGCACTTTTTATACAAGTGAAAGGACCTCATGGGAAGTCATATTTGGGAGGGAGCTAAAGCTAGAGATGATCACCTGCCACTCATTTTGCCTTGTTGAAGTTTCTTGGGTTGATGTGCAGTGTGATAAAAACTTTGAACTTAATACATGTTTTTGCCTAACTTTAGGAGAGATGAAAGGGGCACATAAAGTCTGGGTTTGCTGGGGCAGTGGTGGTTTTATCTGTGTATTAGATTTGCTATAGGTTAAGTTGAGACAAACAGGAGAGGAGTGTTAGTATAATGATAAATATTTAACATGAACAGAATTTAAATTCTTAACATTTACTGTCTTCTGGTGCTCAAAGTAAAGGTTCCTTAGTGAATGACTTCTTAAAACTTGTTATATCAATCATTTTAATAATTAGACAATTATTTATTATAATAGGTAGATTCAGAAATAAATCTAGACAAGACTAAAGAGACCCCCAGAGAATTAAAGTATTGGTTACATTTTTCTGACATTTTGCCTTGACTCTGGTTCAGTTCAGCTGGTCTGAGAGCTCCTCCTACTGGTCAATTCCATTGTTGAAGCATATCCTTCAAAAATCTGATGAGACCCTGTGTGGTTCAGTGGGGAAAATTCAAAATACTGTTAGATTCTGGTAAAAGTTTAAAAATGAGTTTATTTTATATTCTGATATTTTAAGAGATCAAGCAGTATTTTTATTTCTGTTAGTTGTATGTATGCTGCCTGTTTATTTGAGAGGGAAGTATTCTGTGTAAAGCTTTACCTTTTATATATCTTAACAGTAATCCAAAATTATCTTTTTTTTTCTTTTTTTACCAGCTCCAATTGGTGTTGTGGACCAAAGTCTTATAAAGGATTTTCCTGGACCTGCTGGGGGGATTTCAGCGTATGGCCCAGCAGTTGTCAGCACTGCCATGGTACAAGATAGGGACAGCCGGAGGGATGTCAGAAGCCCATCTAAAGCCCCACATTTGCAACTCATTGAAGGAAAGGTATGGCAAATTGGTAAAATACATGGTTTTAAATGTGTATGTGGACCAGAGGCTATCTGGTTCATTTTCAGATATCAAATATTTAAAATTATCATTGTTCTATATTGTTGTAAATTCCCAGTTTTCAAATATGTGTATGCTCCTGCTGGTTGTGACTGTGATTTCTAACCATGTTTTGGTTGTTGCTGAAAGCAAAATATTGCAGTGTAAATTATATTAATGCAAGTAAGTAATTCACTGGTCTTTCTGGCTTTGTAATAATCTTGTTAATTGAATTAGCATCCTATAAAAGCTGTGATGATTTGAAAATTATATTTGATTTGTTCCAAGTAATTTTAAAGTATATAGCCTCTGTCTTGATTAATTATGTCGACTTGCATTTCTAGACATACACAAAGTGATCTTGTGTTTTTCAATGATAATCTGTAAGTGCCTTAGGAATTCCTGCATCAGTAACCTCTAATGCCCAGCACAGAGGTCAAGTGCTTCATGTAGTAGATGACTCAAATCATTTGTATTCCATTATTATATGTTTTGTGACTATCACCTTGAAAAATTATTTTGTTAAAAATAATAGAAATTGTGTCCCACAAGATAACTTTCAACTGCTGGAAAATGATCAGAATTTTTAAAAATAATTATGATAAGGAGGCACCTTAGGAGAGTGACTACTTACATGTGAAACAGAAGAGCATGGCATTTCAGCAAGTTTCTGTTCCATTTATTAAATAATTTGACATATCTAGTTTTTTTAAAAAATTTTTTCTTGTGTATCATAAAGACAAGAAAGTATTCTTTCAAATTTCAGGGAAGCTTATCTTCAGCAAATGATTGGTTATGCTGGCTTATTTTGCTAATTTTTAAATGTCTGTCAGCAATCAGATTTGAGTTTCATAGGATTTATTTGCAATCAGTTTGAAAATAATAATTAAATCAGTTGATACCTATAAGTTTTATGTAATAAAAGTAGTCCAATTTCCTCTTTAAACTGGATCATTTAATTCGTCTTCTAACTATACTTTGTTAATATAAAACCTACTTGAAAGTAAAGTTTTCACTAATTACCCATTTCTTCTTTTTTCTTCTTTTCCTCTTGCATTCATTTTTTCCTTTGAATGTATATGTTGTGTAATTTCTTATTCAATTATCGATTTATTTTTGAAAATAGACTGCTTGCATGTGTCCACCTTCACCACTCATCCGTTGTGTTTCATCTTTTTCTCCAAGCCTGTTGCCAGTCCCTGAAGTGGACTTGCTTTCAGACATTTCAGAGGAAGACCCTTTTGGGGAGGCTGACCAGGTCACACTAGACAGTTTAGAGCTCCTTTCCACAGGTGAAACATCAGAGCAGGGGGACCCTGAGGTTACCACACTGGATTCTGTCTTGGATCCTGTTGTAGTCCCTGCTCAGTCTGATTGTCCTCCATTACACGACAAGACTCTTAAAGCAGGTGACCAAGGGAATTCTGAGTTTGGTTACTTCTCCTTCAGCTTCTCCAAATGTTTTCCCTCTGGTTTCCCCTCCCTTCTTGATGAAGATGGATATCTTGCTTTCCCCAGCCTCCCTAAGCTCTGGGTTTCCTTCCTCCCTCCTGATGTTCAGCACTATGTTCCTATCACTTCTCCTTCATTCATTCCTTCCCTTATCCTCATCTTTGGGCTGTTGCTCTCTGCTTCTCAGTCTGTTCCTTTTTCTCTCACCTTTTCGCTTCCTCTGGCTCTAGCCCTCTGCTATCTGGAGGCCAAAGCTACCTCCTTGAATGCTTCTTATGACCTTGATTTGAATGATAAAATAGAGGAAGAGGAAGCAGTTGCTGGAACTTCGCCATAAGCTTCATTTTGTGAAGTCAACAAACCACACTTCATCTTAAACACCTCCTAATATAGAGTGTAAACATGTGCATAAATTTCAGATTACCCTCAAAATAATATCACCTGCACATTTTCATACATACAGTGTTTTAGTGCATGAGAGATAAGTGTAGGCACTCCTGCATTGATATTCTTTGACCAGGTCCCACAAATATTAAGTTGAGGGCAAAGTGATAGGATTATTTTGTAAACATCTAGATCATACTAGATTTTTAACAAAAGTAGTGGGAGAGAGGGAAAACTGTATTGTCCTTAATCTCCATAGGTGTGTTTGTTTTGCATACAAATGTTAATGCTGTTCCTTTAAGATGGGAACTTTTCATTTTTAGAACTTAGAATGCAGTGGACATAACTGTAATTGACATTTAGTAATAGAACTCCTTAGGATTATTGTTTCTGTTGTTTAAAATCCAAGCTTGTTCTTGCATTTGTGAGGCTATATCAGTAACCTTTACCCATGACATTTGTTACGTCTCATCTCAGAAACTCCTTGTCTCCTTTTATTATAGCATTTGGGGACTAGCCAGATGAATTTTAGCTAGGATTTTTTTTTCTCCCAATCCTAAATCATGTTTTTATATTAAAAGAGTCAGTGGTCATGTATTTTATAAGGGAGATATTATTCTGTTACTTTTAACAAATGTGTGTGAAAAATGAAATATGGTTTTTTGAGAGTTTAGACATGTAGCACTGAGATTAGGTCCCTTGTTGAAAATTAGGTGTCTGGTGTGAGGATTTTTACCCCTATATAAGGCAACTTTTTTTTCCAAGCATACTACCTCTGCACTAGTCAGTCAGTGTTAACATGTGCAGCATTTTTTTTTTTTTAACTTACTTTGCTAAATGTGGTCTGGTGAATTAGTATCTCAGAGCATCCTGTGTATACTGTTAACACATGGAGTAAAACCTGAAGAGAAATGTGAAGAAATGTAGTGAGTATGCATGGTAGGAGAAACTACAATTTTGAATTTACATGAGAAACACCAAAGATAGCATTGTAGAGAATTAAGTGCTAACCAAGGAATTGGAAAATAGTTCTTGACAGATTGTTGAATGGCTATGTCTCATTTTTCACTTCTGATAAAAAAGACTCTGAGCTCCCTGCTTACCTCTCAAAAATACTGTGAGTAGTTACCAAAAACAAAGGTAAGCATTTTGACACCATCATCCCAGCAAAGAAGGAAAAGAATATATGGTATGAATTAACCTGTAAAGATTATTTCCTTTAGTATCAGAATTGATATTTTTCTTTTTTGCCATTCTTTTCCTGGGGTCAGAATTCACTCAGATTTATGTTAATCTTCCAGATTTATTTTGGGAGTGCAGGGGGATTATTAGGTGTTGAGAAATGTCCAACAATGAAAAAGGGCTTTTTTGGACCTGGGAGGATTGAATGCAGGGATGCTTAACCATTAAACCACATCCCCAACCCTTTTATTTTTATTCTTATTTTATTATTTTTTGGTACCAGGGATTGAACCCAGGAGCAGTTAACCACTGAGACACATCCCCAGCCCTTTTTTGTATTTTATTTTGAGACAGGGTCTCGCTGAGTTGCTTAGGGCCTTGCCAGATTGCTGAGGCTGGCTTTGAATTTGGGATCCTCCTGCCTCGGCCTCTCAAGTTGCTGGGGTTACAGGCATGAGCTACCATCTCCAGCTAAAAAAGTATTCTTGATTAAAGAATTTTATTTAAGAAGAGTGACTGTATTTTAAAGTATATTTTAAATACCATCTTAATATGAAAGTAGCTAAATAAATCATTTGCCCCCAAGGAAAGAAATCCATATCTAAAAAAAATAGTGACAGTATAAGGTATGATGATGTAAAATATATAACCAATATAAGGCAAAAGACAAGATTTATGTCATTATACCTGTTTCCTCTCTAGTTAATTCAGACATGTCAGAGCACAGCAGATTGAATTATGCCATATTTGCACTCTGATATTTTCATTCCTGAGTTAAAAAAAAAATTCAAAAGCAGAGTATAATCTAGGGACGGAGAAAGAGTGAAGCTTCCATTCTCCATTCCACTTTGCAAAGGATCATTTCCATCATTTGTACAGCACTGTAGGTGATGAAAGACCAGAGTGGCTTAATATTCTGCATCTTGAGGGCCATACAGAGAAGGTTGGTAATGCTGCTTCACCATTTACGTTTGAACACAGCTTCTCTGCACTGATGGCAGAGTTCCCACTAATGCTCCTCTTCTTTCTGGCTGCTTGCTATGTGCCTTTCCAGGCGAAGATGGAAGAAGAAGAAACACAGCTGGAGGAGGTGGCTGTTTTTCCCTGAAGTTAAATATCTGGTGGCTGCTGCCTGCCATTATTACTGTTGGGGTGGTATTGGAATGTATTTTCAGCGCTTATTTGAGTTTTGTTCATTGTGGTATTAAGTTCTTAAGATTTTTATTCCTCTTTTATTTTAAAGTCTTAGAGCTTTCAAATTCTGGGTCATTTCTGGTGCTTGCTGATTGATACACTTACATTTATTTGCCTCCCCCCTCCCCTGTGTGTGATTTAATTTCACAGAAAAATTCCTTGAGAGTAGAAGGGGATAATATTTATGTCAGACATAGCAATTTAATGTTGGAGGTTTGTATAAAATCTAAGAAAACAATTGTCCTAATGGCTGCCAGGCTGCTGTGGACGGGAGGTCACGCACAGGCTGGCTGGCAATGTTCTTCTAGCACAGTGCATGACATGCATGGGGGAAATTCAACTTGGGAGCGCATGTTACCAGTCCAACTTGGTTCTTTTAAAGTGGCTAAGATAAAATTAGATCTATTAGAAGTTCTCAAAGTGACAACTGGGAAAAAAGTTCTTTTTACTAAAATGAGTAAAGTTTACTTTTAGTTTTGGAATTATTCTACAAATAAGCCTATTTTCTTAATGAATTATCTCTAGGGCATAGAATCTGAAGTAACATAGTTCTACATTTAATATATATTAAGCAGAACAGGTATTTATTGATCTGACATTAAATAATTTGACTGTTGATCTATGCCCATATATATATTTTTAAAGCCCATGTGATTAGTAATGTGGTCCACTTAAAGTATTCTGTTTGAGAATATACTGATTGAATTGTTTTGATTAGAAAGAGCAAATGATAGAGAGAAAAGAGACAAAGAGAAACAAAAAAATTAACTACCCAATTAGGAATGTAAAATATGTTCCCCGTGTCACATGAGAACAGGTTTGTTTTTATTTTTGTAAATAGTGAGTGGCAGTGAATTCAGTGGAGAACTGCATTTCTTAGTAATCTGACTAATCTGGTTGCTTCTGGCAGCTTTGATAACTATTGGAAATGTATTTTTTTTTGCTTGATTTACTAAAATGCTATAAAGTATAATAAGTAACATTGCTTTGAGCAAACGCAAGAAATGTGCCTGATCTCAAGCCACGGTCATTTTCCCATGCCATGCAAATATTTTTAGATTTTTATGAGTTTTTGCAAATGGCTATAGAAGCTCATAGATGAGCTAGTATGCTTGTGCATGCATATGGATTATCTAATTTTATAAAATGCATGACCTGTTCCTTTGGGAGTGGGATGAAAACTATAATCTGCAGGCTGCCCTGTGATTTTTGAAATATATGAAAACATTTAAATTCAGTTACAATCATTTCCTGAACATGAATTACCACATGTACTATTTACCAGAGCCAGTCTTTCCATTAATCATGAAAATTGACCTGGTAGTTTTTCTTGCATCTTTGTTTGGTGTGTGAGGCATCTGAGCCCTATGTTTGTGCTCTGCATGACATGAGACCAGAATGAGGCTCATTATTATAGGGATCCCAAACAGAATCAACCTCTAGAAGAGGTATTTTTTTTTTATTCCATAAGGATTAAAAGCACTATTGGAATTTTCTGACATAAGTCAACCTTTGGTTTTTTCCTTTTTTTTTTTTTTTTGATGATTCTGGACTGGCTTTCCCTTCAGGCTAAGTGTGCTTTTGAATCTACTTTTCTCTATTTTGTGCTTGACTTACTGCATTCACAGAATTCAATTTTAATAGTAGAAAGGTAGATTTGCAGGAACAAAGTCATAGACTGCAATTCAAATTCAAGAACAGAAGGAATATGAGCCATTTTGGTGATCAGTTCCATGGCTTCCTTCTAATAACTGTAAATAATTATTTTTTAAAATATTTTAAACAGAATAAATTAGAATCTTTAAAATGAGTCATAAAGATATACATTGGCTTTATTTTCAAATTTTGATGAACTCATTAGGGTTATCAATAGGTGGTTTTATGGCTTTTGAGACTTGGCATTTTTCTTGCTTTACTATGTTTTTTTTTTTTTTTAATCATAAGTGTGCTTTGTCTTATTTTTTTTTTTTTTTTGGTTTTATTTTTTTATTTTTGTCCTACCGGGTTTTTCCCTTTTGGATTTCCCCCCCTTTGTCACGTTACATATTGCTAGGACCTGGATAAGGCCCAGGAGGACATACTGAAACATCAGGCTAGCATTAGTGAACTCAAGCGCAATTTTATGGAATCCACACCTGAGCCGCGCCCTAATGAATGGGAAAAACGACGTATCACACCTCTGTCCCTACAGACACAAGGGGTATGTCACTAGCTGTTTGTTGGCTATATATCTCGCTCCACTGTTCAGTAAAGTTTAGGATGTTAATCTTGTATATTGACCATCAGAAATTACAAATTGTTCCCATTTAATTTCTTTATATTGCTAACAATTTTTTAAAATACTAAATATTTATTAACAATGTAATACTTATTGGCCTAGTTCTTAGGTAAATTACGAGTTTCAAAATGCCTTTGAAATATTTCAGAGTAATTTTACTATTTTATTCAAGTAAGCTAATACAAATGTATTGTTATACAGGACAACATATCATAATATTGTATTTAATAAGCTACTTAGTTATTGCTTCTGAAATAAGGATATTAACAAGTAAATAATTAATAACTAAAGGAATGTGGATTATATTTATAATGTTCTAAGGTCATTGCCATGAGGATAATAAGTTAAAACTTACGTTTAAAGACTTGAGTCCTGTTGAATGTTTTATATGATACAACTTAATATTCAGACTTCCCAGTAATGATGCATAGAATAAATATCATTTTTAAAACATTTTTAGTCATAATGTCTTTTCACACTTATTCTTTTTTCTTTCTATAGTTTACTTTTCTTCACCACAAATATAAGTAATACCTGTAGAATATATTCTTCAAATGTTTCTCTCTCTATTCCTATGTATCTCTCTTTCTCTCTGATCCCAAATCCTTCCTGTGGTTGACCAGGAACTTCCATGGGCTCATAATACTTGAGAACAGTGATCATACTCTTTATTCTGCAGTTTTAAAAATTGTACAAAGATCTTATCTCCAATTTCAACTTTCAGTGTCTAGTGTGGCTTGATGTTGTCAAATTGTAGACATTTAATTTAGATATTCTAATGCTATTTTTATTCACCTTTCCTTAAAAAGCCAAGCTGTTGGTTGCCCTAAGTTTCAAAGTTTGTGACATTTTTAAAATTTATTTATGACAGTGGAATGCATTACAATTCTTATTACACATATAGAACACAATTTTTCATATCTCTGGTTGTATACAAAGTATATTCACACCAATTTGTGTCTTCATACGTGTACTTTGGATAATAATGATCATCACATTCCACCATCATTTATAACCCCATGCCCCCTCTCTTCTCCTCCAACCCTTCTGCCCTATCTAGACTACAGAGCAATAGTAACAAAAACAATATGGTATTGGCACCAAAACGGAATTGTAGACCAATGGTACAGAATAGAGGACACAGAGACTAACCCACAAAACTACAATTATCTTATATTGGACAAAGGTGCCAAAAACATGCACTGGAGAAAAGATAGCCTCTTCAACAATGGTGCTTTGAAAACTGGAAATCCATATGCAACAAAATGAAATTAAACCCCTGTCTCTCAACATGCACAAAACTCAACTCAAAATGGATCAAAGACTTAGGAATAAAACCAAAGTTTGTGACGTTGAAAGGAAATAGTACTTTGAAAACAGATTCGCAAAAATAATTGCGGAACTGAAGAACAAAACTTTTGAAAATATCAAGACTTAAAACACCATGTGTGATAGGGTAGATACCACCTAAATTTTTATTTTCAGATTTCCTAGAGATAATATCAGTTTTAGCAGTCTGCTCTAGAGTTTTCTGGAGAAAGTGTCTGATGACATGCTAAAAGCCTTCCTTATGTGCCACTTCATCTGGCTTGTTCCACTGACTCACACAGTTGTTTTATGTTTGTGTTGCTATAGGTGTAATGTATGTGTCTTATTTGTTGATTGTGTCTATTGTTTAAAACAATAGAGAAAAGGAGACCATCTTTTCAAGGATATTTTGTCCATGAAGGAGAAGTACCTGACGGCAGCAACACGGACAGTTGAAGATAAAGCCCAGGAGGCGGACAAGGTGTTCACCTTGCATCCTTGGATCTACTCTTGCTTTTTGCCCCTTTCCATTTATTCTGTCCACATCCATAGATATTTCCTTTTTCTTACGTATCAACCTTAATTTTTTCAAATAAGTTTTTGATTAAAACTGATTCCTCATATTTAGAAGCATAGAATCATCAGGGAGGTGCATAAGCTCTTTACTTGAAAATGCACAATTTGAAATGAAGAAATAACAACCAGTTTAGCTGATAAAACGATCCCTAGTTTGATGTATGTGGCTGACAGTTGGGAAACTATAATTTCATGTGAAAATGCACTGTATAACTCTTATGCACACTGTGGTTCTGTTAAAATAACAAATTATATGTGCATTAGGTTACTAGTTCACTAATCACATATGAAAACCTGCAGTTTACTTTTAAGACTTTTAGTGGGAAAAAAGACTTTGCATCATAGCAGCCCTTCTTATCTCTCTCTTGCTCCCCTTTATATGAAATACCTGATGTTAATGAGGAAGTTGTTTTCCAGCACTTTTATATTCTCTCTTCTAATTATATTGATCATGCTTACTCATCTGGTCGGCCTGGGAAGTTTAGAGTCTAGTGGTGGAGCTAAACAGCAGATATATTAGTAAAAAGAATTCAGGTACTAAGAAGTAACTGTTAAGAAGGTAAAATACAGTGCTGTGTTAGAAAGGGGATAGGGAAGCTGCTTTACCATTGTGGTCAGGAGGACATGTTAATTGAGTTGAGACCTTGCTGATGACAAGGAGTTGGACATGTCAAGACTTTTCCATTTGTAGGGAAGAACAAATGTAACACCTTAAGGCAGGAACTTGTTGAATAAGGCTGAGCACAAAGGAAGGTAAAGGCCAAAGAAGTCAGACCTACACATCATGTCAGGGTCTTAAAAATTATATTTATGGTTTAGAATTATGTTATAGGAATGATGGGAAGCCATTGGAGATTTTTTAAGGTGAGTCTTGATATAATTTCCTGTGTGTCAAACAGAAATCCTTCTGGCACTGGATAAGAAATGGATTATAGGGGATGTGAACAAGAGAAGAGATCAGTAATAAAATATTTCCCTTCTGTAAAGTAGATTTTGTTAATCACTAGAGAGTAATCATTAGATGCACAGTAAAGAGTGGGAAAGGAGGGAAACAATACGAAAATTCCCTTAAGGACTTTGAGGTCCAGGTGAGGTGAAATCATTTCTGGAACACTGCAAATGAGAAACGTAATGTTATAAACCCAAAGCAAGTGGTACGTGTTTCTCTTCCTCCCTCCCTCCCTCTCCCTCCCTCCCTCTCTCTCTCTCTCTCTCTCTCTCTCTCTCTCTCTCTCTCTCTCAAGTTTAGCTTGAGACCCAAAGCCAGTTAGACAGTATGTATATAATAAGGACTTTAATATTACATGCTTTTAAATATATTTGTAAACATCTGTCTTCCATAAGCAGGCCGAATGGCATCATTTGATCCAATGTAGAGTGATGTCTTTGGATTTCTGCAGTAGGAAACTGGGATTTTGATGAAGATGTTTAAAATTATTTTTCTGGATCTCATGTTTTAGAAATGTACAATATAGCTGGGCGTGGTGGTGCACACTTGTAATCCCAGTGGCTTGGGAGGCTGAGGCAGGAGGATAGTTAGTTCAAAGCCAGCCACAGCCACAGCGAGGTGTGGCTGTGGCTGTGGCTCAGTGGTTGAGTGCCCTTGAGTTCAAAATCCCTGGTACCCTACCTCAAATGTACAATATAAAATGTCTTATAAATGTTATAGTAAAATGAAATTATGTGAAATTTAAATCGGGAAAAGCCCCTATTCAGCTTATCTGCATTTGAAGTTGCAACTTTTTTCTGTACTTTTCCTCTCCAATACATGTGAAAAAATACATACTTATTTGCCATGCATGTAGATTGTTCTAACTATATTCATTTATTTGCCCCAGGAATACATTAAATACATTACATGCATATTTTTTTTTCCCTGAAATAACGTACTACTATTAACTCAAAGTATGTGAGCAGATGAGTATACTGCAGTGTTTTGACTTTAACAATTCCTTTTTTCTAGCTTTTTAAAATTGGTACATTGTAGTTGTACATAATGATGGGATTTGTTAAATGTTCATGCATGTACACAGTATGACAATATAATTTGGCCAGTGTTACTCCCAGTACTTCCTCTGTTCCCCCCTCCTCGCATCCCCTGTTTCCTCAGAATACATTTTTAATTTCGGTCCTCATATCTGTATTTTCTTTTTGCTAAGGATTTTGCAAGGTTTCTTGTTTATCTTTGAATTATATTCCTTATTGAAATGCAAAATCAAAGATTATGTGCAAGTATATAATTTGACCAAATTTTCCAAATTCTCATGTATGGGTTTTATAGGTTTTTATAAGCAGTAATAATTTCTTGTTTTAAAAAAATAGGTGCACTGAACTTTTAAAATGGTTTTGGTTTGAAAGTGAATGATTTTGAGAATAGAACAAAAAATTGAAAACCAAGTCATTTAGTCCTCAATGGATAAATAAAAATTGTGTATCCTCTTAAGAATTATGAGAATTATGACAACGTGGATAAAGTATTTTCATGAGTCTAACAGAGATTATCTAGACAGTAGTTTTCAGATGCTTTGAAGGTATTTTATTGAATAATTAAATGTGTGACACTTATTTAAATTCCCCAGTATTCTCTTATTGGGAAGGACTCCCTTTTTACCCCACCCTTACCCCTAGAGATGGTGTCATCATTGGGATTATAGTTGAACTGAATTAGTCTAGAAGCTTTTTTTTTTCCTGAGTATTACAAGCATTTATCATATTCCCTTCCTCATCCCTCTTTGTTTACTGTCTGAAGGGATGTCTCAATCTCATGCATTTATTTGTATATTTTTAAAAATATATCTGAAGAGTGGGATTTATTAAGAATTGTCTTATTCCTCTGATACTTCTTGGTGATTCTTTTTTTAAAAAAATATTTTTTTAGTTGTAGTTGGACACAATACTTTTATTTAATTTATTTATATGTGGTGCTGAGGATTGAACCCAGTGCCTTGCACATGCTAGGTGAGCACTCTACCGCTGAGCCACAATCCCAGCCTCTTCATGGTGATTCTTTTTAGCGACATTCCAAGATTCTAAGAACAGTACCCAGCTTTCCTGTTGTTCTTTCAGGCAGGTTAGCAACCATTGTTTAAGGAACAAAAATGTGAAAGTTAAAATTTGCTTTAATTTTTCAGGAACCAGTAATTTTCACATTGCTCACTGAGTTTTCAGACCTGGGTTTGTCTTATTTAAAATTTTTCCATTTCCTGTTGCTTTTAGCTAAATTTTTTTTAAAGACAATCTTTTTATTGTGTAGAATACTTAGCATGCCTGAGAGAATTACTGTGGGTTGCTGTTAAGAATGTTGCACAAAATCATGTGCAGAGAGGGGAAGTGATCATAGGGGCTAGATGATTGGGGAATGAATGCCTCACACACAAAATATGGCCTGTTAGTGGCAAAATCTGAAAGGCTTCAATGCATAGGGGAGGGTTTTGGGTGGGGGTGGGTGGGAGGTGACCCATGCTGTAGTATAAGAAGAATCTCAGGTGTAGGAGCTACTGAAGAGGCCATTCTGTGCAGAGAGACTTGAGGAAGTACCCAGGACATGTGCAATAGTATTTGGTAGGTAGGTAGGTTGTGCTGTTTGTGATAAAGATTCAGCAATAAACCAAGTTTTAGCTGATTTCTGTAGGTTACAGTTACCAAAGATTTTTAAGCAAGGTGGAAAAGCTTGTGTTCAGACATACCTCCATATACTGCTGTAGAATCTTCAAAATTCTCTTCTCTCAGTTTATGCTGTTCTATTATTCTTTCTTGTGTAACCTTTCCTTTTTTCCAATAGGTCACTGCTGTCTGTTCTGATGTATTGTTAATTCTTTGCTCTTCCTTTTCTGACCTCTCTAGAGCCTAGAAGAGGAGATAACATCAATTTTGTTTAGTGGAAAGGGCTTTTCTGATAGCATGAAAGCCACCTTCCTTTCAGCCACCACTTGGACAGCAGAGGGCGCTCTTGTGAACCCTAATGCACCTCCTAGAGAAAAGCTTTCCTCCTCGCCCTTCTCACACTTGCCAGAGGTGCATTTTACTTTGTTTCCCCTGTTACTAAAAGCCACATATGAGAGTGATTTTAATTTTTTGAATATTCAGGCCTCCTTCCCTCCAGTGCTTTCACTGGTGAAATTAAAACTCTCTGGGAGAAACATTCAAGGAACAGTGACAGAATTTGGATATTAGGAAGAGAAATAGATTGGGTGTTTCTACTGATGCTTTTGGTTGAAAACAGAAACAAAAATTCTGCCTAAATTCAGGGAATCACTTGAATTATGATGGCCTGGAGCCTGAGGTGTTAAGTAGAAGGAAAGCCTCAACTAAGGAGAGTTCAAGTTTTCAAATCCAAATCTTGGGCATCTTCTGAGGTTCATTTTAAAAATTCTGTTTATATGAAAAAAACTTGAAGTGCCTGCTGTTATCAGTGAAGTAATTGTTTTTGAATGACCCTAAGGGGTTCTCTGAATTTGAGCAGAACATATCCAGCCATTTGAGTTAACTAATAAATAGTAAGAATAATTCATTTACTTGTAGTAATCATTAAATGTCTGATTTAGAAGTATTCTGATCACTTGATATCTTTATTTATACAGGAATTTATAAGTAGTTACAGTTAAGTGTTATCTGCTTATAAAAATAATTTCAGAGTATTTTTACATTTAATGTGTGAAACCTCCTGGTTTTCAGTAAAACTGGAAGGATGATTATCTTTGTTCTGTTGGTCAAATGATTTATATGGTATGAATTTTGAGCAACTCAAATATAACTTTACCAGACATTTAAAAATAACAGAACAGATCAAAAAGAGCTTGTGAGTATATGTTGAAAGATGCTGTGGACAAGTGTGCCATTTGAGCACCTTTAGCTCTGGTTGTCCATGTTGCTGGGGCAGATGAGTGTGAAATCCCGATATCTGTTACCACAGTTAGCCTTGGCAGCTTCACAACAATGTCCAGAGGGTTCAGAGGCACACAATCAAAAAAAGAAGAATGTAAGGAAATTTGAAGCTTTAAAATGAATTCCTGTTTAAGAAAGAAAAGTTTCTACCCTAGTAAATAATACCACAGCACAGTAATTTTTACTACCCTATTTCACTGCATAATTGTTGCAAATTTTATGCCAAACATTTTTGGTTTTTACCAAAACAAGTAGGATGCAACCATTATATGAAGCTGTTTTATTTTTCAATTGTGCTGGCATTGCTTAAAATTATTTATTATTGAATTGTCTTTGGTGTAAAATTAGTATTCATAGAATACTTGTGAATACCATTAATGCAGTGGCAACAATTATGTAATGAAACACAATATTAAAATGTTCAGTTGACAAGTATTTGTCAGACATTTAGATATTGTATTACTCAAATAGAATAAATTAATTTACTCCCAAGAAGATCATGTCTCTAGGGAATAGGAATGAACCTCTCCAATAATAAAGTCGATCCATTTCAGATTGCAAAGATGCTAGTGAAGGAACTAAATCCTAAGAGAAAGCACTTGGGGCTGTCATTGACATCTGCCCTCATGTGTAGTATTTGCTAATCTATAATACAAATTGGGATGTTATTGACAGTCTTTGAAATGAACATTTTTATTTTGATAGCTATCTGAAGCCAACTATAATTTTGCCAATAAAGCTATTTTTTAAAAGTATTAGCAAATAATTATAGGTACCATTTCCTTGAATGCTACATTTATTGAGGAGTCAAGGTTCCAGCCTGGGTTCTAGAGTCTGATTAAAGCCCAAACTGTTGAGTGTCACATATCCCTTTAAGTGCTCAGTAAGCTTTTATACACACACACACACACACACACACACACACACACACATGACACTTTACATAAGTGGTACTTGTAGGTATAATTTATAAATAAAAGAATTTTGTTTCTTGGGAGAATGCTGGTTGTTTTTGTTCGTTTTTTTTATATGCTTTTTGGCATTTGTCTTAACTGTCCTCTGTGTGACCTTGAGCAGAGTTTTTCGTAGACGTTCATTCTTGCTGTTCTGTGTTGTGGTGTCAGATGTCTGTTTTGGCGGTTGTTGAGGTAACTCCTTATTGATTTGTGTCCTTGGTTGCTTTTTGTTCCGCAGACACGTGCTCCTGCGTCAGAAGGTCCTTGCACTGGAGCCAGGGATGCTGTTAAGGTTCTCCCCTTTTCCATGTTAACACATTGCCTGACACCTCATCCCCTCACGTTTTCCCCGCTTCCCTTTCAGTCAGCCATCATAATCATCTTTGTTTTTCTCCATGACATGAATCTGCCATCACTTAATTTGGGTTTCTGTTGTTTTTGTTTATTCATATATTTTTGTTTTCCCTCATCCATCTTTTTTTTTGTACAGAGTTCACATGAGACTCTGAATGTAGTGGAGGAGAAGAAGCAGGCAGAGGTTGGGAAAGACGAAAGAGTAATCACAGAAGAAATGAATGGTAAAGAGATATCACCTGGGAGTGGTCCTGGGGAGATTCGTAAGGTGGAGCCTGTGACACAAAAAGACTCCACCTCCCTGTCTTCTGAGAGCAGCAGCAGCAGTGAGAGTGAGGAGGAAGATGTGGGAGAGTACCGGCCCCACCACCATGTGACCGAGGGCACCCTAAGGGAAGAGCAGGAGGAGTATGAAGAAGAGACGGAGGAAGAGCCCAGCGGAGCAGCCAAGGTAGTAGAGAGGGAGGAAGCAGTGCCTGAAGCCAGCCCAGGCAGACAAGCAGGTGCCAGTGTAATCACAGTAGAAACAGTGGCCCAGGAAAATGTAGTTGCCCAAAAGATATCTGCAGAGAAGAGTATAAACGAAGGCACGGTTAAGCAAGACATGGGAGAAGAAACAGAGGAAGAGCAACATAAAGTTAACGGAGAGGTGTCTCATGTTGACATTGATGTTTTGCCACAAATTATTTGTTGTTCAGAGGTAAATGGGAGTTCCAAGCGGGAGCTAAGCTATAGAGCTATTTCTCAGGTGGGAAACACCTGCCTTTCTTCTTCGCCTGTCTTCCAAATTCTTCTTCAGCTTTTTCAAAAAGAATTTTTCTCTCACGGGAAGAAGGGGGAAAGCAATGCTTGTAGATTTTCTGCCAGCTCAGTTCATGGTTTCTAGCTTCTCTACTGCCACTGGATCACCTGTAGGGTAAACTTTCCTACAATCACCTCATCATTTTTTCCTTGCCATTGCATATTTAAATTTTCTTTGCATGTTTGGAATGCTCTGAACTGTTTTGTCTTTATTTGCACTGCTTCCTCAAACGAAATGCCTTTTCCCCCATTGGTATTTGTATTTGTAATGTTGAGAAAATGGTCAATGTGAGTGTGTGTGTTCCTGTCGTCAGATTGGATTTGACTTTTGGACTCATTCTTGCTCCTGAACTAAAGGTTTTTAGAACTGACGGCAGGCTCTGATAACTGTGATGCTCTGAGTGCAGTATCCTGCAGTGATGAGAACAGTATTTCTTGAATGCTGCTGTGATTTCTGTTTTTAGATTCCAGGGATTGTATGGTTTGGTTAAGAACTTTTTCCTTCCTTCTAGGCAGCCAGAGGCTAAACTGTTCAGTAGTAGAAGGAGGGAACCCTTCTCTTCTTGTTCTGTCCTTATATCAGCTCTTTGCAAATTGATTATATGTTTTGTGAATTATCTACATTGGATATGAGTGTTCTTCTTTTCTCTTTAAGAAAGAAAACTTTCCAAAGTCCACTTCGATTAACTCTTGGTCATTAGATGCAATGAGTTAGGCTGAGGGAGGGTTTACTTCCATGGAAATGCTTCTCAATTCTAAAATGCCCACGGTATAGGGATTTATTCATATTCACTCTGATAGGTAGAAAATCTTGAAGTGACTGTTTTGAAATGATTAAATGGATTTTTACTATGTCACTTTTAAACTTTGTATTTCTCGTCAGAGAAGATGTTTTAAGAGTCTTTGATTATTTTCTGCATTTGATATATGGTTGTTCCTCTTTAAATAATTATACCTGTCGGGAATTTTCTCTCAGAGAAAGTACTGTAGTATTTTAGTAGTAGTATCATAGCCTGACATTGTACTGTATATACATGCTCAACAGAGTACACTGTTAAAAGACCATTGAACCTCTACTTTCATGTTTGAAATTGTTTAAAGTGTTACTATAACATTAATAGAGAAATTTTAGACATAACATTTTAACATGTAATACAGAAGGAACACTGCAAATTTTAGGCTATGACAAACGAAACAATCACTCTTGAAGATATCCTTTCTGAAAATGGTGTCTTTTGGGGAGAAGAGCACATCTTTGTCTACCTAGCTGGCATGCTAATTAAAAACAATAAGACTTCATATAAACCCTGTGATGCTTTAAATTGCTGTAGCAATCAAGATTATTTCACTTTGAGTCATTTTCAAACTTTTTTCAATATTATCATTACTTTTCCAAAGTAAAGAATATACATATATCAGTGTAGTAGTTAAGGGCCATCATAATTTGAAGAATAACATGATTTAAGGAGTTATCATATTAGCTTATTTTTTATATATGTACACATATACACATACCAACATGTGTATGTGTGTATATGATATATTTGAAGGAAAGTTTTTCTTTCATATCTTTTGTTTGTTTTATGTTATTTTTTTCCTTTGTGCATGAGTGTATGTTTGGATGTTTCTTAAACAATTTATTTTTGAAGGTTCCTTTAAGTTCTTTTACTTTATTACCTCTAGAATTTATTTTTCCCTTCCTTTTCCACCTCAGCCACCAGTGGTAAAAACAGAGATGGTAACAATTTCTGATGCCTCACAAAGGACAGAAATCTCCACCAAGGAAGTCCCTATTGTCCAAACTGAGACCAAAACCATCACATATGAGTCTCCACAGGTACAAAAGCTCAAGACTTGGACTGTTTGAGTTCTTCTTTACTTAGTATGTCTATTTCTGTTTTCAGTGTCTTGTCGTTTACATATTCCTGACCTTGACTTAGCTTTTCACATCTCCATTTTGTAACTGCCCCCCCAACAACATTGCTATGTTGCTCTCAGATTGAGACAGAGAGCTGCAATCAAATTGGCGACCCAGTATATTTATTTAGAATAAGCAGTGTGGATTTCATATGTATTATTGTAAGGTATTTCTGGCTTGTATCCAAAAATGTTTGTATACACTTGGAAAATAGATTGTCTTGTGAAGTTTACTGAATCTGATATATTTTGTGGTTTAATAGCAGATGGGCTTTTTTCTTTGCTCTAAATTCCATAAAAACAGATCCAGTCAACTCACTATCATACAAGTAACACACATATGCACACACATACTCTCCCTCCTTCTTCATGTTGGATTATTTTATTTTAGACATATGTAGTCATTCATACATGACCTGTGATACTGTGTCTAAATAATTATCAGATTTATGTATTTGATTTTAGATATTTAGACTTCTTCTGTAAAGATTTTAAATAAGCATTATGATGTCTAAACTTAAGAATAACAAAAAAGGAAAGTGTTCATCATTTCAAAATGAACTGTTTTAAATATATATGATAAATATTTTCTCTACTGGAAAGTTTGACCTTCTAGGTGGGATTGTGCCAGGTGGAGCATGGCAGGTTATTGCCCTCTCCAAATATTTATTCTGGGAATGTAGCTCAGTGGGGGAGAACTTGCCTAACATGCAAAAGTCCATGAGTTCAGTACCCAGCGCCACCGAAAAGGTTTAATGTCTTCATGAGTAGAACATTTTCTAAAATTACTCATCCATGTGTGCATAGATTCCATATAAGCACAAACAGGTTTCTTATGTGTATGTGTGTTGGGAGCATTACTCATGTATCTTTACTGCGGTAAGTACCTCATAAAGAAATACAGGTGCCCAGTGCATATTTGAGAGAAATTTCCTCTTACCTTAGTCAGAAAGGCTTTAGATTTTCCAGTTATTTCTTGTGTCAGATATGTCACTTCTATGTTAGAAATCAGAAGGCAGATATGTTTGATATAACTTAAAGTGTTAGGCTCTTAATTTCTTTGCTGTGGCAAATTCTAGAACTTTCTACCTCTTCCAGTATCAAGCAAATTAAAATAAAACCTATTTTAATATATGCATGGAATTTATATATGTTATATATGTAGAGAGAGAATGCAGACATGCAATATTGAAATATGTACCAATATGTATACTCTCAGCACACAAACTATTATAGCAACTGTGTAGTTAAAAAAAAAAATCTAGAGATAAGCAGATAACCAAATCACTGAGGCTCAGTGTCTCTTGGGCTCTGTTGCTTAGTAATCTGAGAAAATGTTTATCTATTTTTACCCACCTGTGCTTAAAAGACAATAACAAACTCAGCACTTCTGGTCACTGTGGAAACTTCCCTGCCTGCCTCTCTAGTTTTCTTTTCTAGCTTCTGCAAATGTTCCTCAGACAAATTCTCTTGAGTCCTTTGTAGCTTTCCCTCCCACCTTCTACTTCTGCTTTCTACCCACAGGGTTTGCTGCTCCATTTGCATTTAGCCTTTGCCTCTCCTCTGTTTTAAATGCCAGCCACTCTCCTGGACCGTAAATTACCACTACAGACACGCAAAGGATAGGCGGATAGCATCTTCTGCAGACCATATAGATTTTTGGAAGATGCATATTCAATGGGGAGGGGTTCTCTGACAACATGATGGAAGTTAAGCATTACTTTGTATTTTTCCCTCAACTATCCAAAGATTGATGGCGGGGCTGGTGGTGATTCGGGCACGTTATTGACTGCACAAACCATCACATCTGAGTCCGTGTCGACAACGACAACCACACACATCACCAAGGTAAAGCAGTCCAGGGGAATCTAGGGAGAGGATGGTACATTGCAAACAGGATCTTTTCTGAATCGTTTCTTTGTTCCTATACTCATCTCCAAGTAATACACAGACAGTGCCAGTGGAATAAAAAATGCCTTGATTTAAATTAACTGATAAATTAGCCTCCATTGACATGTATTTAAACCAAATTCCAATTTTTTAAAGTACAAGGGGGTAAAAATATCTTATGAATAGCTATAGTTAAGATGGCTACAAGAGCAGAGATCATTTGATAAGCTGCAAAACTTCCCTTATTTCTTTAAGATGTTAGTATGTCAGTTTGGGGGGCATTCTCCCAGATCATTCTCCAAGTGTTTTAACACCAAATTACCAGGCGGTCCCTGGCTTGCCAGCATAAATACCGATGCCCCCTTCAGACGTAGAGAAACCCAGAATTATTTTTAGGAGCTTCTAGGTAATCAGATTTCTATCTTAAATCTTATTTTCTAGTATTTCCTTTCACTTCTACTTTTCATATTTGATTAATTTTTAAAGGTTTTAAATGTGTCCCTTGTGCCCCCCCCCCGTGTTCTTCAATTCATCAATAATGAAGAAAAAAATCAAAATAAGAACACACAAAAAAACAGCTGTGTATATTAAAAAATGTCATATAAATTATGCCACCAGTGCTCATTTTAAAGCATATCAAGTTATTAATGTTAGTGGTAAGTCTTAGAGTAAAAAGCCATCACTTGTGACTTTGTTAGAGTTGGCAAGGATGGATGTGTTTTTTCAGAACCATGTGGTATTTTCCCATTGTCTCTATTTAGAAGGTCACAGGCAGTTGATCTCCTAAGCCTGCTCCAGTCCATCCCAGTGCTCTCCGGTTACACCCAAGTCAGTAACTGTGAGCAGTTCACCCAGGGTCTCCTTCCTCCAGGTCTCACCTTACCTTTGCATAGCCATGCTCCATGTCCCTAAGGTCAGTCACATGCATAACTGAGATCAGATCACACATTTAATGAAAACCTCAGTGTCTTCCCTGTCTTAAGCCAAATCCTAGTCCTATTTTGTATTGCACTAAATAAAATGAACAGAATTACTAAATGAATTTGTATGATTAGAACCAAGCAATGAAAACTATAATATCAAACAGGTTCCTGAATCTTAAAACTGATACCAGAATTGTTAAAATTATTCTTAATTCTACAAATACCAGTTATTTCTTCTTTCTATTCTCCCTTTTAAAAACTGGCCAGTTGGGAATGAAGAAAACCAGGAAATTATAACAGAATATCTCAGTCAAATTACTTGGATTAAATGATATTTAGCCTATCTTAATCTACCCTGAGTCTTGATAAGTTAATTTTAGGGTTGCTTTCAGTTGAGGGATACTTATGGATGCTATAACTTTAACAATAGATTTCTCTATTGAACTTAATAATACAGGAAAGTCAGTTTCTAGAACATCAGTCTTCCATCATTCATTGTGCATGGCTTTATGATGAACAGAAGGTCAAGGTGGGTTCCCTTTTTCTTTTCTCTGCCTATGTAAACATGCTTTAGTCATTGCTGTTCTTTTTCTTTTTATGACTTTTAGACTGTAAAAGGTGGAATATCTGAAACAAGAATTGAGAAACGCATTGTGATCACAGGAGATGCAGATATTGATCATGACCAGGTAAAGACCTTAGGTTCTAGTTCTAAAAGCGACTTTACTTATTTGCTAAGGTTTATGTCTGTCATTTTCTCACATTCCTGGGTAAACATCTTCTCCCAGAACTTCATAGATGAAGTCCAACTCCTAAGTTCTACTTTGCAGCCTGTACATAACCTATCCTTTTAGCTTTTCTAACTCTGAGTCAGCATAAAGTGTGAATGGCTACTTATTTCCCACTGGCTTTACGTGTACTTTAGAGTCAAAGTCATCTGAAGGATTTGGGCAACCATTAGGTATTCATGTGGGCCTGGTTTAAAGATAAGTCATCAAATATTTTTTTTAAAGGTCAATTTAATGACAATGACTTCTGAAAAATGAAAAAAAGCCACTTTTGATGTATTTTTAAAGGAATGGTTAAGTGTCTTTTGTAGCATAAGAAAAGTTGGACTATTTACCACTAGTTGTTTTTCCTTATTTATTACTTCTTTTGGAATGGAGGAAGGAGGGGAAAATAACCTAAGATCTCATACAAAGTAAAAATTTATAGTGATTCTGAAAAGTTTTAAGAGGAATTATGTTTCCATTCTGTATTAAGATTGGCATAACACAGGGCTTTAAGTAAGCAATGAATGGAACCATTGGAGATTTGATGAGTAGCTTTAATTTTAGATTACAGTCATAACTGATGGTTTTATTTTATTTTGTTTTCTGAGTGATTTTAAAAGGAGGCTATTTTACAATGACTTGAAGAATGGAAAAGAATGGTTCAGTGGACCATTTCAGCTGGGCTGTAGGAGCAAATAATAGTTATTCAACTTTGTACACAACATTGAGCTCAGGAAAGAGAATTTTGGAGAAAGAATTTCTTGCTTGAGAAAGGTTCTGTATGTGACTAGAGAGAAATGGATGTTTTTCAGGCCTACAAAGAAAATGGCTCCTCATTTTTTTTTTTTTTGGCCTTTGTAAGCATTATTTTATTTACATAAGTCATAATTTAAAAAATTTCCTTGAGTGTTAAATCTTGATTCTGGGTTTTAACTGAGGTGCACAAGTTCCTAGGAGATGACTACTATTACTCCACCTTGGGAAAGAGGAAACCAAGCCTCCAGCTTCCCATAGAGGGTTCTGTTTTACTGCTGCTGTTCACTGGGATAGTTTTGAGTTCCCCACTGTGAAATTGTAGCAGAGCTGATTCTTAACTTTTTCCTTAGAACTCCTGCTCAGTGAGCAGTTCTTGAATTCCTATAGTGTGCTAGGCAAGAGCCCACGTTTGTTGGCATGGTAGAAAGTCAAATTGGAATGTCCTCCCAGCAATTGTCTCTTCTGTCCCACTGAACCTCTAGGTCTATTCAGACTTTAGCATACCACTTTTCACAGTTTACTCTCAGGTTTCATTTTATGTTTTCCCCCCCTTTGACTATTTTACATGAAAACTTCAATCCAGGTACTGCTTCAGAAAGGCAGATAAACAATCTGAGGCATAAGCACCAAAATAATACATTTCTAACTCTTAAGTCACAGTGATACTACAGCCTTAACTGTTGCTACAAAGACACACATCTCTTTTGTGCAATGATATAATGCATGCTTCAAAAATAGTGTTCAAATATCCAAATAAAGAGAGTAGAGGCTTAACTTCTTTATGTTTAAAGGTAAGCATAAACTTTGAGTAAAATTGTTTCTTCCCATACATTTGTCACCACAGGCTCATGATAGATTCTCTTTCTTCCTAAATTGAGATGATAGAACTGTTTTTATTTATTTATTTATTTTCAGTAATCAAATCAATGAACAACTTTAGTTTTTTAAAAAAAAATTTTTTATTTGTTTTAATTAGTTATACATGACAGTACAATGACTTTGATATATCATACATTTGAATCAGATGGGATATAATTTCTCATTTTTCTGAGTGTACAGGTTGCAGAATCATATTAGTCATGCAGTCACATATATACACACAGTAATAACCATTACTGGTCCTATTAAAGAAAATCTAACATTTCAATTGAGAAGAATAGTAATTATTATTTACTCATTAAATACTATTGAAGTTTTCTTAAAACAGAACTTGAAAATATCCAGCATGTTTCTTCAATTTCAGAACAATGGGTTCAAGACCAAGTATACAGGCTACATGCATCAAATCAGATTCCAAATTATCATAGTCGCCGCCGCCGCCGTTGTCGTCATCTTCTTCTTCTTCTTCTTCTTCTTCTTCTTCTTCTTCTTCTTCTTCATCTTCATCTTCATCTTCATCTTCATCTTCATCTTCACGTTTTCTTTTCAATGCATTTGATGATTCATTGGTAGTGTTTTGTGATGATACCATGTTAGTGGTAATATCTTATTCTGTGTTTTTGGACCCAATTAATGGTGGATCATTCAGAACATTCTGAACTGCTGATGTTGCGCGGTCTTGAGACTTTTATAGCAGAGGCCTGTGAAGCAGACATCTGTACTGTAAACCTCTGCCCTGTTCGCGACATTGGAGTCTCTACTTCAGTTGAAACAAACCTGGTTTTGGGGGTTGGTGTGCCTCATATGGGAGTACTTGGTCTGCTAGTAACACTTAATTGTGGAACTGTTACTCTTCCTGCAGAAATATATGCTTTGTGTTTCTTTTTCTTTCTTTCTTTCCTTCTTTCTTTCTTTCTTTCTTTTTTTTTTTTTTTTGTAAAGACTTGAACCTATAGTTTGGAGCTATTAAGTACTATCTATCAGGAGGCAGTTTAGGACCTTGGTTTGACCAGTGGCAAAGGTATTTGATTTCTTTGCCTTGCAGTATCTAATAAAAAAAAAATCTCTTGGGGGAGGAGACATAAAAGACTGGTCAGCTTGACACTGGATTTCCAATTGCACATCATCTACATCAACAGTAGATTTCTTAGCATATCTGGAACAAAGTTTAGCATTATCTAGAATTGTGGTCACTTACCGGAAGGCAAATTCCAACATCTGATTTATAACTCTTGGCTCATCTTCTGTAATCCCCATATCCTTCAGGATTTGTGCCATCATCTGTGCATCTTTCAGCATATTCTTGGGAGACATCTCGCCAGACTCCATGATATCTGGTGATCAACCTTCTAGAGCTAAATTATCCACATTAATGTATTTCATTCCTGATCTTGATGCAAGTTCTTTGCCTAGTGTAGTGTTTCTAACCCCTGGAGTACCTGGCCTTTTATGGCATGTTTCCATTGCATGATCAGATCCAGAGGCACAACTGTGGTCTGCATTTTGGGTCAGGCAGTATGTTCTATGAAGCTATTTTTAAATGAGTAATAAGCTCCGCTGTTGAAAACTGATGTTGATCTTGTATTAATTTTAATACCATTAGAACCCTTTTGAGTTCCTTGTCTACATTAAAAGGAATTTTACTAATGGATAGAAGTCTTCATCTCAGAGAAACAAATGTCTTGTTAGCAAATTGGAGAGGCATGTTTTTAGGAAACCTGGTTTGTCAGGATACTTTCAGATCCATACCAGGGAGGGATGAACTAAACTGTGGTTGCTCTTCAGAGTTTATTTCTAATAAAATAACTTCTCATTTTGGCAGTACAATGTGCTAGTTGTCTCTTGGTCCCTATTGTTGTCATAATAATGTTTTATAGTATTTAAGTTCTTATGCTTACATTATGAAATGAAAGGAATTATGACAAACTTGATTTCAAATGTATTTGAAAGCGATTGGGGCAGTTTTTTCTTTCTCCCTATTTTGTTTTGTAGCTTTACCATTTTTTAATGAAGTGAAGTATAGGGTTTTACTTAGTAACCTCACAGCTGACAGGAACAATAATGCAAACAGAAGTGCTATTTAGGCAAGTGGCAAAACAGAAGGAAAACTTGCACTGCTTTTTTTCAAGTGCATATTTTCTTCGACATAAGCTGTTTTCTGTCCTAGGAAAATTTATTTTCTTCTTTCAGGATTATTTCCAAGAGTTTGTCATTCTGTGGTGTTTTGTTTTCTCTTACTCTCTCCCAGAACCTCTTTATAATTAAAACTAGCAATAATTAAGAAAAATGTATTATCCCTCCGAAAAACAGGATGTTTCCCTATTGCCACAACTTTTTTTTAAATAAACTTTATTTTCTGATAAACATAAAGAAACTGCTTTGTCATTGCCTAGTTCAGGAAGAGACCATCAACCACTGGAGTCAGCATTCCCAGTCCTCTCTTTCCCTGCCATTCCCAGTCCTCTCTTTCCTTTCAAATGCATTTATCAGATTTTTATATGGCCTTGAGAAAGATCCATTAATCTTCAGGCCTTAAGATTTTTCACCTACAAAAGAGGGACTTGCACTTGATAATCTAAAAATTAGTCTATCTGTTCTGTAGCTTAACTAATTATATATGATTAAGTTTATAGATACTTTCCCTGCAGCATCTTAGTTCAGTGAACATTTTAGTTCATAGGTGTCTGAGAGGGCCAAGATAAGCAGGCCTGGTTCCATACTTTGGAGTTTCCAGTAATTATCACTTTAGTGTATAGATAAGGCACTATTCTAGCTGCTTGACATCATTTCTTAAATTCATACAACAAACCTTAAAATAATCTTTACAACCTTAGCATTATTCTCAGGTTACTGGTAAAAATACAAAAGCTCAGAGAAGAGCCATTTTCTCAAAATCTCCTAGTGAGTACAAGCCTGGGAGTTAAAGATACCATGTTTCTCCTACACATCCTGTCATTACAAAGTGGACTAGAGGAATGGGAAGTTTGGGAATACGAGAAGCATATTCATATAAAATGAACAGTGATCTCAGTTTGAATCTTCCTGCTTTTTTAAAGAAATAAGACTATTTTAGCTTGTATCGCAGTTCCAGTTGATGAACATGCATGAGTTTTATCATCCTGAGGTGGAGCCGCTCATGACTGTTTTCTCTTCTGACCTTGGCAGGCATTGGCTCAGGCAATCAGGGAAGCCAAAGAGCAGCACCCTGACATGTCAGTCACAAGAGTGGTAGTGCACAAAGAAACAGAACTGGCAGAGGAAGGGGAAGAATAAGGTAAGACAGCCTGCTTTGCTTGTGGCCTTTCTTATGACTGTTGTGATCCTGGGAAATGTAGTTTTGTATTATTGTATCTGCTTCCTATACTGTGTGTGATTTTTTTCAGATTCTTATTAATCCCCAAGTGTATCTGCTTTGGTAGCTATAATTATAAAATCTGTGGCCTGTAGGTATGTAGTGTAATTAACTATGATTTAGTTAGTGGCTACAAAAATTGATTTTTATGTGTTGCTTTACTCTATTAAATGTGGTAGTGTATGTTATATTAATTTATGTTCACAATGATCCTTTGGGAAAGGAGCTGTTACTCCTATTGCTACTACTACCACCACCACTACTAATTATTATTATTATTAGTAGTAGTAGTAGTAGTAGTAGTAGTAGTACTGGGGATTAAACCCAGAGATGCTCAACCACTGAGCCCCAGCCCATTTTTAATTTTAATTTTTTAATTTTAAGACAGGGTCTCACTAAGTTGCACAGGGCCTTGCCAAGTTGCTGAGGTTGGCTTTGAACTTGTGATCCTCCTGCCTCAGCTTCTCTAGACATTAAGAATTATATATTAGAATGAACCATAAAGAAAAAAAAATTGCTTTCACTATGTAAAAATTGAAAACTTTAGTTGAACTAACAAGTTTAGGATAAATGATAAAGCTTAATATGCCTGGAATAGAAAGGATTAATATCCTGAATATATTAAGAACTTTGTTAAGAAAATTTAAAACACTTTAGTAGAAAAATGGGCAGAGGATTAAGCAAGTTAACTATGTAAAAACTAAGTGAACAATAATCAAACTGTCTAGCCTTGCTATTTCTTAAATCAGTACAAATTAAAAATTCAGTGAACCAGTTTTCACATACACATTTGGCAAAAGTTATGTTTTTATCCAGTGTTGGGAAGGTGGTAGGAGGAAAGTACATGTTGTTAATAGTATTTTCTGTAGGACAGCTTGGCAAAACATAACTTAAAATATTTGCATTAAGCATACCCATCTTTAAACTAGTTTTAAGGATTTATCTTAAATGATTAGAGGTGTTTACAAAGTTTTCTAACAAATGCATTTATCACATTTTTATATATACTAGCAAAGGATTGTCAATAATCTATCTGGGTATGGTACATACCTATAATCCCAGCAATTTGGGAAGCTGAGGCAGGTGGATTGCAAGTTTGAGGCCAGCATGGGCAACTTAGGACCCTTCTTAAAATGAAAAATAAAAGGGGTGGGGATATAGCTCAGTGGTAAATCTCCCCTGGGTTCAATTCCTAGTCTCAGGGGTAGGGTGTGGGGGATCTTTAACAATCTAGATAGCCAGTAATAGGGGATTAGTTAGTATGTTTTCCTGCTTCCATATGAGAACTAAGAAATTCTCAATGCAGTGAGTAAATGTTCATAATTATCTATTAGAGTTTTGAAATGCAGGTCTTATCACACAGCATAGTAAGATTACTGAAAAAATCTGTACATTTAAAAAAAATCTATACATTTATCAGTTAACAGGTGGGTAACCCACAGAACCCCACAAGAATGGCTGGGTCATAAAGCACACATTTTTCATCTTGCACTGAAAGACAAGGGAGTGAGGGCTTCTGCCATTTCACAGCTTCCCCTTGAGTTTTAATTTTCGCCAGTCTGGAGAATATGAAATGATATATAACTGTGATGATGACTTTCATTTTCCTTATTAATATCTTTTCCAATGGTTATTGGCCATTCATATTTTTTTCTATGACAACACAACCAGGAAATTTAAAACATTTCTGTGAAATCCTTATTCACCTCTTTGTACTGCTTTATCTTTCTTTCATTTGATTCTTGACAGATTTTAGATATTCTTTTCCAATTTCATGTGTTACAAATATCTTCAGGTTTGTGATGTGTCTTTCATTATCATTATAGTTAGACATAGTTATTACAGTTGGAATTTATCAAATTTTCCTTTTTTGAATTATGTCCCCCACCCCTTTCCCCTCATGATACTAGGGATTGAGTTCAGATCCTTGTGCATATTAGGCAAGTGCCTACCACTGAACTATATCCCCAGCCCTATGAACCATATTATTTTTATACTCTGAAGTATCAAAAATATTTTCCTTCTAGAAATTTTTAACATTTTAATATATTGATAATTCATTTGAAATTACTTTTTTTATATCAAAACAGTGATCTATTTGTGGAATAAGTAGGCACTATTCCAGCACTGCTTATTGAAAAGTCCATCCTTTCCCCTTGTAATCTGCATTGTCAAATCTCAAGTCCTTTATGTGAGGGTGTGATTCTGGCACTCTGTTTCCATTGGTCTATTTATTTGTCTCTGTACCAGTGCCATAATGTCTTAATTACTCTGGAATTACATAATGGGTCTTGGTACCTGACAGTGTGTGTCCCCTACCTTTGTTCTTTTTCTTCATTTTTGGTTCTTTCTTTTCATATAAATTTCAAAATCAGATTGTTAGATTCTAAGATTAAGTCCTATTTTTTGTTGTTGTTGTTTGGTACTGGGGATTGAACTCAGGGGCACTAGACCACTGAGTCACATCCCCAGCCCTATTTTGTATTTTATTTAGAGACAGGGTCTCACTGAGTTGCTTAGCACCTTGCCTTGCTGAGGCTGGCTTTGAACTCACAATCCTGTCTCAGCCTCCCTAGCTGCTGGGATTACAGGCATACACCACCATGTCTGTCAGTCCTGTGTTTTGTTTGCAATGCTGAGGATCAAACCCAGGGCCTCTCATATGTTTTACCACTGAGGTTCAGCCCTGTGGTATTTTAACTGCAATTTCGTCTACTCTAGAATAGATGAAGTTGCAGTTATATTTCTTTTCTATGAACATGAAATGACTCTCTCCACTTATGTCTTTTTTAATATCTCACAATTAAAGTATATAGTTTTCTAACCAGTTTCAGTCACAAATTTTTTTCTAACTATTGCTAGTAGAGAGAAAATTGATCTTTTTATATTGATCTTATATCTAGTAACTTTATATTTTTTAAATACAATTTCCCACACAGAGTATAATATTCAGTCACCTGAATGAATGCACTCTGTTACATGTGAATGCTGATTTTGTTTTTGAGTTGTATTTGATTTTATATATGGAAAAGTGAGCATTCTTACCTAAAGACTAAGTTCCATATTTTAATCTTACCAGGTATCAAACCTAGTTGACATTGGGCACATGAGGGGAATAGTAAAGTCTACCTTTGCTAACTTATGGTACTTATTAAAAGGATATAGTAAATAAGGAGAAACGTGAGGGTTATACAATATGAGAATAGTTTTATGAAAATAGTTGCTATCTTTTCTCTAGTCACTGTTATGAATTTTACTTATTTTTTAATCAGGAATGATGAATGATCCCCCAAAACATTACTAATACTCTCACCTTCATTTGTAGCATTTAATAAACTTTTAAATGAGTTTCTTATAGTGTTTATTTCTAGTACTTTATATATTTTTTTTTTTTGCAATGGACATACACACTCACAAACACAATTTTTGAAGTTTACCTGTCTGTCCCATAGGCTCTTTTTTATGAGATTCCTTGACAAATGGATTTAGGAAATGAAAGTGTAAATTCACATACAAGGCAAGAAAACGAAATTGGAAAGATTTTTTTAAAATATTTAACAAGTACCCAGATATACTAAGATGGCCTGGGTGTTGAGGACTCAGTGGCAGACAAAACAAAGGTCATCCCCTTCCTGGATGAGGATATGATGCAGAAAGGGAGGTATGAATGTCAACAAATAGACAAAATGTACTTAAAAATTTGATGTGCTCTGGAAGAAATAAAGTGCTATGAGAGAACAAAATAAGGGATTTGAACTACCAAACTACTGTGAGTTCAACCTGTTACTTGAGAAACATGTTTGAGTTTGAAGTCTGAAGAATGACTAGGAATCACTTCCATGGCTCAAAGTCATTTTAACTCTACCTCCTAATCACTGCAGCTCACTCTGGCTGCTCATTTAGTTCACTTGTTTTGTTCATTTTTTCATTTGCTGGTGACCATCTGAGCAGGTAGGCTAAGGCAAAGAGCAGGACCAGGACAATAACTGAAAGTCAGAAAAGAATAACTATTTGTGACATAACTGTTCTTTCCCTTTTTAAGGCATGTAAAGCTCCCCTGCTGAGCTGACCTTGCCCTTTGAAGTAACTCTGAGCTTTTGATCAAGCATTGGAAGTTGGGGAAAAGGAAGCATACAGAAAGATGGTCAAGGAAGAGGCTATCTGTTCTTTCTCAGCTGGTGGTGGTCAGCTCTAGGACAGTGAGGAATTTAATGAAAACTCTGTTTAAAGAAAAAAAGAAGGAAAAAACACTTCAGATGAGTGTTCATTTAGTCTTTGTGACTTTTTAAGTCCTTTCAAGAACTATTCCCTCTTGCCACTTTATCCCAAATGCATATTTATTTATGAACCCTCAAATGGAGACAAAATATTACCATAGTAGTACAATGATATTCTCAAATAGTCCTGATCAGAAAGAGTCCAGGCTTGCTGGTGTGGGCTTTGTTGTCTCAGAAAGAGTGAGCCACAGGAGAGGCAGGAGTTCATGACTCTGCTTCAGTTGGCATTACTAGGGCTCTGACTTGAGATGAGCTCCTCAATTCCTGAAGCAACCACTAATGTAAGGTGAAAAGTGAACTGAGCCCCCTTCATGTGAGAGCAGTACACAGCCGAAAGATGTAATGGTGGAGGAGTGGCAGCTCATTCAGTTCACTTGTTTTATTCGTTAATTTTTTCATTATACAAATATGTATAATGGAGTGCCCATTGGTATCATCTACTGTTTTATCATGGAAATCTCAAATAAGATCTGGGGGCCGGGGTTGTGACTCAGTAGTAGGGCTCTTGTCAAGCATGTGTGATGTGCTGGGTTTGATCCCAGTACCACATAAAAATACACAAAATAAAGGTATTGTGTCCATCTACAACTAAAAAAAAAAAATTAAATCTGTGCTCAAGGACAATAAATCAGTAGTAGCAGAATAGTTCAAGTTTTGTATATGTTTTGAGCTTCTTGTGGGAATAGAAGTAGAGGTCTCTAAATCAGAATAGGGTGTCAGAAACAGCTTCTCACTTAAGTTTGTGCTGTGAAGAACAGGTTGGAGGAAGCCAGATCAAGAACATTGAACTTATCCTCTAGGAACTCAATGTAGCTAGATTTAAGGGCACTGTAGAGGGTGATGGAGATGAAGGGATAAGGAAGGCAGAGAATCACATATCATGCTCAGGTGTCTGACTTAAGTAAAGGAATTAATGTTGGCCTCTGTAATTTGAATCATGGAATACATGGATTTTATTTTTCACCTATTATGTACAGTATGGTTAATTCTCTTTGATTATTAGCTGTCTTAACACAAAGGTGATTTTTTTTTTGTTTGTTTTTCTGTGTACTGTAGGAGAGACCAGCTCTCACAGGATTTTGGAGGAAGCTTGAAAACCAATTTGCAAGGACCCATCTTACACACACACACAGTGTGTGTGATAAGCTTATTGGATAGTCTGAGTGTTAGGAGGGAGCAGCAGAGCAGGTTTTCTGGGCTGAAATGGACTTCTAATGGTGTTATCTGGGTGGGTATTCCTCTGTGTGTCAGTGTTGTTACCTGCAAACGGATGGTAACAGCATTTGCAGAAGGGTTTGCTTCTGTAGCAGGTTGTAAAACTTTTTTTGTAATTTATAGAGCCACCCATGAAACCTTTCTACTCTTAATAAAAGTCAAATAAAAATAAAAGCATTAACCCAAGAGGTGGTTAAGTTTGAGGATCATGTGTAGCATCCTAAGTAGAGAGGTCCAGGAGGCGCAGGAGCTGGAAGGCACTAGGAGCTACTAAGCAGTCACCAGAGCTGCCTGTCATGTACTCATGAGCCTTCAGCTTGACAGGTGTTATCTAGAGCTGCCTGGGCAACAGGATGTAGGGGAAGACAAGCAGAAGGTAGGAAAATTGAGGTTATAAAAACTGTCAGGAAAGCTCCAAGAGGGAAGAGTGATCAAGTATTAAATACAGCATAGAAATCAGATGAGCCTGAGTTTTGGATTGGTAAAACAGAAGTGTAGAACTGCCTCAGTCAGCTGTAGTGAGGGAGTCCTGTATTGGCCTGAGAACATGGGGGTGGGGGTCTTTTCTTCCTGTGTTAGCTTTGTCTGTGTCCATCTGAGAAGATGGGAGAGCATTAGGTCTCAAGCAGCTGGTAGATCTGGTACTAAGATTAACAAAAACTTGGCCACTCACATTCTTAGGTATACCCTGAGCTCCAGTCTACAACCCACAATAGAAAACTGTAAAATTCGTACTGTTGCTTTCTGTATTATTCATACATACATGAGTACTAATCTTGAAACAAAAAAATACTGTATTCAAAGCAAAGTTTCAGAGTAGTCAGGGACATTCAGGGTTTCAAAACATGAATTCAAAAAATCCAAACTGGAAATTAGCATTAGCTGTCTAACCAACTTGACTTGTTGGCTGAATTGTGCTCCAGCCAATCACAGCTCCTCATTTACATCTGGCCTGTTCTTTAAAGAGAAGCATAGACCCGTTAACTTCCAGATGAATGTTTTCAGTTCAGGCGCCAGGAGTGTTCAGGCATATCGAATATTTTATATTTTTATTTTATCTTATTTTCTTAGTTGTACTAGTCTCTTATCTGAAATTAGCATTTAATTTCAGTTTAGTTTTCAATATAGCTTAATCACACCCAAAATGAAGACTTCTACATTGAAATAAAAAGCAAGTTTGGGTTTAATGAGTTTTAGACACAGCCAGTTTTCATTCTGGAATGCTGTGGGATGTTCTAACTTAACATTTATAAATCTGGCAGGTGTTTTTCAAGAGTTATATTATATTTAAACTTCCCAACAGAAGACATGCTAAATTCTGCTGCTGTTGGGCATATAGCAACACCAGGGTGCTCATTTCCCATGATTTGCTCTTGGACACAATTATTAATGACTATTTTCCCAAGTGAAACCATATTTGCTGTTTTGTTTTTTTTTTTTCCTTCTCTCTCTCCTCCCTACCTCCCACCCCCCGGCAATACAAGGGAGATTATAATTTTTAAAAAGAGAGAGAGTAGAAAATTTAAGTGACCCCATAGGTCCCTGCTCCCAGAGGTAGATAATCCCTTTTCATGTGCTTATGTGTATGTAAGCTGTATTATGTATCCTGCTTTTCACTTAACTCTGCATTGAAGATATTATTCCTGGTTATTACCTCATCTTTATTTTTTTTTAAACAGCTAAATTGAATTGGATACATAATAGTTTAGTGAAATAAGTTCTATTAGTAGACATTTAGATTATCCTTCTACTAACATTTATGTATACAGTATAAAGATTATGTCTTTGTATATTTTTTATATTAATTTTATTGTTTTGCTAGGAAAAATATCTTTTAAAAATTAGAGTTGGTAAGCCACAGAGGGTTTTTGACATATTGCCAAATTGCCCTACTTAAAGTTTCTGCATCTCTAGATTCATACCAACAGTTGATGTGCATGTTTCCCCACATGCTTGCCAGCACTAAATAGTATAAGACATTTTAAAAAATTGTTACCATTCTGCTTGAAAAAGAGCATGATTTCCCCCATTTTTTACTTGGGAGGAAAGAACATTTTCTATTGCATTTTTAAAAAATTTTTTATTACTAGTAAGATTGGAATACAGGTGCTCACACATATTTTAAACATACACATAAAAGTATAATTTACATTTCTTTGAATTGCCAGTTTGTGTCCTTCTGTCCAGTTTTCTATTCAAAGGCTTATTATCTCTTTTTTTTTATAGATTTGTTAGAGCTGTTAACCCCTTAGTCATAAATTTTGCACTTATTATACTCATTAAGGATTAATAATGGGACCAAAAAGTGGAGAGAGGGACAAAACAAAATTGACAAATTGGAGATGTGCTAGCCATATCTGGAGTTTTGTTGTGTTTTTTTCTTTTGCTCAAACAGTGTGTTTTAGAATTCGAATTATTAACACTATTTTAATATTGGAAAATATCCAGCAATCTTGGAAAAATCAGAAGCTCTGAAACACTGAACCAGATTTCCTTCATGGCTACAATGGCTGTCACTCTCAGACTGGGAAGTGCTTTCTATGCCCCCAAAGTTCTGTTAACCCTTCAGATTGGGGTCATTGGTTCCCAGTCTCCCCACTCATATTACCTACCTATCCATCCAGGCATAAAGTTTATGTATAGATGCCTTTATCTGAAGAAGTTTTCTGTTGGATATCCTATAGTTTTTTTTTTAATTGGGGAGGAATTTTGATGTAGTAGCAAACTGTGTGTGTGTGTGTGTGTGTGTGTGTGTGTGTTATGTGTGTATTATAAGATACTCCTTTCCTCATGAGGTTTATATTTATTTTAAAAATCATCTTGGCACTTTTGTGCATCAAAATGTTTCAGTTAACATTAGAACAAACAGGAATCTAGTCCTGCTCTGCTAGTACAGTAGCCAATACCCGCTTGCCATGTGGCTAGTCCAAATTGAGATATGTTTTATGTATAAAATACATACTAAATTTCAAAGATGTAAGAAGAAACATGTCAAATATCTCTAATTTTTAATAGTTGAAATGATTTGGATATATTGAGTTAAATAGACTATATTAAAATATACATTTTTAAAATGTGGCTTCTGGGAAAATTTTAATACATATGTGGCTTACATTAGTGGCTCATTGTTTATTTCTCTTAGGTTTGAAAAAAGACTGACACAGTATGGAATAGTGTTTAATATATTTATTTAATAGAGTTTTGTGTATTTATTTAACTTCATGAGGGAAGTGATTTTTTTCTCATGCTTCCTCAGATAATAAGTGAGAAAATTGAGTCTAGAAATGAATTAGTTGATTCTTGCAACCTTCCTATTTAAGACAAAATAAAACTTTGTTGAGTTCTGTTCATCTATGCTTCAAAGATGCTCTGCTAAAAGACAGAGGTATTATTACTATTTCTGAAGCTTTTATTTGATGCCCAGAGAACTGTTTTTCATTGCTATCCACTACTTATCTTATGAACCTAACCTTGATAAAAGCTTAAAAAGAATAAAGTATGGAGTGTGACTATACATAGTCCACTTGTTATTTAAAATAATCTTTAAGTTAATTTTGTAGAATGCTTTCATATCAAGTCCCCACAAAATGTGACCCAGCAGAGTGAACCAGAAGACCTTACTAGTGTTGGCCATATATTAACCAGTCTTAGAAGTTTTTGTCAAAGCTTCGGAGATTTGGGAAAACTAGTTTTTCTGAAGAAGTAAGAGTTCTCCTGGGATAACAGAGACAGCGAATCAACAAAAGAACAGAAAAATGAACCCAGTATTTTTCCACTTAAACAAGAAAATTGGCAAATGAAAAGCAATAAAGAAAACAGGGATTAGTATTTTCTTCCTAACAACATAATGCAATTTTTTTTCTCCTTTCCAAACCCCTGTTCTTTATTCTTACATTACACATTGGTCCCTGTAACTCTAACTCTTGGATTCATTAACACATATCGTGAACCTCTTATGTAAGTCACTATGATAGTTGTGTGTGAGAGAGAGGGGTATAGGAATGTGCATACAAATAACATTTACGGTAAAAGTGTTTGAAGAGGAACCTAGATAGAGTGGTAACCGTCATTAGAAGAAACTTTCTGATAGGCAGACCAGGAAAACTGTCCCTAAAAAGGTAGCAGAAAAGCTCCTTTGCTTAGCAGTGGGGAAGAGGATCTGGATGGACGGAGACTGGGCAGAGATGAAAGAGGTATGGAAAAAACAATGGGCTGGAAATGAATGGGAAGTACAGATCCTGCATTGGGGCTGTGTCTAGTTCCCAGCAGATCTGGGAAGATTTATTGAAGGCAAGATTCAGGTGTTACATTCCAAGCCAGTACCTTAGTAAAACAATGCTTTGTATTGGACTTTGCATAGGACACTTGGATGATGTAGGTGTAGCAGTTTTATCACTGTCCGTTAGTAATATGAATTTGCCATTTAGTGTGTAGGATTGATTGAAAGGTTGCTAGATTGTATGTAAGGAAACCAAGAGACTGGTTCATGAAATTATTAATGAGGAACTGAACTGACACCTGATTGAATTTAATTTAGAAACAAAATCAGGAATGATATATCATATGTGAAAATCTGTAAATAATATTAGGTAACACTTATAGAATGCCTACTCTGCTTGGCTATGTTGAGAGCTTATTATCTAAGTACCTAGTATCCTCTGTGATAAACCAAGACCTAAAAAGCCTACAAAGGTCCTTTGTTCAAGCCACTTAGCAAGTGGCAATGCCCAAAGCAACCCTCAAACTGAGTCTGCCCTACATGTGGCTTTGCAAAAGGATTCATTATGGGAATCTTTCAAATAAACTTGATTGATTTTAGAAAATTTTATTTTGAACAGAAAATGTTTGAGATTGCAGGTTTAATATTAAGCTAAATGGACTAAATGGATAATATTTTATAAAATATTCATGTTTAAAAATTAGGTAGGAAAAAAGTATTATTTCTTTTTTTCCTACATCTCAGAAAATAGAAAAAGAAAAGCAGTGATTTTAAATGTGAATGAAAAATAGTTTAATCTTCAAACTTCACCCACCCTTTTTTGCTTATAACTTCTGCTCTTGAAAGTAGAATGGTTGACATTTTTATTAGGATATTCTAAAATTGCAGGATGGTAATAATTCTTTAAGTAGAGTGACTTGAATGTATCGAGCATGAGGTTTCTAACAAAAATTACTGTTAGTTTTAAAGAAAAACCATGTGATTGGACTGATGAGCTGACTGACAGCTTACCTTTCAAAGACAAAGGAGTAAAACTGGCTTAAAAGCAAAGTGAGGCTTGGACCAAGCAGTTTGGAGGGAAGGCAAGTAGATGCTTCTGAAAACCTCCTGAGAGGTGCACCTGTGTGAAAGACAAATGCATGCCTTAACGGGGGGTGGGGAGTGGGGTGGGAGTTTGGAGAAACATTGAAATTGAATCTCCTGAATGCAAATATACTTAACTTTGTGATTCCAGAAAACTTTTAGTGGAAATTTTGTCTATGAAGTCAAATTGTTAGGGTGTCTGCCAGTAAACGTAATATAATACAGTTCATTGAGAGAAAGCAGGCCTCAAGAGGGCCACCCCAGTCCTGAGAGGCCTAAATAGGAAGCACAGGCTTCAAAGGGCCCACAGGAGGGAGGGTCTCATGAAGAGATTTGGAACTCCCAACAGCATTGATATGTTCTAGCAAACCAGGAGAAGCAGGAATATTTTGTTGAATCACTTGTAGAACAGGTGCTGAGCTTCATCTTAGGGAAAAGGTAAAGGTCACTAGATGTAAATTTTCCCTCTATTTAGGAGATACACAGATCTCTTTGAAAGAAGAAAATAGCAATAGCATAGGGATTACAGATTTCTGATGCAAGTGGCTCTCAAAGTAATTGTCTCAGGACTACTTTAAACTCCTATTAAAAATTATTGAAGGGCTGGGGATGTGTCTCAAGCGGTAGCGTGCTCGCCTGGCATGTGCAGGGCACTGGGTTCGATCCTCAATACCACATAAAAAAAATAAAAATAAAGACATTGTGTCCACCTAAAACTAAAAAATAAATATTTAAAAAAATTATTGAAAAATCTCAAACAGCTTTTATGTGAATTATCTTTATTGAATATTGAATTATCTTTATTGATATTATATGAAATTTCCCATATAATAAATCAAAACTGAGAGGCTTAAAAATTTTAACTTAAAAAAAAAAACAACACTAAGTGAAGGAAGCGTGTCTGAAAAGCCTGAACGTACTATATGATTTCAACTATATGACATCCTGAAAAAGGCAAAGTGATTGAGACAGTAAAATGATCAGTGGTTGCTGCTCATCTCATCGAAGAGTTTTTAAATATTGGGATGCTATCAAGCTCTTGTAGTGATCAGAACACTATTTTACAAAATTCTAAATTTTTGCCTGAAATTCATTATTATCAACCAATACTGTCAGTTGTTTTTGTAAGTGACAGGCATTTCATTTACAGGAAAATGTCTGCCAAATATTTAACTTGAATAACAGAGCCTGCTCTTAATTCTCTCAAGTAAAAAGAGGTAATTTACAAAAAAAAAAAAAAAAAAAAAAAGAGCAGCTTCAACTCACAGTTCAAACATTCATACAAATGCTTTTCCTCTGGGTGTCCTCCTGTGTCTGTATGTAGTGGGAGTGATGTTTGATCAGGGACATCCTTAAATGAAAATGGAGTTCCCTTTCACTGTGAGTGTGTGCTGGTGAAGGATACAGTGACTTTTAGTACATTGGTGGTATACTAGCTCCTTTGGTGGTATACTAGCTCCTTTGACCTATGCCAAGATGCCAGAAGGTTAACTCATCATTGTTACACCATTGGTGAAAAAGTCAATGCTCTGAAATATTGATTTTAGTATGTGTAAGGAAATAGTTTGGACTCTGTGACACCTTAAGAGAGTCTCAGCAACCCTCAAAGTTTGTAAATCACAATCTGTCTGTATCATAGTGGTAATATAAATGTTTTAACAATAGACCATTTTTCTAGGTTAACCAAAGAGAAATTTAACGTGCTTATGTTTTGGGCTCTTGGATTTTTCTAATGTAAACAGTGGACATTCTTTTCAAAACTTAACATACAAATTGAAAACAAGAGAATAAAATTAAAGTTCAGAAGTAGCTGTTAAATTCATAAAATATCGTATTTAAAATTGAAGTTTACACCTGAGCATATGGAACTCATTTTTTATTTAGGAAATAATTGCATTGTGTCTTACATAAATACTTTGTTTTCGAAACTCTGATTATATTACTGCTGTAAGGTAATTGAATCCTCATTAATTTGAAGAAACATTTTCTTGCATTATTATTCACATGATTTTCCTGCATTATTTTGGAGATGAACAGTATTTTTGCATCTTTATTGATATTTCTCTCTTTGTGCTTTATCACTTAGAGGCATCATTTCTAGTAGTTTGTGTCAAATGCTTTTTAAAATCAATTTATTGAATCAATTTCTGGAGTAGAGAACTATAAAGATTAATCTCCATATGTGAGCTCCTTGTCTCTTGAAACCATGAAGCTGTGTTTTTCAGATGAGATCATAGCACTTCTAGTCTTGCACTTCACTTTTCCCTCACTGCTCATCAGGTACACTATGAGGGAGTGGGCACATAGCTCAGTGGTTGAGCATTTGCCTGGCATGTGCAAGGCCCTGGGTTTAATTTCTAGCCTGGCAGTAAATTTTTAAAAAACAAAGCTACCATACGATACAATAAAATTGCATAAATTAGAATTCTGAATCTCCTGTGAGTACTTAAGGCAAAATATGCAACCATCCTGTACCCTTGGAAGAATTTGTACATAGAATAAGACCTATGATTCAATTAAATTTAGCCACATTGACCTATTCTCACAATGGCCAATAGAGGGGGACACAGGCTAAGAATTGTGACTGCAGTAGTTTTTAGTGTTTACTGACATTGTATACTTCTGGGTGTTTATTTACTTGACCACAATTCTAACACATAAGGAGAATTCATATACTTAACAGCTATCACCTTATGCAAACTCAAGAGGAACCTTACCATATTGTGAAAGTGAAAGTAGTTTGAATTAATGTTTATATTTAGCACCTATCAATTTATTATTGACAAAGTACAGATGTTTGGACTCTACAAATATGAGGCAGAATTCAAGCTTGAAAAGAAAAGGGTTCTTGAAACTTTTTATAGTTCTTTAGTTTTCAGTTTAGTTAGGAATATGTGTTCAATCATTTAGATCCAAAACCTAGTCTATGAAAAATTGTCACATATTAAATTTTTTATTTCTGCCAAAGGACAGAAAAAATTAAAAAGTCTGATGCTTCTGTACCAATGACATTAGTGATGCCATTTTTATATTTTCTCCTTAATTCAAAACTACTCGTTTAGTACTTAAGAACACCTTTCTTTATTTAAATACATGAAGAATCAAAAGATACATGGATATATAAAAAAATCTTCATTTAATGTTACTACTTATTTGTCCAGAGTAATAATAAATCTGAGTGTTCTCACTCAACCTATATTTAATTAATTTAGAGTTACACTAAACTTCTTTTTAAAGAATAAGAAAATAAGTGCATTGAACATTATAACAAAAATTAAAGGTAGTTTTCTTTGATTCTGAAAGCAATTTGGAATCCAAGAAGCACATCAAGGTTAAAATTTGTAACAATACAACCAGCAAAATTTAGCTTACTTTCTAGTAGTTTGTGTAAATGGAAATAAATGATATTTAAGTTTATGTGGGTAACTGTCTTTTTCTCTATATTTAACTCAGTCAACTTTGAAGGTTTTTTGAGATCAAGAACTATCTTCATTTACTACATACTCCTAGTTTCCTATAATAACTTGGAAACAAGTTTAATTTTAGCTTTCTTTTACAAATTTATGACTCATTACAAAGTGAAATTTATATTTTTTTCCTGAAAACAAATTCCAAGAAATAAAGTAACACAGAATTTAGAGAAAATGGTGAAGAGAATCCTAAATCTTATAGGTTTCCAGGGACAACTAATCACGAAATTGTTTTTCTTTTGTTTTTTTTTTTCATTGTAATAACACATTTTATTAACCTAATATATCCAAAATATTATTTCATCAGGTTAAAGGGTTTGTTTTCTAATGTAAGCTAAGCAAAATGTCAGCTCTATCCAACAAATGATACATATTTATTAAGCAGAGCAAACAGAGATACATACCAGTTCTTGGAGAACAAGAGTAGGTAGCATGACTAACGGTCTTGGATAATGCCCAAATGCAATTTAAGTGATAATTTTATCCATTTCTCCTTATAATCCCTCACCTTTTCATGATAACTAACCTAGCAAAAGACTCTTTTATGTTTCTCCATTGATTTCCCCCTGCCTGGAATCAAGCAGAAGTGCTAATGAGTAATAAAATAGCCTAAGGCAGACAGCAGGATAGGAAACAATGAATTTGATTCATCAATCTGTCCTGAATAATCAAGATGCTATAATATTATCTGTGATACATCTAAATGATGGGGATATTTTTCATTACAATCAGCCTTAATTTTATCTAACTAAAAGAGTGTACATTCTAAGTGACTTTGGGACCAGTGCCTTTTGGAAAGAACATTAATTATCACTGTCCTCTGTAATTACTTAGCATTTGCCAAAATTCCTAATCAAGCTGAAATTGAAAATAAAATATTTGCCTTCTTAAAACCTTTTTTTCCAGGAGGACAGTGTACCATTGTGTTTTTTTTTTTTTAATCTTTTTGCTTACCTTTGATAATAGAATTTCCCAAGACTGTGTCTCATTTTTCCTTGTATTCATAAGAGACTTATTTCTGTCTGTTGGTTTTGACTCGGATCTCTTCATGCCAACTCCCAAATGTACATTCCTGGTGCTAATGCCTTACCTAGGCTCTAAGTCTGCTGTTCTCAGATACTGCCTTCTTAATCACCACACTTGCACTTTTCTCCAAATCTGAGTGGACCTGTCAGTGGTAATCACTCATATCTGGGTACTGCCATCTAGTGAAAATAAATGACCTTTGCCATCTTCGTCAGCCAGCCCAGACTCCTGCCTATGCTGCACTGCCTTCAGCCTATTCACCACCCTGAAGCCACAGCAGAGTTTTCAGAACATACAACAGGCCCTGCCAAACCCTTCCTCAAAACCAAAGAGGAAGCAGTTTCCAGCTTTCTTTCCTGCACTTATCATGAGCTGTATGAACTTCCTACCCTTTTTGGTGTTTTGATCTGCCTTTTGCCTTTCCCTGGCTTTTGTACTCTGCTCTGGATCATTACAGTAGACTGCCCGCTGGTCTTTTTGTCTGGATGTTCTTTCTGAATTCATTCTTTTTTTGTTGTTTTCATATTAGATTGAGTCCACACTTCTCAGTCTAGTATTAAAGAATAGACCTAATATTTACCTTATCTTCCATCACTGATTGTTCCATGCTTAATTTAATAAAGTTCATTGCTTCACTATCCTATTATTTTTTCATTCCTGTTTTCTCTAGAACATACACTTTTATACTCATTCTTTTTTTTTTTTAAAGAGAGAGTGAGAGAGGAGAGAGAGAGAGAGAGAGAGAGAGAGAGAGAGAGAGAGAGAATTTTTTAATATTTATTTTTTAGTTCTCGGCGGACACAACATCTTTGTTGGTATGTGGTGCTGAGGATCGAACCCGGGCCACACGCATGCCAGGGCGAGCGCGCTACTGCTTGAGCCACATCCCCAGCCCTATACTCATTCTAATATCATAATTCCATGTGCCTTTCCACCTGTATGCATCTTTCCATTCTCTTCACCTGGAGCACCTTTTCTATTCATGTTAATAAAGTGAAAATGGGCTTTGGCTTTCTAACTCTCAATCTAGCTTTAAAATCTCCACTTGTTTCTCTCTTAGAGTGTTCCCCCCTCACCCAGTGGGGAGATTTTCCAAGACTAATGAATGCCTGAAACTACGAATAGTACTAAATGAGTATATGTACTGTTCCTCCCTTAGCTTTTCACCTTTTTACTTAGAGAAAGAGCTTTATGGCTCCTTTTTGGCATATCTGAATTGCCAGCATAACTGCTCTTGTACTTTTGGCCTTTCTTAAGTAAAATAAGGGTTTCTTGAACACAAGCACTGTGCTGCTGCAACACTCAGCCTGAAAACGGAGACATCTCTTAAGTGACTAATGGATGGGTATCATGTACAGTGTGTATATGCTGCGCAGAGGGCTGGTACATGGATTGGGGGGAATAGGGTGAGATTTCATCATGCCATCCTCAGATTGGTCCTGAGTTTAAAACTTATGAACTGTTTATTTCTTTAATTTTCCACATAATATTTTTGGACCACAGTTGACTATAGGTAACTGAAACTACAGAAAACAAAACTGTGGATGGGAGGCTGTATAATATGCAGATTATCTCTGTCTTATGTTGATTAAATCTCTGCACTGCAGTCTTATTTTTTAGTTGTAGTGTATTTGTCAATTCTCCAGAAATTTTAGAGCTCTCAAATTTGGAATAGCCACTTGTGCTAGTCTTCTGATAAACATTATTTACTATAGATCTTGGTGGATGACAGTTGATTACTTGATTAAAAACTTGATGAGCATTACTTAACATTTTTTTCCATCTTCTGTTTTTGGAATATTTAAACCTTATCTCTCTCTTTTTTTCCTCCTAGAAAGTCATCTTCTAAACAACATACAACTTTATGAACCTAAAGAATTTGACCATTCCAAGTCTTAATGCCACACCACTACTCCAGCAAATTTGTGCTATGGCTGGTAACAGTGACCAGAAGCTTGAAGAATTAAAATGCCAACACCAAACCTTACCTTAACAGCTCTGGTCTGTACCATTCTCGCGCATTTTTAATATATTTTGTTTTATAACCACTTCTAAATATTCTTGGGTTTTTTTCCCTTTCTTTTTTCTATTTTTTTTTTAAATTAAGTAGTTTCATTTTATTTCCTATTTACTTTGTGTGCAACTACCTGCTTTTCATGACTCATTTGCTTAAATGACAGTGAACAAAGCCAGCCTGGGCTGGTACGGTGCTGTTCACTTGAACAGGTGCTGTTGTGCGGAAAGGAAACTCTGTGACTAATTTAGATAGTGGGTTTTCTTCTTCCAGATTCTTTCCATTGAATTCTTACAGTCAATATTTACAATTTTCAGATTGCAGTAAATATACTGTATGAGAAAAATATTAATAAGATTAAAAGCATTTCTTACATCTTGGAAAATTTTCTAATGTTTGACAATTTCACTGGGGATTTTTTTTATATTGAACCCTTTTGACTTTCCAGTCTTGTGACTTTTTACTTTTAGTAAAGAGTCAGAAAATCTTCAGACTGGAGAATTATGAAGTTCACTGACCATGCACTGTGCTCAGAGATGCACCCCAGTGCCAGTGCTTCTCAGACACATGCTCTTCGACAGCATTCCAGAACAGGAGGGAAGAGAAGAGAAATCTGTTTCTTCCCTTCTACTAAAAAATTCAGGCAGCTTAAAACCTTAGTGCTTTCTTTTTTAACATTTCCAAATTTCAGTACTTTCCATTATTTGAACACTTGGATAGAACACTTGCTTTGTATTAAACCTCTTTGTCTATGTGTAAAACTGACCTTTTGTTATTGAGCAAATATCTCTTTCAGATAGTTTGATGATTCACACAGGTTTGAGGATGCTGAGAGAAGGGTAGGGGACTGTGGTGGTTTGCGTTGGTTATAAGAAAGCTATACCATTTAAAGGTGACACCAGAGACCTGATAGGGACTTATTAACTGTATTGAAAATTTCTTCCTTTGCTTTTGACCCTATGTATAGTTATGATGCCAGATTAGATTTATAGCAGCTTCAAGTTGTATTAAATGAAATTTTGCTTTCTGTAATACTGTTATAAAATAAAGTTTTGTTTATTCTCTAAACATGTTGCTTTTCCTTTTTTATTATAAAGGTTTTAAAAAATAAATTGGGAGTGATGTTTTCATCAGAAGTCCTACTAGTATTTTGCAGAATAAAATTCTATTTTCCACTGTTTTGTAATTTTGATGCTGCTGCCAGCATCACTGATTTGAAATGGTGAAAGCAATGTTGAAAGTTTGTAAATCTAATGTTTAGCATGCCAGATTCTTTTCACCTGCTTAAATAGTACCCCAGCTTTTATAAATTCTCCAAGGGATATTTTTGCTTGCTTCCTTTGTATATTTTTGTTGTTGTTGTTTTGCTTTCAGCAACTGTTTTAGTTGTACCATCTGAATCCTGCTCCTCTGTTTCATGTGCTTTTTAACTTTGTGTGCACTCCTCCTTAACCTATCAGGCAGACCAGACTGCTAGGGTTGGGGTGGGCGGCTGCATCCAAGTCTGATTAGGAGGGTTTATTGCAAAGATTTCACCCAGGCACATCAGATGATGTGTTAAATTTTCTTTTAAACGCTGTACAGCAAATGACAAATGGTATATTTCTTTTCAAATGTTATATAGAATTTCTCTTGTAGTCACTTAAAGTGAGTGCATTAAATATAATTTGCATAAATTGTCTTTAAGATCTGTTCCCACTAAATTATCGTGAAATTGTGAAGGCCTTTTCACTTTCTCTCTAATTCTTAGAAAAACAACTCCTCTCAGGAAGCCAGGGCTTAGAAATATGAAACCAAATATGATTCTGAAAATATATTTCTCATCAGAAATTTTTTTATGTGTAGTATAGTTAAATCATAGATTGATCTTCCCAGGGGTTTTGAGAACATATTCTTTCATGTATCTAATTATAATAGCAGTGATTAAAAGAAAGTTTGTCTTTATAGCACCTATGGACTCTAGGGAATGCAGGGTGCTGTGTTCATTTAGGGCTCAGTTTTACTCAGCTGAGAAAGCAAGGACAGGTTGACATTCTGGAGCCATTGAGAGCATCTTTGAGGACTTAGTACCCAAAGAGCCACTTGGGAAAAATGTTGATAATCCCATGTGTGACATCAGCACGGGTGTCTTTTTAAATATTTTGTATGTCTTAGGATGTCATGATCTTACTTGGTAAACTGAACTTTGACAGCCCCAAATCATAGAGTAAATAGGAACGTCAGCGAGGTTTTGAGATAGGGATTTGAACAAGTTTAATAAGGTGGAAAGAATATTTCTGAATTCCTAGTCTATTTAATTGAAATTATAAATAAAATTTTTGATTATATGGTTCTTGCTTCATTCTGTTTGTCACCCATGTCAGGATAGATGCCACTGCCTCAATGCTGATAAAAACTCAAGAGGTCTTTTCTGATTAGCACATGCTAGTTATAAAGTCAGAAAGCAAGAATCTCTTTTTTTTTTTTTAACATTTTTTAGTTGTAGTTGGACACCATAACTTTATTTTATTTATTTAATTTTATGTAGTGCACAAGGATCCAACCCAGGGCCTCGCACATGCTAGGCAAGCACTCTACCGCTGAGCCACAACCCCAGCCCAGAAAGCAAGAATCTTATGAGCATAGTTTGAAAACTTTATAAACACAAATCAGAAAATTGATTTACAGAATGTTTGACATGAATTCTGAGAGTTTATTAGTTACGAGTTCTGATATCTGAGATTTTTTTTTTCAACCAAATAAGTTTTCAAGGGAAATCTGTTCTTGATTTTTACAATTGCTACTAGAAAATTCTAGAAATTGTTACCTGGCCAGATTATAGTTATAAGCATTTAGCTTTTTACAAGTGTCATCGCAAATAGTATTTCTATGCCCAATTTTCTGTTTTATCAACAATACAGCATTGGAATATGGAATATCCACAGATTGGCAGTCCCTCTCTGTCTTTGCAAACCATCTTTTTTGTTTGTTTGTTTAAATTTTTAGTTGTAGATGAACACAATGCCTTTATTTTGTTTATTTATTTTTCTTTATGGGGTGCTGGGAAGCAAACCCAGTGCCTTACATGTGCTGGGCAAGAGCTCTACCACTGAGCTACAACCCCAGCCACTGCAGATCATCTTTGGCAGTATCAAATTACCTGTGATCAACAAGAGAAAGAAAGTTAATGTTATCAGCTTTAGGTTAGTTCTGTTTAAAAAAAAAAAAATCATTTGTTGGTAAATTTTCATTGAATAAAACAGTGTTTGACAGAACTTAAAGCACCCATTATCTTACTGAAGATTTAGTTGGAGAAACATTATCTCTAGCTGGAAAGTCTTTCACTTTCACATTAGAAATAAGATTAGAAATTGTCAAGCTGAGACCATTTTGGGTTGTGGGAGTGTTTGTGGCCCCTGGTAAAAGGCTTTGGAACATTGAATGGACGTGCCTATGAGTGATGTAAGGAGACTGGACCTTATTTGGATGAAGACTGAGACAGCTTGTTTTGGTGGCAGTAATGAAAAAAAAATGAAATCTTAAAGTGGATCTACGAGCATGCGAAGAGCAAAGAGTTAACCTGCAGCCACTTGGCCATGCTTAGTGGTTAATTTGACCAATTTGTTAGTAGCGCCTTCAAACAGATGGTAATGAAATCTTTGGGACTCGTTTTCTCCATGGGAAAATGAACATATTACTGTTCCTCTCTATGCATAGAAAGTTCATGAGTCCAGTCATAATTTCATTGGCGATTTCCTTACTCCCACTTTATTCAGCAGCAACAAGAAATAGGTCTTGATTTAAACTACTTGGATATGCTTATTGTAGGAAACATGTATGTTTAGAACTCATCTGTTACCACAATAGGGGAGGTGGTAGGCAGGCATCTACCATAGCCCAAACTCAGGCTCTCAGAGTGCCTATTTCTGGAGGAAAATGGAGTGAACTCTGAAGGCTGCACCACAGATTTGGCTGGCAGCTGCTGAGATGAGGGTATGATGTGTCCTTTCACACCTTCTGTTAAAGAAAGCATTTTTACACAGGCTGATTCCATCAAAGGCTAAAAAGAGATCCCTCCCAGAACCGAAAAAATAGTGTTATTCCTTCCATATGGCATGAACACTGTTGTTATAAATTATCTGTCTGAAAGCCCCAGCAGACATTTTCATTGTAATCGAGTGCAATAAAATGGAGAAATGAGTGTCTTCAGTTGAACAGTGGGTTATATTATGTAAGACGTGCAAACAGACCATTCACAATGCATATGAGGAATTTTGGGGTGGGGTTGAAAGGAATAAGCAGAATATATCTCACACTGGTGATGCTTTATTTATGTTTTGAGTCATCCCCACAGTATTTTATATGACTATCACTACCAAAATTGGTGCTGACAAAATTTACTGTTTTATAAAGTGAATCACCAATACCCCATTAGTCACGTGCAAAGACTGGAATATAACCAGATTTAGGACATACTGAACATCTTTTGTTAATGTTAGTAGGGAAATGTGGAGAGTACAATAGTAATCTATTTAAACCACCACCTTGAATTAAATGTTTCTTTCAGTTATTTATGTTGGCTCTTCAGGGTTCCTATAGAAGAAGAATTCTGCTAGTGAAATTTTGACTTCTTTCCATAGTTAGAAATAGCTCCCTGGTGTTTTGGTTTTATAGGCAAAGACTTGAATTCTTCTCACCAGGAGTTATGTGAACATTGTGTTCTCTCTTTCTTTTCCCAGCACCAAAATGCCATATTCTCAATTCGCACCATGCTGAGAGCACCATTGATGAGTGGTCTGTCCCTAGTATTGAGAGATTCCTCTTGTTTTGTGTTTGTCACAGTGATTTGTGAAAGCTCTTGGGAAATGGAGAGATGCATACTCAGGTCCAGAAACGTCTGAAAGGGTATTGTGGAAGAGTTGCTGCCCTACTAGAGGAACAAGGTGGACACCTTTCATAGGGCATCCACAGAGCTCCCTCTAGGGCACTCATCTTTTGCTATTCATTTGATATCTTCTGGAGTTTTCTCACCTCTAAAATCAGAATAATGTGAGTTTTCATGGGATTATGTAATACTGATGCCTGAGAATTTTATTTGAAAATGCATTTCAAAGTAAACAGTAGATTTTAAACATGATGCATCCAGTCCATTGAGCCTATGCAAGTAAATCTTGTGTACTTGGTACTTTTCTAAGAACTGTTGATGCCGAGTCTTAGAAGTCCTCTTGGTCAATAACTGCCACTTTTCATGTGGCTCAGAATAGTCGCCCTAGAATTCTACTTTTGCTGTGCTTCTAATTTATCAACCTACTTTATTATTTAAACTGTTGACGTTGCTCTATGACCAGTAGAAATTCATTGTGGTTTTAGCTATTGGTCAGTTCAAACAGTCACGTCCTTTTCATTTTCTGGTGCAGGGACGAGCCACCCTTGTGCTTGTATTGGTGGTGAGCAATCTGAGGTAGTTCTTCATTAACTGAAAGGAAGAATGCCAGTTAGTAATTTGCAGACAGCTGAGTGCCATTGGTTCTTTACAGCTCATAAGTGGCTACTAAGCTAGCTTTCTGAATGGTGGCCCTAGTGAGTTAGAGAAGCCCAGGTCTTCAGGGTAAGTCAGAACTCACTCACCGTCTCAGTCACTTCTAAAGAAAAGGTCAAGATTGTCATAAGCCAAACATTTAGCAGATTAATTGTTGATTAAGTTTAGACTCCCACATTTAATAAGCTGACACGAAGCTTGTGAGTAGGCCAGGAGTTGAGGGAACAGTACTCTGCTCCTTCCCCAAATTCATTTAGGCATTTATAATTCATACAAAAGTCACAGCAGTCCTTTCCCTCTACCTTTTGGCATCTTTTACTGAATACACTGATCGTTTCAACTTTTCACAACTTGCACATTCTTTAGCCTCTTAGAATATAACTAGTTAAAGCTACTCAACCAACCTATTTAACCTTGTTGATTACATCCTCATTACTCCTATTGACCAAGTCTAGTGGCATTTTCCAGTCCCCAGTTTTCTTCAAGGATTTGAGATGAATGCATTCTCCTCCCCACTCAGTCTCCTCCCTTCAGCTTTTGTTATGTACCATGTTTCTGTGAGTTCATCTCCTGCAGCTTCAACTAATTTCTCACTTGCAACTAAACAGATTTGAGCCCCCCTTCTACCACCCTGTGCTAGGCATTGAACCCAGTGGCAATCTACCACTGAGCTGCATCCCTAGGTCTTTTAATATTTTGAGAGGTCTAAGTTGCCCAGATAGACCTCAAACTTTCCACCCTCCTCCACAACCCCCTGAGTAGCTAGGATGACAGACGTGTACTATTGCACCTCCCCAGATTTGATCTTTAGCTAACCCTGAGATCTCTCTTAAGATCCCAACACATATCTTATTGGCACATCAAAAAACATCTCCCTTATTGAACACCACCAACACAAAATTAATCCTGCTTTTGCTTTTAAGTTTTATGTGCAGAATTACAATTTAATCATGCCAGATACCAGGAGCTTCTAAACTCATGGGAAATGATAAATATGTTTTTAGAATTAAAACTGAAAAATGTTCTATTTGTCTTTCACACAAATTCATGCACATCCCTTGTCAGTTATTTTATATGCCACACACCCTAGGACATGCATCTTTCCCTGATGTGGATTCTTCTAGGCCTCCACAAATGCTTATCTTGCTCAGGAGAGAGGGCATGTGCTTATGATGACAACTCTTGATTACATGAATCATGATTCAATGGCCAATATTTGCCAAGCACTTATTGTGTGCCAGACATAGAGTGAAGCCCTTAATTCTTGTAATGACATAAGCTGGTCACCAGTATTATTAATATTCATTTATAGATGAGCAGTCTGAGGCAGACAGATATCAAGGTGAAGCAACTATCCCAAGATCACCAAAACTCATTGGTTCAAGATTTGATGTCAGGCAGTCTGACTTCAGAGTTCACACTTTCAGCCACAGGGTTTCATGTCCCCATAAGTTATTGCTATTTCAGATATCCCTTTGAGGTAGCCCATGACGTTGCTTTTGAGCACATTGAAATATGAGTAATTTCCTCCCTTTCTTTTTGAATTACCAATGGCTAGCTGTATAACAAGTGTTTTGAATGAGGGACCAAGATACGAATTAGAGCTGGAAATGGATGACCTGAATAATAATACTGAAAGAAGAGAACTAGAGGAAACAAGAAGAAGCTCATAGGTCTACAGTGAGTCACCTATCCAGGGAACAGTGTGTGCTACACATCATGTAAAGAATAAGAGGAATAAAATAATTTATCCTTCTCCTAAAAGACAATTGCAATTGGGCCATCATTTTATTTTAGTAGGTCTGTTTAGGAAGGTGTTCAGAGAGATTAGACGGGCAGGTATCCTTGAAAACATCTGAGCTTGTTATTGTGGAAAATTCTGCATGCAATGAGGTTTTCCCTGTTGGGCCCTGGGTGAAGAAATACAATCTCTGACTCAGGTGGAGGAACTGCCATCATCAATAAGAATAATTATTCCTGTTGTGTAATATAAAATTGATCAAACTTTTCAAAGCTTTTGTCAAATTCTGCCTTATTTCAGATTTCCCCATAGGGGCTTTTTTTTCAAATTGGTGGTAAGTTTATTTGCCTGGGTCAAATGGATCCTTCCATTGGGCAGATACTCTGCCTATCTGGCGTTTATTTCTCCAGGAGTAGTGTATCTACTGAGGAGACTGGCTCTGGAGCCAGAGAACCAGGGTTTAAATCCTATCTCTACTGCTTTCAAGGTGCGTGGCCAAGGAAGATTTACTTAATGATTCTAACAATAGCTATTTTGTCAATGACACCCTCTCTGCCTTCTTGGAATGTACAGGCCAGCAGGGGTAGTAATGAGTAAGAGTGTTCTGCAGACTGGGCACTGTTAAGAACCTTGTGTGCATCACCTTATTTTATCCCATGCCTATTCCACAGCTGTGCCCTGCTCTGATTTCTATTTTACAGATGAGGAAGCTGAAGCTTTAAAATAGAAATAGAAAGGCCATTGTTAACAGAACTGGATTTCAAACCCTACTTGATTTGACTCATTGATCTGAGCTCCTAACAATTTTACTCTGCTAACTCCAAGTTAATCTGCTCTTTCCAAATATTTTTTTTTTCCTTTTTGACTGCTGGCCACTCAAACATGTATATGAAGTTGAGTGAAAGATACCTAGTCACCCTGCATATTTTCAATACTTACCTCTCTGCTATGGTATAAATGCAAGTTATGGAAGGCCAGAACCTGATCAATAACCTTATTTTGGATCTAACACCACATAAACTTTCAGGCATTCAAAAGACACAATTTTTTTCATAATGACTGTTTGGGGCAATTTTATTTTAGAGAGAAATTTGTTTTTGATCAGGGTGATGATGTTTTCAGGACTGTAGGTCAAGGTCTAGAAATTTCAGGATTTGGGGAGATAAGGTAATCAAAACTTTTGCTGTAGGAGATATAAAATGTTCATGGCAATAGTAGAGGAAGGTTGTCTATGGCCAGTATGAAACGGAGACCTCTACCCCAAGAGATACTTCTCGAGGCAACTGACACAGATTAAAGCAGGATGTTAGAGATTTTTTCTTCCTGTGTGAGAAAATTGATGCTCTTTCCATACTAATTAAATTTACATGCACCATTACCTCCTAGGGCTTGAAGAGTAGGGATTAACGTTGAGTAATTACAACACCTCCACACTCTTTCCATCACATCCAAAATGGCTCTCTAGCCTGGCAGTCTAGACAGGCAAGCTGGTTTCTGTTTTGGAATGCAGGACTCTGAGGTTCTGTGAATGAACCAGTTAATCTGTCACCATCTCTCTCATTAAAAGAACAAAATAGGAAGGATGATACTTGCCATAGCCCTGGGTAGAAGATTAAGACATCACGTTTGCCCATCTGTTTACAGTTTTTTTTTTCATCTTTTTTTTTATTGGCTGTTCACAACATTACAAAGCTCTTGACATATCATATTTCATACATTAGAATCAAGTGGGTTATGAACTCCCATTTTTACCCCAAATACAGATTGCAGAATCACATCGGTTACACATCACATTTTTACATACTGCCATATTAGTGACTGTTGTATTCTGCTACCTTTCCTATCCTCTACTATCCCCCCTCCCCTCCCCTCCCATCTTCTCTCATCTGTTTGTAGTTTTTAAGTGGATGTTGCTAAATGGAGATTTAAACTGGTGATATTTTATTTTGGACTAAATGATCTCGCTTGCCCTCAGCCTGGAGAGAGAATATTACTGCTTACCTTTAGGAAAATGACTACAAGAAGAGCTATAATTTTTAAACAATAAGCTTTGGGTGAGGCAGGCTTTCATTGCATTAACTGACGGATGCAGAGATTTTTGGTATGCCATAATAAACAGCATCTTTAGTTTCCTCTCTCCTCCCATACCCTTTACCCAGAGCCTGGAAGCTCCAGGATCACTTCAGTGAGAGCAAAAGTGAGCAGCATTGGAGAGCATGGCTTGTGAAATCACTGATGTGCCCCATGGCCATATCAAAGGGTTCAGCTCTGACATTTAGGAAGAGATTTAAGGAGAAAGGTCAGTTTATTCTTCAGCCCTTTGACTAGACATTGACTGAGGCCAGGGTAAAAAAAAAAAAACATAGAGATTTGTAACATCTCTAACTTTTGATGATTTTGTCAAATGTTCTTTCTGGTTTTTTGAGGACTGTGATTGTTTTCTTTTTTCTTTTTTTTTTTTTTCTTTTCTTTTTTTTTCAGCCCTCAGAGCCCATAGTAAAAGTCTTTTTCCAGTATCTAGGGAAATTCCTGGTGTGTGGGAGGACTCTGATTCGGTTTGCTACCCAAACTCTGTGGAAATGCAATCCCCATTGTGAGGTATTAAGAAGTGGACCTTTAAGAGGTGATTGGATCATGAGAACTATTCCTGAATGAATAGATTTGTGCAGTACTGAGAGTGTATCTGTTATAAACCAACTTGTAACTGTCTCTTAGATGTTTCCCTGTCACTATGTGATGCCATGTGCTGCCTCAGAACTCTACAGAGAGCTCCCACCAGCAAGGCCTTCACCAGATACAGCCCCTTGACCTTGGACTTCCCAACTGTTAGAACTGTAAGTTGGTTGAAGGACTCTGTGCAGAGAGCATTGCCCTCCTATGAGGCTGACATTCTTGCTGTCCCTTGGGTTAGATCCTGTGTTCCAAATAAATAAAAGCTTTGAGAAGGAAGGGAAGATTCACAGTTGTGAGAAAGTCTAGGAATTAGGACAGGCTCATTAGCATATCAGAATTTGGGAGGAGGAAGTATGAAGAATAATAATAGTTCTTTGGGGCCTTCTGTTCCCTTCAGTCTAATCCTTCAGAAGAAGTTCCAATATTGTCGAGTTCTGAACTTAAAGTTATGATTTGTGTCTGTGACTTGATCTCTAGACCCCTTACATGGATAAGATGTGCTGCAGGCAGAAGGGATCACTGTACACGTTGTATCACATTGGGCACTTTGTCTGGGCTTGGCCCTGAAGTTGGCACTTTGTCTGCACTTCCCCACTATCATCCCTCTGGGATGCCAGGCCACACCATCAATGGCAAGTTAACTTTCCCAGTGCGTTCTAAATAAAATACTGTGGACTCATTCACGTTTTACATATTATAGATGTTTTCCCAGGGAAAAGTAGAGTTATAAATCAAGATCTGCCCTCTTGCAGAGTCTGCCTCAAATACCAGATGTCCTACTGAATTATCTGATCTATAAAAATTGGATAGCAGAGATTAGTAAGAGACTTTAAAATCCATGAGGCTCTCCTGACCCGTTGTTTGCCTTATTTCATGCTTGATACATTTTTGAGATACTGAAAATTTTATCTTGCCCAAGAGGCAGTCATGGATAAAAGTTGGGAGCTACATGAAGTATTCAAGGTCATGGTCATGACTGTGACATCCGCATCCTGTTACTTCTCCCCAGGGTGCTCAGTGTCAAAGGGAGCCTGGGATATGTGCCACAGACAATGGTCTTACAACAACCATGAAGGCCTGTAATGTGGAAATGTTTGCAGTTGCTGGACATTCAGCCAGTTTGGGACAAAGGAAAACTGTAGATAGATCTTGGAGATTTCTGATTTTTTTCCTTTGTTGGAGTCTCTTATCAGGGCCTGGTAGTCATGAGTGGCCGAGTAGCAGACCATCCAGCAGACTGATTTGGGGGCAGTGCAGGGTGATCTGACTTAATAAATGAAAGGATTTCTCACATCTTGTAGAGTGAGACAGAATGTAGCTTCATCACCCAACAAAAGAACTGTTCATAAAAATGTGACACACAAAGTAAAAGGCTATGGAATGTTTGAGTAAATTATAATGAAAAATTTGAGATTTTGCAATACAGTCTTTGTCCTCTAGATTTCTCAATGTTATAAATCTCCTCTTAGACATAAATATCCCTAATTGCTTTGCTGATATATTTTAGGTTATATATTATGGCATGCATCATTTAAGATTCTGAATACATTCATATAGGAACATTCATGGCATTGTTGGCATTGTTTGGGCTTGGCAAGTGTTTGTGGAAGAGGAGGGGTTTTCATTTTTTTTTTAGTGTTTTAATATGACACTATCAAAATTTTAAAATTGAGTGATTTTTTGTTTATATTGCTAACATAGTTATAAACCTGTATGGTACCTAATATTTACTGGATGAGGAATTAACATGTTTTCTATCAAGTCTCACCCTAGTTTCATTAATTTTAATTATAGCAGAATAAATAGTCTCAATCCAGGAGCCAAATGTCCATTCCAAATCACCTTCCTAAGATAATAAATTAACTTCCTAAGGTGTCCTTCCTGCCTTCTTTTCTTTTGGTCACTTACCTATTAGTGCTTTACCTTGCCAATCACTGTGATACCACAATGTTGGGAATATTCTCTGACTAAAAATGCAGTGGATAAAATAGAAATGTGCCTGTGCAAATAATCATAGGTACATGTACATGCAGAGACACTCATGGGTACATACATGCATCTGAGCACATATGGAGAAGGCAGACCATGGACAGTATTTTTAATGTTCATGAATCTGTTACTTTAAGAGGTTGACACAAGCAATTATGTGTCAAAATTGCTGATTCACAGTTTGTCTGAGTGACTACAGTTAAGGGGTTCCTACAAGGAGTCTTCTCATCCTACCACACAGTCTACAGTGCTGAAAGGTCCAAACTTTGCCCAGTTCACCAAAAGATCTCAAGGAATTGGGGGTGGGGTTAGGAGAAAGTACCTGTAAATCAAAAAATGTGTTCTCCCAGGCCGCCCAGAAACACTGACATATTTTGAAGGTATGTCCAGGGAAAGGACATCTAAGCCCTTCCTTGTGTGGCTCCACACTTACCCTCAATCAGTTTGATCCTGAAGTAGGCAATGAGGAGGAGTAGCAGCAAAACCACAGGCAGGAAGACCCCAAAGAACAGGAACCAGCCGGGGAACTCTCTCAGGAAGGCTGACAGCACAGGGTTCATGGCCAAATGTAAGACCTTGTTGGGCAGTGGTGCTTGGAGTCTGCGGTTGTATACTGCCAGGGCTCTGGCCTTTGCTCAGCACATCTCTGTGGAACTTTTTGTGGACTTTGCTCTGTTTAAATTGCCCCATTATTCTGAGATTGCTGGCAGGTTACTTTGTAACTCAGTTACAAAGTGTAGAGGAATTGAAAAGCTAATCTCCCAAGCTCTGCTAGAGATGAGTGTTTATCTGGTGGGGATGGAGATGATGCCAGGAGCCTCAGATTCTTTGTACTCAGTTTAACTGGAATGTACTTCTCTGAGAGGTACATTCATTTATTCAACTAGAACCCAGTTTATTCGACCAGAACCTAATCTATGCTGGGTGTATGAAGAAGAGCAAGTCATGGGCCCTGCCCTCTTAGAGTAGAGACAAGAAACAGTGGCCACAAGTGACAGTGGTGGAATGGCTGGTGCAGTGGCCCTTTTCCTTCCCCCTTGATGCTTGCACTCTTGGTTCTACTGTTTACTTACCTTGGTCCTGTGTCAGAGTGGTGGGGGTTGGGTGGTAACTCCACAGTTTCTGGGAAGAGAAAGAGCAATCCATTGGCCAAAGTCAACACTGATACTGACTTAGTATATGCACTGAGTTGCCTTTAACTGCTTTGGGGAAAAATTTCTCAAGTTAAAGGATCCCTTGGAGAACTTGGAAATTTTGAGGGGGATTGGCAGCTGCCTTCTGGGGGTCATTCTTGTTATGTCTCACCCTGCCTCTGCCCCTGTTGGCAGCTGCCTGACTGGCAAGTGGCCAGTAGTCTATGGACAAACTGCTGTCAGTGTCTCCCAAATTCTTCCCTTAAGGGCTTTACATGGCTGTGCAGAGTCTGTCCCAGCTGTAGAGTCTACACCCTCATTTACCAATTAATCAGATCTGGGATGCTTGCCTGGCATCCTGAACAAGGACCTGTAAAGGATTTCCCTCTCAGAAGACAGGCATCTTAATTCCTGAAGGAACCACTTAGAACAACCCAGATTAAGTCTGCATCCATTGCATTTTACATGCTTCTCCCTTCACTCCACAAACCCCTGGATGGTGCTGCTGCTATTATTCTTGCATGCCTTCCATTGAGATGGCTCTCTGGTGCTCTCTGGCTTGAACAGGATGCTAATTTGTAAAGTGTCAATCTTCAAGGAACCTCTGTGAGCAGGTGACATTACCAGGGAGATATTAGGTAGCCTGTTTGTCATGTTCTTTCCTCTGTTTCATTCCATTCAGCAAGGTTTTGTGGAATGCCTAGACTAAGGTAAGTAGGGGGAAAAAGCACATGTATAAATGCCAATACTGTTAGCTCTCAGATCAACATGTAAACAAAGTGCAAGGGAAGCACTGAAGAGAGACTGATTAATTCCAGCCAGGGAACTGCTGAGTTCATTAAAAGATAGCATCTGAGCTGAGCCTGGGGGATGGGTAGCTGAGGAAACCCTGCAGCAAACAGAGACAGCAGGCAGGCAGGGTTTGTAGAGATTAGGGAAGAATTGAGAGTGGCTGAATGGCAGGGAGTACAGGCCAGAGTGTCTGAAGAGCTGAAGCTGGAAAAATGGGGTAGCATCAAATCCTACGGACCTTGAATGCCCTAAATTCTATGATATTTGGACAAGGGGACTAATCAAAGGTCTTTGATCATGGAAGTGTGTGATCTGAGGTGGGAAAAGGAAACACTTAGGTAGCACTTTAAATAATGGACTGAAGAGAAGAGATGGGGTAGGCTATCTCAACATAGAATCAAGATAGGAGGAGTCTGAGATGGGAGATTGCAGAGGAAGGAGAGAAGCAGAGAGGCTGCAGAAATAAAACGAACAGCCCTTGGTGAATAATTAAATGTTAGAGAAAGGTAGATTTCACTAATCATCTAACAATCATTAAGTGCTTACTATATAAATAGTTCATGGCTATTATCTTATTTAATCCTCATAGTAATCTTATGAGGAAGAGACTGATACAGATGGGGAAATGAAGCCAGAGGGGGAGAATGCCTTTCCTAAGACACAAATCTAGTAAATGACAAAGGTGAGATTTCAATCGTGCCATCTGGTTGGTTGGTGATGATGGTGGGGAGACTCTGGTGCTGCAAACTGAGACCTGAATCTGGGCTGGACAGCAGGTTTGGATGGGGCACGTATGGAATTTTGCAAGCATTAAATTGGAACTGTTGTCCAGCTAGCTGTTTAGTGGGAAAAGAATTACAGAATCCAGGAGAGAGGACAAACTTTGCAATATAGACTTGGAATTTATTAGTGTTTTATTGGCTGGGCTTGACAGGGTGGAGAGATTACTCAGGAAGGAGTGTGCAAAGCATATAAAGGACCACGGACCCTAAAAAATGCTACTGACCCTAAAAAATGCTCTCATTGAGAACATGAGAGGAAAGATAAGAATGAGGGAAAGAAATTGAAAAGGAGGGAATCTCTGAGGGTGGGAGAAGAACCAGAGAAAATGGTGTTAGGATATTGGTGGCAAAAGAAGTTTCATGAAGGTGAGATATCATTTAATGGATCTGATGTAATTCTGACCCACACTGAAAGTTTTGAGATCATGATCTTTGAGGCTGACTTAATGGTTTTTTTTTCTTTCTAAGTAGCTCCTATGGAGGATATTCATAAAATAAACTTTACACACTTTAAGTGTACAAGTCAATAATTTTTATACGTGAGTGTGCCCATGAAACTATCACCATGATCAATAATGAACATATCCAGCACCCTCAAAGCTTCTCATATCATTTTCCTATCTCTGATTCCCTCACCCAAATCCCAGGCAACCACTGATCTACCACCTGTCACCACTATATATTTGTTTGCGCTATCTATAATTTTGTACAACTAGAGTTATCCAATATATCTCTTTTTTGTTTAGTTTCTTTCACTCATTATAATTATTTGAAATTCATTTGTATTATTGCCTGCATCAATCATGATTAACGTGTATTGTTGAATAGGATTTTATTGTATTGATAAACCATTTGCTTTTCCTTCTCCTACTGATGAACATTTTGGTTTCCTATTTTAGGCTATGCCAAATAAAGCTTATACAATATTCCTATATGTGTCGTTACATAGACATGTTTTTCATTTCTCTTGGTAAATATCTAGTAGAATGGTTGGATCATATAATAGAGATAATGTTGATGTTTTAAGAAATTGCCAGACTGTTTTCCAGGTGGTGATACCATGTTATATTCCTACCAGCAGTGCATGAGATTCCAATTCCTTCACATACTCAGCAACTCTTGGGATAGTGAGTTGCTAAGAGCCATAGCCAAGTAGTAATGATGCATGGCATTTTTGGTTGAAAGGTGACACCAGCAAGCCATTGAGATGATATGATTATGTTAAGATCTTCATTCAAATGGATATTAGACCCCTGCTGTCCACCTCTGCATGCTACGGGACTCCTGGAGAGTTCCCATTGGTTGGGAAAGTGCGGTAGGAGGGAATTCCGGAGGAGGGATTTCCGGTTGGTGTGTGTGTCCGGGAGAACACCACGTGTGTGGGTCGCCATATTTCCCAGGAGCATACAGGGCATTGGCAGGAGCTTCAAAATAAAGTTTGTTCCTGTTTGAGTGGCTCATGATTTTGTGCCCAGCCAGACTGCGGCAGTGAGTCTTTTTGATTTTAGCCATTCCAATGGTGTGAAGTGGTGTCTTGTTGTGGTTTTAATATGCATTTCCTTAATGATGTTGAACATCTTTTGTGTACTTATTTGACATTTGTATTACTTGTTTAATGAAAAGATTGTTCAATTATTTTGCTCATTTTAAGAAAAAATGTTTTTAAAACTAAAATTTAAGAGTGCTTTATGTCGTGGGGTTCTGTGGCTTGTGCTTGTAGTTGTAGCTACTCAGAATGTTGAGGCAGGAGGATCATTTGACCCCATGAGTTGAGACCAGCCTGGACAACATAGTGAAACCACATCTAAAAATCCAACAAGTAGTTTTTTATGTATTCTAGAAGCAAGTCAATTATTAGATATATGATTTTCAAGGATTTTTTGTTTAGTCTGAGTCATACCTTTTTATTTGCTTAGTTATTACAAAGCATAGAGATTTTTAATTTCAAAAAAGTCCAATTTGGGGGCTGGGGATGTGGCTCAAGTGGTAGCGTGCTCGCCTGGCATGCGTGCAGCCCGGGTTCGATCCTCAGCACCACATACAAACAAAGATGTTGTGTCCGCCGATAACTAAAAAATAAATATTAAAATTCTCTCTCTCTCCCTCTCTCACTCTCTCTTTAAAAAAAAAGTCCAATTTGTTCTTTTATGGATGTGCTTTTCATATATAAGAAATCTTTGCCCAACCCAAAGTTGCAAAGATCTTTTCTTATGTCTTCTGGTAGTTTTATAATTTTAGGTTTGTATTTAGGTCTACAATCTACTATGAGTTAATTTTTGTGTATGGTGAGAGGTATAGGTTAGAGTTTTTCCTTTTTTTTCTTTTGCATATAGATATGTAAATTGTTTCAGCACTATTTGTTAAAGAGACTACTCTTGTTCCACTGAAATGGCTTTGTATCTTTGTCAAAAATCAGAAGTCAATTATGTGGGGCTCTATTTTGTACAATCTATGATGTTCCACTAATCTAATTGTTAATATTTTCACCAACACCTTTGTCTTTTGTATTATTGTTTTAAAATAAGTCTTGAAGTCAGGTATTGTTAGTCCTCCAACTTTATTCTTTTTCAAAGTTGCTTTAGCTAGTGTAGGTCATTTTCATTTCCATATGAATTTTAACCAGTTTATCAATTTCTATAAAAGTTCTGCTAGGATAGCATTGAATCTATAAATAAATAATTGGAGAAAATTAGTATTTTAACAGTGTTGAGTCTTGTAAACCATGAGCACGATATCTATTCTGTTTCTTTGAGTAACTTCTCTCAACCGTGTTTTGTAATTTTTAGTATAACAGTCTTCAACATGTTTTGTCAGTTTATCACTATTCCATATTTTTATGTGATTATAAAGAATATTGTTTTCTAAATTTCAATTTTTGATTGTTCATTGCTAGTATGAAAGTTTGTTTTTTAATTTACAAAATTTACTCATCACTGGGTACTGCTACTAGATTAAGTATTAGAATTTATTAAAACATCCTTCAGAACTTGAGAACTTTTCTCTCTAAAGGCTCTGATTCCAATCCAAATTGGTTGCTTAGAGTAATACATGGTAGGCACAGAAGCTATGAAAAAATGAAAATATTTGAAACACTGGTGATCTGTTTGATTTGTCAGAATTTGGGTGGGGAGCCATGAAGAATGTACAATTTGCTGCCATAATAGCAGCAAATCCTTTACCTGCTTTGTGCCATTTGGGAACAATAATAAATACCATTGGAAAAATCTACATTGATGAAAATAGAAGGACACATTAGGTTGAGGATTAACCCCCCTGTTGATTTCCTTGGTAGTAAACACTCCCGCTGTTGACTTGCATGATGTTTTAAGGCACAAGTGATTTGTAAAAATTGATATTTTGGAGAGAATTCCTGGGAAACTACTGTCATATCATCTATTATACTGGACTTTTGGTGACAGCTGCCCCAAAACTTACCATGGCTAATTGTGGCCTCTTGAAGCTAATGCGAAACCCACTGGCCATCTGATTTGGATTCTGTTTTTGTCTGAGCCTTAAGGAATGACTCACTGCATTGACAAGCTGTAGAGCATTGAAAGTTCTGAAGTTCATCAGCAGAAGGTGCCAAAGTACCATAGATTGATATTTGGAATATCAAATTACATACAGCTACACAACCAATACGAGAATCAAGCACAAACAGAACTAACAATTTCAAATGAAATGGTTTGATTTAATCATATGGGTGGCATTTTGCTGCAGTGAAGCATTGCTCACAATGTGAATGTCATGTTGCCGTTTCCAGGGTACACTTCTCTGAGTATACAAGCCTGTGTCCTCTGGATCTGGTTAACTGCCCCTCTGAACTTTGCTCATTAGCCTGTGTCAATCTAAGTAGTATCACATGGCAGCAGTCCTACAGCAAATGTGAGAATGAGGGCTCTGAAATCAAGAGAGTGTTAGTATATAAGCACAAAAGATGATTTCTACTTTGCGAACTTTGAGAAAAGACCAGGGGCCTTCATTATCCAGATATGTAGGTAGAAAATATTTTCTGAGGGCTTGACATGCAACCCAGAAGCTATGATTGACTGATTTGTCACAAGAAAGACAAAGCCCCAGACATTACCAGGTGTACTTTGCAGTGAGGTGGATGGACAATAAAAAATAGCAGCTAACAGTGATTGAATGCTTGTATGGTCTAAGTACTTCACATGTTATAATTCATTACACTCTTATAACAATGCATTTGAATAAATAACAATTTCTATTACCACCATTTAACAGATGGAAACGTCATGGAGCATTCATAACTTGTCCAGGATTACATTACTAGAAAGCGGCAGAATCAGGATTTGAACCCCACCATATATCCACTATATCTACTGCTTCTCAGTCTCCTAGAAAAATACATATGTAATGTCAAGTATTGATACTGCTTTGCAGAGAAGGCAGGACATAGGGGTGAGAGAATATTTGGAAGTACTAATTTTAGATGAGGTTATTAGGGAAGGTGTATTAGTCAGCTAGGGACGTTGTAACAAAATACCCTCAAGAATAAATACTATACATAGTAGAAATTCATTTTTTCATGGTTCTAGAAACTGGAAGCCCAAGATTATAATGCCAACAGGGTTGGTTTTTGGTGAGGCCTCCCTCTTTGGCTTCAGATACTGTCCTTTCCTCTTCATGCATGTGCTTCTGGTGCCTCTTGTCTCCTAAGTCCTTTCAGATGAGTGTTCGTATGACTTCATCAAACTTTAATTACCTCATTGAAAGCCTTATCTCCAACTGTAGTCATGTTGGTGTTAGGGCTTCAACATATAAATTTGGGTGAGGGGAACACAATTCAGTCCTTAACAAAGTTTCTCTGAAATGCTAGCTTTTGAGCAGAGATTTGAATGAAGTGAAAAAATAAGCCACCATGTTCTTTTAGGAACAGAGTTCCACAGAGAAGGAATAGTAAGTCCTGGGATTAAAGTGTTTGGGGAAGGGAAGGGAAGAAGGCCTGTTGTGCCTGGAGCATACTGAGGAAGGGGAAATTGCTACAACTTTTGAGAATAATTGATCTGAAACCCAACACTGCCAAGGAAATGTGTGCAAAGTGTGGTTTATGAAACTCTAATTCTATTATATTTTGTTTTTTTTCTTGGAAAGTGATTGAATTAGCGTAGAGATTATTGGGCTAAGTAGATTCTTTACTGCAAAGTTTCTTGGAACTTTTAATTTGCTAAGGAACATTGTAAATTCCTAAGGGGATACGGCATACAGCCTTTCCTAAATTTACTAGATAATTGAGTCCTTTTGGAAAGCAGAATCTCATTGTCTGCAGAATACTTTTCTGGGCGTAGAAATCTATGTAAGGAGGTTTGTCCAGGTGCTCTGAACATTTGGGTTTGGGATTCTTAAGTAGGGTCCAGGTGGAAAGGGAACAAATTATACTGAGAAATTATTATTTTGTGGATTTCATTGTCTTAGATTTTGTTTGCATAATTTTTGCTAGCGCAATCTGGCCCCAATAATTCATTCTCTTTGTCCTTTTGTTCATGAAACAGCCCCATGTCTGCTCATGCTAGTTGTCAAAGTTAATTTTGTTTATGAGGAAAATGATCACTGGAGCGTGCCCACCTGAGCATAGATTCTTGTACTCCCACTCTCTCTGTGATGGGGGTACATATGTGTTGTTTCTAGTTAGGTGTTCAGTAACAGTAGACTGAAGAAGGAATGGTGGCTCCTGGGGAAGAGCCTAAGGGTTCAGTGTCCACTCTGGGGTCTGCAAGGAAGATGAAGGCATTTGACACATCAAGAAAGTATTTGTTGTTTGAACTGATGTGCAGTATCCAATATGGAAGTTCTGCTTGATTCAGATCTTCTTTCCCTTGACTCAGTAGGTTTTTAAAAATCAACAGATTTATGAAATAATAGATAAGAACAGAGGTTGATTTACCATGAAGGCAATAAAGTTCAAATTTCAGTGCCCCTCATTTGCTTGGATCCTTCTAAGACAAGGGAGCAATGCCAGGAATATATGGTTATAGATTTTCTAAAATTCACAAAAGAAAGATATGTTAATTAAATTAGTTAATATTCCAGCTTCCTCTCTGTTTCATTCCTCTTGTCAAGGAGTATTAGAGCAGCCATGGACATTTTGAAGCAGGTTTGGGGGGAAGATGAGTTGGGGCGATACTTAGTTGAGGTCAGTGGAACATTTATGTGGTTTGCAGTAATTTCTGCACATCATTAAGTTGTAGTTAACTGTTAGGGGTATAGGAAAGGCTTCCAGAAATACTCCTACTATCCACTGTGCTGATTCTTAGAATTGTGACTCAATGGTGCAGGGGCAAAAGTCTCTATTACAATATGAACATGTCCTTTGCACTTCAGGACATACCAAGTAGAGGAGGAACAGATTTTGAAATGTGTGAAACCAGAAGCTACTCTGGAATATGCCTCCAGACATTATATGTAAAATTGTAAGTGGAAGATTTGATTCTTATTGAAACTCTGTGAAAATAAAAATTCTCCCTGTGATGAGAAAATTATAAATGCAGTGTATGTTTTTGTACGAGTTGAATACAACAGAATTTGTCAGAGTTCTTGTGTTTGAGGATGAAACCAGTAAGAGTGGTACGGCAACAGTGAGTGTATCTTTCTTGTTACAGTTTATGCATCCCAAGCTATTGGATTACACTTTAGCATGTACAGGGAACCTCATGCATTGGTCCTGAGAACGTTTGGTGGTTCTGGGGAAAAAAGTCCCCAAACATGAAGAATATCCACTTGACAGAGCAGGGAACTATAGAAACAAGTGTTCTAGTAACAAAGCTATATGTGTAATGAAAGTTCAACAGATGCACTGTGAGTGTTATTTAATTATAGTTATGTAGTTCAGTACCACATATGGCAATTAAAAAATAGATTTAATTCCTCCAGTGAATCTTATTAATATTTCTCAAAATTATCCCAAAATTCAAATATAATGAAAAGGAAATTTCTTAGTGGAAGCTAAGAAATGAAATGTTGAAAGATTGCTATAATTTGGGAATGTAAAACCAAATAAAAACACCCAATTTGTTAGCTTTTTAAAATTGGACTTTGTTGTGTCTTTTTTTAGAGTAAGAAAATACTTTCAGGGCTGGGGATGTGGCTCAAGCAATAATGCGTTTGCCTGGCATGCGCAGGGCGCTGGATTCAATCCTCAGCTCTACATAAAGATAAAATAAAGATGTTGTGTCCACCGAAAACTGAAAAATAAATAAACTCACTCTCTCTCTCTCTCTCTCTCTCTCTCTCTCTCTCTCTCTCGAAAAAAAAAGAAAATACTTTCACACGAAATTTTGGTTTTACAAGTTTGTATTCTTTTCTCTTAAAAAGGACCCCCCTTCCAGATGTACAAGCTTCAAATACCTACAATCTGGATCTGCTGTCAAGTAAGAATAGCAATTTTCTAGAATAATAAACACTGGAAGACATACCAGAGCCTTGATGCTCATTTTGTGATTTTGAAATCCTCCAAGTTGTGCATCCTACTATAATCCTGGAAGCTGATATCTTCTAATTAGTCTCTCTGGCTATTCGAAGGCTCTGGGAGGTCTTTCTAATTTAGTAGGCCCCACCAGAGGAGCATCCAATGAGGGTAGTCATATTCAGTATTAAAAGTGGGGGTAAAAATAATGCCAGAAACTCCACAGAATATGTCAGAGAAGAGCTTCAACTGAGTAGAAATTCAATTTAATTCAGACACCATTAATCAATTTTATGCATTACTTTTAAATCGAAGGTCAACCTGTTTTTACAGTATAATATTATTCCTAAATATGTCACAGAGAAGATAATTCAACATGATACCATTACATATAGTTGAAAATATAAATTGAAATGCTGTTTTAAAACAAACCTTAAATCTTACTTCAGTTTCCCTTTAGGAAAAAAAAAATATCCTTGCAACTTGTGCAATACCCTACAGTAAGTCCACAGCACTCATTTAGGCTCGAGTGTTTGCAGATGAGTGACAAATCTGTTGGTTTGCACAAGTCCTGCCTTCTGTCCAAGGGCTGTAGTTTAAAAAAATCATTGCTACAATATAGGCTTCTTTCTCTCATTAGCAGAGGAAGTAGAGCAGCAAGTCTGTATTAATCACTTGGGGGTAACCTACCAGGCCATCATTAGAATTTTTTGCCAAGGTAATAACAGAAAAATAACAGCTGTTTGTATAAAGAAACTGGGAGCTCATTTGCACGGCTACTAGAGGCAACAGGGAGATTAATGCATGTTGTCAGTTCTACAGGTTTAATTTGACTTGCGTTAAAATAGCATCAATATACATCTCCCCTTGTCATTCATTCGCTCTGAATGCTGATTAATTTACTCTCATTTCACCCTGAATGCTGCCAGGCAGTAATGAGTTGTAGCCATCTGGCAGTCCTATTTTATCTTCCCCACTCCCCTAAAAAGCTGCAGAGACAGAGACATTCTTTCCACAGGCAGCCATCCAGCTGCTCAGAGTTGCTGGCCTTTCTCTGGGGGAATGCAGGGCAGATGTCAGTCCAGACAGTGGATTCCTGAACTGGCACACAGATTTTGTGTTGTAGCTGATGAGCAAAAGCCTCCTTCATTTCAGAATTGTGAGGGATGGACAACAGAATGTGTATGTCAGAATTAATAGTTAAGCCACGTAAAAAGAGATTTGCAAAGAACAGCTACTGCTATAAAGTGGTGTTTTATAGATACATAATAATACAAAGTACACAGAGATAAGGCTCTTTATAGAAGCATGAAGCAATATTGTTAATATGGTCTTAACAAAAGAGTAGAAAACCATATTGTCTCAGTAATTGCTTCCATGTATAATCTTTTTCTTTTTGTATTTTCAGAGTAAACAGACATATTAACTCATTTGGGTAAAAGAATAATAAAACTGGCATAAAACCTGATTCTGTTCCAAGGATAATGTTTTCTAAAAATTAACTTTGTTGAGGTACAGTTTACATACAGTAAAATGCTATAAACTGTGTATATTTCAATGAGTTTTGACATGAATTTTATATACATATAATCTCCACCATAATCAAGATATAGAATATATCATCCCAGAATATTGTCCTTGTGCCCAGGACAAGGATAATCCTTCCCAGTTAATCATCTCCATCCCCAGTGCCAGGCTAACTCCAATATTCCATCAACATAATTAAATTGATCTATTCTAAAATTTCTTAGAAATGGAATCTTTCAGGATATATGCTTTTGTGTTTGATTTTTTGACTTATCATAATCATAATTCACCCATGCTGTTGCATTTTTCAGTTTAATTCCTATTATTTTTGCTGAGTGGCATTTTACTCCATGCAGGTTCCCTATCACTATGGATATGCCATAATTTGTTTATCCATTTGCCTATTGATGGGCATTTCATTTCCAGCTATTATGAATGAACTTGTGGTAAAGTACCCCTGTGTCCCATCCCCAGTAGCAAATCAAAAACAAAAACAAACGAAAAGATCTGATGAATAACAATGTTGAGCATCATTTCATTAGCATTTTTTTGAATCATTATAATATTTATTTTTAATTTTATAATCTCCTTTTTTTCTTAATTTGTTCTTTTTAGATATACAGTGCTTATTGGCCATTCAAAGAACTTCTTTAAGGGTTCACATCTTTTGCTTGCTCACTTTAAAAAACTGTGTTGTCTTCTTGATTTTTAACTAATTAAATTCTTATATACATTCTGGATACAAGTTATTTGCTACATATTTGTATTGCAAATAATTTCTCCTATTTTGATCTGTGCCTTTTCATTTTATTAATGTGTTTCAATTGCTTAGGTTTTAATTTTCATGAAGTCCCATTTATCAGTTTTTTATGATTCATTCTTTTTTGTTTTTTTTGCTAAGAAACCTTTGCCTTCCCAAAGCTCATGAAGATTCCTCATCCCACCCCACCCCACAAAGTTGAATAGTTTTAAATATTGCATTTAAGTCTATGATCCATCTTGAGTTAAATTTTTACATGGCCTGTTGTAAGGGCCAACATTCAGTTTTTTCTCAACAACATTTATTAAAAGGGCTTCCCTTTCCACATTGAACTAAACTGGTATTTTAATTTTATTGGGAACCAATTGTCCATATATAAGTCAGTTTATCTATTCCATTGTTCTATGGGCCTATTCTTCTGTTAATAACCACACTCTCTATTTCTATAGCTTTGTAGTTAACCTTGAAATCAAGTACTATAATCCGTCCAACTTTGAATTGAATTATTTGACAAATCTTTTTCTTTTTAGGATGACTTTAGAATCAGATTTTTTTAAAAGTTTACAGAGAGTTTGGGATTATGTTGAATATATACATCAATTTGTATTGAATGGAAATCTTAATACTTTTGTCTTCCAGTTCATCAATATGATCTATCTCCATGTCTTTATAATTTTTTATAATTTTCATCTTTCATAGTTTTCAGAGTACAGGTTTGTATATGTCCTTAAGTAGTTCATGTTTTGAATGCTATTATAAAAAGTATTTTTTAAAAAATTTCCACTTCCAATTTCTCATTGCTTATATTTAGAAATATATATATTTTTTATATTGACTTTGTATCCTGATACTTTTCTTTATAAACTTGCTTAATTGAAGAGCTTTTTAAGGTAGATTCCTTTAGGAGTTTTATATGTCATCTAATCATAGAGTTTTACTTCTTTCCATCTGCATGCATGCCTATTATTTCTTTTTCTTCTCTAATTGCACTAGCAAGGGCCTCCAGTTTGATGTTGAGTAAGTAATAAGAGTGGGCAATTATTCTTTCTTTGAAAATTGTTTTGCCCATTTCTTCAAATTTCTACCTATGCATGCATAAGTTATATTTGACAAAAGTCTCAAGGGGATCTTTCTATGGCTTTTTGGAGCCCTTTCTGAACTTGCCTCTCTCCTCTTGGAGATTCTGCACAGCAAATTCTAGCAGCCATGTTCTACCTAGTCTCTGTCCCTGAATCCTCAATGCATTAGATGTCTGGCTCTGCTTGGGTTTGTCCTCTCTAATTTGCCGTTATCTTTCATCAGAAATCCTGGGCTCACCTTATTCTTTTACCCTACTGTCCAATATTTGAAAATACATTTTTTTCTATGTTTTTGTCCAGTTTTCTAGTTGTTCACAGGAGTGTAATTCTGTGCCTTGTTCTCTTTCAAGGCTAGAACTTGAAGTGATACTATTCAATATTTAATTGTCCACCAATTTTTAATTATAATTATTTTTTAAATTTTGGAACTCACTATGTAACAACCAGTTTTGTGCTGGTAGAAAGGTAGTTCTATAGCAGCACAATTCACAATAGCTAAACTGTGGAACCAACCTAGATGCCCTTCAGTTGATGAATGGATGAAGAAATACACAAGGGAATACTATTCAGCATTAAAAGAGAATAAAATCATGGCACGGTAAATGGATGGAGATGGAGAATATAATGCTAAGTGAAGTTAGCCAATCCCCCCAAACAAATTCTGAATGTTTTCTCTGATATAAGGATGCTGATTCATAATGGGGTTGGTGGGGGGTGGTCATGGGAGGATTAAATAAACTCTAGATAGAGCAAAGGGGAGGGAGGGGAAGGCAGGGGTATGGGAGTAGGAAAGACAGTGGAATGAGATGGACATCATTACCCTAAGTACTTGTAGAAATATGAATGGTATGATTCTACTTTGTGTATAACCAGAGATATGAAAAATTGTGCTCTATATGTATAATATGAATTGTAATGCATTCTGCTGTCATATATAAGAATTAGAATAAAAAAATAAAAGAAAGGCAGTTCTGATCAATGGCTCTCAATCTGTCTCACATTAGGCTTATTGCATCTCAAAGATACCCATGTTTGGGTTGCTCCCCAGAGAGTCATACATATATACTTTAATTCCCAGTTGATTACAATATGTTGCTGAAGTTAGAACTACCATTTTACTCTTAAAACCTATTTGCCAATATGTGTTCCATGGCATCTGGGTGTGATAAAAATGGTTTATAGGAGAACTGAGTTACAGATTTCATTCCTGGGGATGACCAGTCTTAGTGCTTGCCATTTGCTCCAGTAGGAATCTGCTTCCTCAATTTACTCCATGTGCCACACAAGCACCATTTCCTAGGTATGCTGTGACTAGAGAATATTGAGCTTTAGATGATAGTCTTCTTGTTGTCTCTCACTTTCAGTTTCAACTCAAATGCCACAAAACCTTTCTCTGACCCCTCTGGGGCTATACTTTTTCCTTCCCACTTATTTCCTTGCATGACCTCTATGATAGCAGTTTTAGAGTTTTAAAGTAAGTTTCTTTTTAAGATTTTAATCCCTGGATGTCAGGGGCATTTTTTTTTATAATTCTTCTTTTTTTCTATACCAAGTTCAGCTCTTATTACTACCAATATTTATACTTAATATTTATTAAATTTGGGCAGGCCATTTTTGGACTTACTGTTTGAAAGTGTATAGGCAAAAATATTTCTTGTCTTATGGAAAATATATTCTGTTAAATGTTTTCAGATTCTCCATAAGTCCATGAGTTGGAGAAATGCAAACTCCTTATTTTGTGTTACATTATTTATAACTACTTCAAATCATTTCATGTCTCTAATCTTTTTTTCACACTTAACTTTGTCCTATTGGGAACATAGAATCTTTTCTATCTTTAGGCATTCATATTTCAAAATTCAAATTGCTTGATTTTGATAAAGTGTGCTATTTATACCTTTTCAGCTTTTATCCTGCGACCTTTATTAGGTTAGATTATTGTTTTCACATAAATAAATAAATATAATGGACAGTGAATTTCCAAAAGGATAGTGTGGAAGCATATGCAAATTTTAATTGCTATTATCATTAGCATAACAAAAATAGCCACATAATACATAAATTTCTATATTTATTCAATTCTTTTGAACATTAACACTGATATTACCAGATTCAAATGGACTAACAGACATATGTAGAACACTTTACCAAATAACGGCAAGATACATATTCTTTCCAAATGCACAAGGGGAATTTTCCAGGATAGATTTTAAAAGATAGATGTCATGGAAAGTATCTTCTATGCACACAATGGGATGAAGTTAGAGTCCATAACAGGAATAAGATTGGAAAATTCACAAAAGTTGTAGAAATTAAACTACACACTTCTAAACAACCAATGGATCAAAAGAGGAAATCACAAAGAAAATTAGAAAATACTTAGAGATGAGTGAAATGAAAACACAATACTAAAACTTACGGGACCCATGAACGAAGAGCTAAGGAGAAGATTTATAGCTAAAAATACTCAATTTAAATGCCATAAAGATCTCAAATCAACAGCCTAACTTTATTACTTAAGAAAATGGAAAAGGAAGAATGAGCTAAACCCAAAATGTGTTGAAGGTAGGAAATAATAAAAGTTAGAGCAGAGATAAACAAAATGGGGAATAGAAAAAAAAAAGAGAAAATCAATAAACCCCAAATTTGGGTTCTTTGAAAATATCAACAAACTTTTAGCTAGATGAGAAAAAAAGAAGCCTCAAGTTGCTAAAATAAAAGGTGAATGTGGAGACTTTGCCACAAATTCTGCAGAAACAAAATGGATTAGAAGAATGTACTATGATTAACTGGACATCAACAAATTAGATAACCTAAATGAAATGGAAACATTCTTAGAAATACAAAACCTACCTAGACAAAATAATTAAGAAATTGAAAATCTAAATAGCTCTAGAACTAGTAAGGATATTGGTCAGTAATCAGAAATCTCCTGATAAAGAAAAGCCCTGGATTAAAGTAGATTTGCTATTGAATTATGCCACACATTAAAAGAACTTTTTTCAACCCTTTTCAAACACATAGAAAAAAACTGAAGGGGTGGGAACATTTCCTAACATATTTTGAGGCTACCATTACCATGTTACCAAAGCCAAACAAAGATACTCTAAAGAAAAAAGAAAGCAACATAACTATATACCTCTATCTCCTATGAACACTGATATTAAAAATCTTCAACAAAATATTAACAAGACAAATTCAATATAGATGAAAGCAATCATAGACTATGGCCAAGTGAGATTTATCTGGGAATGAAAGAATGGTTTAACATATAAAATCAATCAACTCAATATACATTAGGAGAATGAAGTATAAAACCTGTATGAACATCCTAATAGGTGTGAAAAAAACATTTAATAAAATTCAATACCCTTTTATTATAAAACAAACTCTGGATATAAGGAACTTATCTCAACATAATAAACCATATGGAAAACAACATACTCAGTGGTGAAAGGCTGAAAGTTTTTCTTCTAAGATTAGGAATAAGGCAAGAATACCCAGTCTCACTACTGCTATTCAACATAGTAGTAGAAGTTCTAGTCAAGAGCAGTTAGAAAAGAAAAAGAAAGAAGTGACATCCAAATTAGAAAGGAAGAAAATAAATTATCTCTGTTCACATGTAATATGATATTTTATGTAGAAAAGCCTGAAGACACCTCACCTCCCTTACAAATACTGTTAGAACTTCTAAATAAACTCAGTAAATTTGCAGGGTACAAAAAATTCAACACAAAAAAGTCAGTTGTATTTCTGTACATTAACAACAAACTATCCAAAAAAGGAGTTATGAAATTGACTCCATTTAAAATAATATCAAAAAGAACAAAATACTTGGAAATAAATTTAACCAAGGAAGTGAATGAATTGTATAATGAAAGCTACAAATTGATTATGAAAGAAATTGAAGAAGAGATAAATAGAAAGAAACATACCATGTTCATGGACTGGAAGAATTTATACAGTAAAAATGCCTATATTATCCAAAACTATCCATAGATTCAATGCAATTTCTGTCAAAATTCCAATGGTAATTCTCACAGAAATAGAAAAAAAAAATTAAGATTCATATGGAATCACAAAAGACCCCAAATAGCCAAAGCAATCTCAAGAACTCATGGTTCCTAATTTTAAACTATATTGCTAAGCTAAAGTTATCAAATCAGTGTAGTACTGTGCCGCAGTCTTGGCTGGGCATGGAATCACGAGCCACCACACACCTTTGTAGATTCAAACAGCAATTCTTTATTCCCGAACTCACACCGGCCTCTACACACATGTTCTGGGGAAATCCAAGTTCTGCCGCACAATTCACGTCCCAAATACTTTCTCAATTCCACGAGAACTCAACGGGAACTCAGGCAGCAGGATACGCCCTATTCCCAGCAGCAATAACCTTAAACCTGGAACTGCCTTAAATCCAGATTGTCCTAAACTGGGAACGCCCTAAACCCAAATTATCCTAAACTGGGATACTTCCTAAAACCTGCAGGATACACCCTAAACCTGGATCCACCCTCGTCCTTGAGCAGGGTCACCTTTCTCAAACACACATGCAATGTCATAGCGAATTTCCAAGGCAAGTCCATTTAACATGGGGTATGCTGGCAAGGAAATTTTGATGCGTCATTCCTACTTGGCAATGGCCCTCAGCAGTACTGTCACGAAATACAAATATAGACCAATAGAACAGAATAGACTTTGCAGAATTAAGCTCACACATTTATAGTAAACCTACTTTTGGCAAAGCACCAAGAATTCACAATGAATCAAGAATAGTCTCTTGAGTAAAAGTTGGGGAAACTGTATATTCACAGAGAAAAAAATAAAATTCAACCTTCATCTTACATCATAAAAATAATCAACCAAAAATGGGTTAAATAAGAGCGATGGAAATATTCTAAAGTCTCCAACTTCCAAAGAAATCCAAACCAAAAGTCAATAAGAACTTTTTCACATTGATATGGTTTATTAAGAATAACTACCTTCAGCTTTGATTTTATATATATGTATATCACTCTTCATTTTTATTTGATAGTTGTTACCCTAGTATTTGATGTTGTGCCCTCAACCCATTTGATTGTATTTATTCTAATGTCTTAAAACATAAACTGGAGTCATTCTTTGTTTTTCTAGATCAGCTTTACACTTGCTCCTGTCACTCTGTCTTTTCCCTCTTACCTTACCTGCTACTGCCTCAACACCTGCCCATGTCCATGTTTTTTTCTTTTACCTTGGTGTGTCTTATTATTTTCTGTTTTATCATTTCTTTCTTTTTTCTTTTTTCTCTTATTGCTTGCTCAATTCTTTTCTTCTCCCATTTCAGTCCCTGTATAATGTTATAGCAATTTAACTATTTATTAACAACATTTTCAACTTATTCCAGACCTTACTGTAAATTTATACCTGGATTAGAGGAGCCATGGAGAGCAGTATCAACAAACTTTTATTTTTTCCTAAGGTTAAATAGTATGTAGCTTCCCTCTGAAGTGATTATTATAAATAGGGTTTAGTGTTGTCTGTCAAAAATTGTGACATTGTGAACAACAGATTACATTCACTGAATGAAAATATTATTACCTGGATAATCCACCAGCCTGGGACTTTTAAGAGAAAGAAGCTCAATAAATACTCCCTTGCATAAAAATTATAATCATCCAAAAAAGACGGGTATACACACAAGCACTGTGAAAAAGCAAGGGAAAAAACCACCCCAAATAGCCCACAGCACTTCAACAACTGACCACATTGACACCAAAATGGAGGAAAAGTTGGAGAAAGAATTTATAAAGTTAATAGTTAAAATAGTCACTGAGCTAAAATAAGATGTAAGGAATGAACTTAGAAAATATAGAAAGTAACAGATTATTTAAATGAAGAGATAGGGATTATGAAAAATGTATAAACAGAAATACTGGAGATGAAAGCCTCAAATAAATCAAGTTAAAAATTCATTGGAAAGCATCATCAATAGATTAGACCATTTTGAAGATAGATTTTCAGTCCTTAAAGAAAAAGTATGTAATTGTGAAAATAAATAATAAAGAAAAGATGTTAAGAAATCATGACCAGAATATTTAAGAAATCATGACCAGAATATTTAAGAAATCTGGGATAACATTAAGAGACAAAATTTAAGAATCATGAGGGTAGAAGAAGACTCTGAAATACAAACTGAAGGAATGTTCAATCTTGCAAATGAAATCAGGTTAGAAAATTTTCCAAATCTTAAGAATGAGATGGAAACCCAAATACAAGAGCCATATAGAACTCCAAATAGTCGAGATTTAAAAAGATTCTTTCCAAGACACATTAAATTGAAAGTACCTAATGTACAGACTAAAGATAGGATTTTATAATCTGCAAGAGAAAATGGCAGATAACATTTAGAGGTAAATTGATTTGTATTTCATTTTATTGCTCAACACAGACACTAAAAATCAGAAGGGCTTGGAATAATATATATCAAATCCTAAGAGAAAACAGGTGCCAACCAAGATTACTATATCCAGCAGAATTATCCTTCAGAATTGAAGATGATATAAAAACCTTCTAAGATGAGCAGAAACTAAAAGAATTTATAACCACTACTCCCACACTACAAAACATACAAAATGAAATATTTCATGCAGACACAATTAAAAATAAAAGTGAAAACCAGAGATTGAATTGCACAGGAAGAATAATCAATTAAAGGAGAATCAAGTCTGAATTAAAAATTTCAGGAATTGAAAATCATCTATAATAACCATAAATGTAAATGGTAAATTCTTCAATCAAAAGACTTAGATTGGCAGATTGGATTAAAAAGACCCAACCATATTTTAAGAGGTTCACCTTACAAAGACACCCATAGACTGAAAGTGAAAGGATGGGAAAAGATATTCCATGCAAATGGAAACTGAAAACAAGCAAGGGTAGCTATTCTCATATCAGACAATGTACACTTCAAGCCAGAATTAATCAGAAGAGACAAAAAGTCACATCACACTGATTGAGGGAATTATTTAACAACAAGATATAATGATTGTAAATATTTATGCCTCAAACAATGGTGCCTCTACGTACATAAAACAAACCCTTCTCAATATAAAGAAGCAAATAGAACATAATACAATGACACTGGGTGATTTCAACCCATCTTTCTTACCAATAGATAGATCATTGAGACATAAACTAAGACTCTTCAGAACTAAAAAAATACTATTAATCAAATGGAATCTATTAATCAAATGGATTAATAATCTACAGAATATTTCAACCATTGATGAATTTCACTTTATTCTCAGTGTTGTATGGAACATTTTCTAAAATATATTTTAGGACACAAGGAATATCTTAGTAAATACAGATAATTCTTTGCATCCTATCAGATCATAATGGAATGAAACTAGAAATCACTAACAAGAATAAAAAACAAAACCATTCTAACACATGGAAATTAAATAACATACTTTTGAGTGAGGAATGGATCACAGAAGAAATTAGGAGAGAAATAATAAATTCCTAGAAATAAATGAGTATAGAGACATAACATATCAAAATCCCTGGGACCATATGATGGCAGTTCTAATAGGAAAGTTCATATATAGTACTGAATTCCTACATTTAAAAAAAATACATACCAAATAAATAAATTACACCTTAAGACTAGATAAAGAAGAAAAAAATAATACCTAAATTAATAGAAGTCAGGAAATAATTAATATCAGAGACAAAATTAATGAAGTTGAGAATAAAAATAATAATTCAAAGGATCAAGGTAACAAAGAGTTGTTTCTTTGAAAAGAAAACAAGATTAATAAGCTCTTAGCCAAGCCAACCAAAAGAGAGAGAAGACCAAAATTAACAAAATTAGACATGAAAAAGGAGATATTAACACTTAAATCCAGTGGATCATTAGAAACTATTTTAAAAATTTTTAACTCCAATAAACTAGAAAATCTTGAAGAAAATGAAAAATTCTTAGAGAAATATGACTTACCCCAATTGAACCATGAGGACATAGAAAACTAAAACAGACCAATATCAAGTAATGAAATTGAAACAACTCTTAAAATCCTTCCAACAAAGAGAAGCCCAGAACCAAATGGAATGTCAGCTGAATTCTATCAGACCTTGGAAGAAGAAATAGGCCAATCTTTCTGAAATTATTCCATGAAATAGAAAGTGTTAGAATACTTCCAAATTGATTCCATGTAGCCAGTTACCCAGATGTCAAAACCACAAAAGGACACACCAAGGAAAGGAAACTTCAGACCAATATCTCTGATAAACATAGATGCAAAAATTTTTAATAAAATATTGGCAGAACACATTCAAAAAAACATTAAGATAGTGCACCATGATCAAGTGGATTTCATCTCAGAGATGCAAGTTTGGTTCAACATATGCAAACAGTAAATATAATTTACCACATAAATATTGTTAAGGAGAAGAATGACATGATTATCTCAATAGATGCAGAAAAAGCTTTTTGACAAACTCCAACACCTATTCACATTTAAAATACTAGAGAAACTAGGGATAGAAGGAACTTACCTCAACATTGAAAAGGCTATACATGACATACCCAAGGCCAACATCATACTTACAGAGAAAAACCGAAAGCATTCCCTTTAAAAAACAGGAACAAGACATCTACTATCACCAATCCTATTCAGCCAAGTATTCAAAATTCTAGGCAGAGCACTAAGAAAAGAGAAAGAAATTAAAGGGATACAAATGGGAAAATAAGAAGTTAAATTATCTCTGTTTGCTGATAACATGATTCTATATTAAGACCCCTCCCTCAAAAAAAAAAAAGAAAAAACAAAAACAAAAAACCTCTACCATAAGACTTCTGGAGCTGATAAACAATTTAGCAAAGTAAAAGAATACAAGATCAACATACACAAATCAATTATTTTTCTGTAATCCAATAATGAATCTGCTGAAAAATAAATTAGGAAAACTATCCCATTTACAATAACCTGAAAAAAAAATGCCTGGAATAAATCTAACCAAGAAGGTGAAAAGCCTCTACAATGAAAACTATAGAATGCTAACTGAAGAAAGAAAGTTAAAACCTTAGAAGATGAAAAGACCTACAGCTGAATAGGCAGAATTAATATTGTCAAAATGGCTGAACTATCAAAAGCATCGTACAGATTCAATACCCATCAAAATATCAATAGCATTCTTCACAGAACCAGGAAAAAAAAAACAGTTCTAAAATTCATTTGGAAGAATAAGAGACCCAGAATAGTCAAAACAATCCTGAGTCAGAAGAGCCATGCTGGAGGCATCACATTAGTGGCCCTCAAATTATACTACAGATCTATAGTAACAGAAAATAGCATGGTATTGGCGCCAAAACAGACATGAATACCAATGGAATAGAGGACACAGAGGCAAACACACAGTTACAGCCATCTGATTCTCAATAAAGGTGCCAAAGATATATACTGGAGAAAAGATAGCTTTTTAAACAAATGGTGTTGGGGAAATTGGATATGCATATGTGGAAGAATCAAAATTGATCTCTATCTCTCACCCTACACAAGAGCCAATTTAAAGTACATCAAAGACCTGGTAATTAGACCAGAAACTCTGTAACTTCTAGAAAAAAAAGGCAGGCTCAACACTCCAACATATGCAAATAAGCACCAACTTCCTTAACAAGACTTCTAAAGCATAAGAAATTAAAATACCACGAACAACATCAAGATTTCATCTCACTCCAGTCAGAATGACAGTTTTCAAGAATGTAAATAATAATAAATGCTGGCAAGGATTTGGGGGGAAAATGCTGTTGAACTGCAAATTAGTACAATCATCCTGGCTAGGAATGGAACTGTTACTGAAAGTTTGGGCCTTGTCTTATGCCAATCCAATGATGAGGACAGGTTTTGAGAAAAAGGAAAAATGTTTTATTGTTTTGCTAGAAAAGGAGAAATACAGGGAACTACTGACCTAGAGGCTGTGATTCTGTCCATCAGGAAAAACACAGATTTTAAAGAAACCATTCAAAGGCTACATTCCAAGTGTGTCCTAACAGTGGCCCCAAGTGTGCCCTGAAGGTGTGTTGAAATTCACTTGTTAAATTTCCTAGTTATTCTGGTGACATCCTTCCTGTGGAGAACAGATAACTCAAGGTAATCTTGTTCCCTATCCCTAGGTTAGGGAGAGGAGAGAAAGAAGAGGGAAAAAAGGTTCCTTTTAAAATAAGCAGCAAGGGCTATGTTTAAAAGGTGAGGTGGATCACAGTTACAGAACCACCATATGACTCAGCTATGCGACTCCTTGGTATATATCCCAAAGATCTAAAATCAGCATACTCTAGTGATGTAGCTACGTCAATGCTTATAGTAGCATAACTCACAATAACCTAGCTATGGAATTAGCCTCAGTGCCCTTCAACATATGAATGGATACAGAAAATGTGATATATGTACACAACAGAATTTTACTCAGCCATAAATAAGAATGAAATTAAGGCATTTTCTGGTAAATGGATGGAACAAGAGAACATCATGCTAGGTGAAATAAGCCAGAACCAGAAAGTCAAAGGTTAAATGTTTTCTCTCATATGCAGAAGCTGACCAAATTAAAGGGGAATGTGCAGGGGCCAGTTCTATGAAAAATAGAAGAGAGATCAGTAGAGTAGAGGAAGGGCCTTGAGGAAAGGGGGCTGGGAAAAGAGGAATGGTGGAATGAATCTGACAAAACCTTCTTATGTACATACATAAATATACCGCCATGAATTTGACCTTTATATGTGTGTGTGTGTGTGTATATACACACATATATAAAGTATATATATATAATATATGTATATAATGCACTAATTTAAAAAAAACTATAAATAAATAGAAGAAAGATAAGTAGAGAGAGGAAAAAGAACAGGGGAAGGAGGAGGGTAGGGGACTGAAGTAGAGCAAATTATATTCCATGCATGTATAATTGTGTCACAGTGAACCCCAGTGCTATGTATAACTATAATGAATGAATGGAATGAAAGAGAAAGAGAGAGAGAGAGAGAGAGAGAGAGAGACAGACAAATGAGAGAAATATTCCCTTTGGAGATGATAAAGATGTTGGCAAGAATTTATTTAACTTGATGTGGTATGTATGATTAATAACATTTTTTCCTGTGTACAATTAATAATGTACCAATTAAAATGGACTAATAATTTTATGGAAAATAAGTATATGTGATTTAATAATTTAATAAGTTATGTGCTTTATATAGGTTTATGTATTTGCTTATATGCATGGGGAATAGATCTTAATGTTTGATTAAACTAAAAAGTTAACAGTTAAAAAGATGGATTAAAGGCTTAAACATAAGACCTGAAACTAAAATTTTTAGAAAGAAAACAGGGAGCAAGCTCCTTGATACTGGTCTTGACAATGATTTCTTGGATATCACACCAAAAGCACAAGCAACAAAAGCATAATATATCAAACTAGAAAACATCTGCATAGACAAGGAAACGATCCACAGAATGAAAAGGTAGAATATGGAACGGGAGAAAATATCTACAAACCAAATATTTGGTAAAGGGTTAATTTCCAAAATATATAAGCAACTCCTACAATAAGAAGGTGAAAAAAATCCAAATAACCCTATTAAAAAATGGACAAAAGACTTCAATGGACTTTTTGTTTCTCAAAGGAAATATACAAATGGCTAACAGGTATAGAAATAAAATCATAGTGAGAACTTGTTAGGGTGGCCATTATTAAAAAGGAAAACCACAGAAGACAAGAAATGTTCACGCTGATGACAAGAAAAGGAAACCTTTGATATACTTTTGTTAGAAATATAAATTGATACAGCAACTGTGGATAACATTATGGAAGTTCCTAAAAAACTTAAAAATGGAACTATTGTTAGATGCAGCAATTCCATTTCTGGGTATATCCAGAAGAAACTAAATGAGTATATATAAAAGTGATTTATGTATCCTCATGTTTCTTGTAGCATTATTCACAATGGTCAAGACATGGAAAAATCATGACTGTCTATTGATGAATGAATACATAGAGAAAATATATATATATGCACAATTGAATATTAGCTTTCAAAAAGGACATCTTATTTGTGACAATATGGATAAACCTGGAGAGCATTATGCTAAGTGAAATAAATCAAGAAAAGCAAGACAGATACTGTACATTATTACTTATGTATGGAATACGCAACATCAAACTCATAAAAACAGAGAGGAGTGGTGATTTCCAGGAGTTGGAGTACGAAAGAAATGGGAACATGTTGGACAACCTTTCAGTTATGAGTGAGTTCTGTGGACTGAATATACTTCACAGCAAATGTAGTTAATAATAACGTATGCTTCATTAAGAATGGAAATCTTGACTAACTTTATATATACAAAAAAAAAACCCCCACAGGCTAACTATGTGAAATGATAGGTTAATTAATTGTGGTAATTATTTCACAATGTATATGTATATGAAATCATCATGCTGTATACCTTAAGGATATTAAATTTTTTCTTGTCAATCATACCTGAATAAAGCTGAGAGGGAAAAAAAAATAAAAACAAAACTGCTTCATTAGAGTCATGTACATCTCAGTTACACAGTTGTTCCTTGTGGGAAAAAGCCCAGTGGAAATCAAAGGTAGAAAATGATTTAAACAATGTTTCTCTGTCACAGCCCAAATATTAAGGCGGGGATGAGGGACATGAGAGAAAGGAGCCAGGGCTCCGAAAATGCTCTGGTTGAGAACTTCCATTAATGGCATGTTTGGGTTGGCTAAGTTCCAAAGGACATACCACCTTTGCCAAGTGCATGAATATATACCTGCTCAGACTGTGGCAGAAAAGAGACAGACTGTGGGCTGTCAGTGGGAAAGACAGGGGCAATGCCAGAAAGTACCAGAGTGTTAGTAGAAAGGACCACACATTGAGTCTGTTTGTGAACTAATTACTCTGAGATCTTGAATTTCTTACCCACCATGAAATTTAGTTTTGGTGAAATAAGTCTATTGTTTACACATTGACCAGTTAATGACCTTGGAGCCATTTCTGAAATTGCATGCAGGGAAGGAAATGGAACACTATCATTTATTGAATAACATCACTTGCTCTTAGGTGTATTAGGTGCTTTCCTATATTCTGTCTCATTTAAAAGAATCTTTAAATGCTTTCATTTGACCTGAAGAGAAGGGCGTGTAATTGGCTGAAAGGACTGGTTAGATGTTTCTATTATAGATTTTGCTTGATGGAAGTAATAAATGTCCCCCAGGCTTTACTGAGTTCTTTCAAGTTGCTAACCACAGTGAGTGAATGTTGGTTTGAAATGAATAACCTCATTCCTTAGCATGTGTTTATCTTTCCCACCTACTGAGGTTCTGTTTTCTTTCCCCCTGCTGGTTTCTTGATCTGCTCTGCCCCTTCCTTCTTTAATTTTGGTTAGCATCATGTATCAAGTTACCTACTGTTTTCCCCAAGCCCCCAGACCTTATTTATTGTATAGCACTCTCCTCCAATCAGGACCTCGTCTCACACACACACACACACACACACACACACACACACACACACACATTGCTCTCTGGGGCTCTTATTTAATGAGCAACGATCAACAACATTAAGAATGACCTATTCTGCAATCATTTTTGCATATTTTTCAAGCTTATTTCTTAAATGGGAAATGATCTTTACATAAAAGCAGGATTCTTTGCTTTACATTATCTCTTAGTTTAATTTTTTAAAAACTGACTATTACTAAAAGATATTCATCTGGGGAGGTGTGAATGAAGAGTCTAAGGGAAGAATAGAATGCTTGTTAATGCTATTTATTTAACCCGTATTAAAGAAGTAGAATAAGTATAAGGTTCTTCTCAGTTTACACATGGGATAGAGACCCTGGCCTGTAGGCACCCACATCTCAAGGAGTGCTTGTTTTGGTCTTGTAAGACTTGGCAGACCTTTAGTGAACTTCCAATGGCCAAATATACTGAGCGTACATATAAATATTCCCAGATGCAAAGTCATCACTTTAAACTTTGTGATATTGAAGTCTCTGGTAAGTTCAACATTAAGAGATTATTTAAAATATTCATCTCTGCTTATTTGTCAAGGATAATTTGCTTTCATTTATTCACTGGCCTACATTTAGATCTTTTGTGTCCATGTTCCAGTGGTGATCTGTTTTTGAGAAGTAAACAAAAGCAAACAATTTAAACACAGAGTGTGTTACACATATTGTATAAACTGCATCAGGAAAGAGTGTATTGATCATGCCTGTTTATTTTCTGTAATTCTAATGCTTTGATGTATTGGAGTATTGCTGAGCCAGGAAAACTGCTCTTCCCAGGACTAGCCAAATCCTGGAAATAGTCAGAGCTGCCCCCACGAATGTGACTTTCATATGCATTGCCTTGCTTTGTATTTTTGGCCACCTCTTCGTCCCCTTGCCTCCTAACCTACCCAGGTACTCTTCCATGTGGCCCTGCATGGCATGGTTTGCCCTCTCCTTGTAAGAACTATAATGAACTATCTTCTTTTCAATCTGTTGGCTTCACTGTACCTAAATAAAGTTTAAACCTGCATTTTAAAACTAACAGATCCATAGGTCTGAGTGCTTGAGGAAGGTATCTATCCAAAAATCCAGGGTCTGAAGGACCTTGAATGTAGGGTGACTGTATGTTTCAGTAGAGATGTGGGGGAGGGGAAAGGAGGTGATCCAGGCAATGGGAACCGCATATATAAAAGCAAAAGTGTGCGGGCTGGGTTTGTGGCTCAGTGGTAGAGCGCTCGCCTAGCATGTGCAAGGCCCTGGGTTCAGTCCTCAGCACCACATAAAAATAAATAAAGAAATAAAGGTATTGTGTCCAACTGAAAAAAAAAAAGTGTGTTATGCTCAGGGAACAGTGAATGCACAGGATGGTATGAGGGTAGGAAAAGGGGAGAGGAAGGAGGAAAGGTAAGAGATCAGCTGGGTTAAATTGCCGACTGCCCTATTGGGCCTGCTAAGGAGCTGGATTTTATCCTGTTTGTGTAGATAGCCGATGTGTTAATCATGGTAGCAGCATGTGTAGGTACCTGTGTTGAAATATAATTCTGCTAGCCACATGGAAGATGACTGTCATCAGAGAAGAGCAGAACCTGGGAGGCTAGTTTAAGGTTGTCTGAAAAGTTCAATTATAAATATAAAAACAGGAAAGATAAAGGTCAGACAGGTCCTTATGAATAGAATCAGGAATAACATTTAAACCTCTGTAGTCTCCTGTGTTTGCTGTCATCTTATTCCTCCTGGCTTTGGAAGACACTTCTCTGGAGGGTGAGGGTGAGGTGAGTGAGAGGGTGAAGATGGGTAACTTATAAGGCTACCATGCACTACTGGAGTGCCTTCTATATTTTCCTTGTCTGCAACTCAATATGGAAATCCATGACAACCATTTACATGAATAAAGTGAAATAGAAAGGATGATAGGTTAGGACCCCAGAAAAAAAGGGTTTTATATTTTGTATAATCTTAACTTTTATGTAAGATTATTTTCCCCTTGTTTTTCTCTCTTTATTTCTTATTTTCCCCTTTGCTCTTCCTCCCTCATCCTGAAAGCATTAATTATACTCCCATATTTGTTTGCTTTGGCAAAAGTTATATTTCTTTTGAAGTCGAACCATTTTATCTGTGAATAGTTGATGAGTTCAATAATGTCTTCTTCAAAGCCGAAAATCATTTCACAGTGAAGAAAGGGTTTTTGAATGTCTTGACAGATCTTCAGGATGGTCTGCTTTTATAAGTGTAGCATCAGGTGCATGACTAGAAAATGATAGATGGATGAATAATGAGCATGGTTTGTCAGTAGGAGGGGAGAGTAAACAGCAGAGTAATTTAATTCCTCTCACTAGCAACTTGTCTTGTTCAACAATTTTCTGGCTGAAGAAAGGCTTATTAGCTACTTTGTTAAGAGTGTGGATAAAATGACATACTGGATTTTTCACACCAGTGCTGAAAATTGATTTTATTTATTCTACTTGCTGAATTGCAATCTAATGAGATTTGACTAATATACAACTGTAGCTGTTGTCATGTAGCTTTACAATTAGAAGTAGGCTATTGAAAAACCGGCTGAGAGGCTTCTTTAATATTGGACACATTTTTTTCTCTGTTCACTTTTCTTTTTCCTTTCCCAGTTATAGTCTCTTTCGTCAGCAATCTAGCAAACAAGTAACAAGGGATTTTCCACATTAAAAAGTTTTGTTTTTAGAAGTGAGGTGTTAAATATTGAGATCACAAATGTGATAGTACAAACGTTTTCCTTCTGGAAGATTAGAAAGGGTTAGTCACTTTCTGTTTTAGATTTAATTAAGTTAACATAGCACCAGCCCCTTTTCATGATGTCTATGGCTGTTCCTGTTCAAGTGCAGAGGTGCACAACCCCTAGAATAGTCACTGATAGTGGCATAGATTTTTAATGATATGAGCAAAAGTTTCCCGGAGACACTTTGATCCTTTGTGAACTGCAGAATCAGTAGATCTCCAACCTGCTTGTCAGTTGTCTACTTGTCTTACTTGAACTTTTTCTTGATAATAACCATGCATTTTCTCCTTGTAGAACACAGCTATGGGGATACTTTATATTTGTCATATTGTGGGGCTTGCTGATCTTCCGCAGAGCTGAAGTTTGAAGAATTCTTCCCAATGTCATAAAATCCTTGAGGACGGGACTGTGTTTTGAGATGCTTTTGGATGCACACACCCTGTCTAGTATGTGGTCCATGTAATGTATGATGAAGATGGGTTTCATGGTCAGTAATCCTGGTAACTTATGGGATGTTGTAAAAAGAAAAGCCCGTGACCTGCTTCTGTGACTTGGGTATTAATCTTCAAGCTTGCCAGATCCTTAAGCCTTATGAAGCTGCTCCAAAGTAACTATATATTTCACCAAAAGCATTTTAAAGCATGATTTCTCAGTCTCTATGGGTACATATTTACATCCAGGAAATTAACTTATACTTATGATTTGTATTCACAATGCAAAACCAAGTACAGACTATGAATCAAGGATAGAGTGCCTTGCTTGTGCCAAGTATACAGTCAGTCATAAAGAAATATTTGTGAAATGAAAATGGATTTAACATGACAGATATAAAAATGGGAAATAATTAGTCTCTTGAATCAATAAATGCCATCTCTATTGGCTGAAGTTTATGTGAATCTGTGCTTGTTGGATAAAATTAACTTTCTGGAGGAAGCCTACCTTCTGTGATGTGTACATTCAACTTATTGATGGGTGAAATCTTAATTGTCTAGCTGTTATAAGGAAATACAAATTTAAAATGTCACCTGTGAAAAATAACCAGTAATCAAGCATTTTAGCATTTTCTGAAAGCCTGATAAAGAAGAAGGGGGTTATCCAATTTCCCATAAATAAAGAGTGCATTGTTAACATGGAAGCTGTGGGCAGAGGTGATAGAGTCATGAAGAGAACATTCAAGATTCTCTAGTTCAACCATGTCATTAGGTGAGCATTCTGAGAGCCAGAACAAAAGTGGCTTTTTTTTGTAGTAAGTATATCATTCGATCTTTCTTTGTTTCTTTTTTATCAACTCACTGATTCCATGATTATTTTTTGAATGTTTGCTCTGTGCCAATCAAGGTCTAAGGTCTTAAAGAAATGAAGAGGATGATTTTTTTTAACCATATCAATAACCTATAAAATGGAGAATTGGAGAAAATGAATTCAATTATGATAATTACAGATTACTTTATAGATTTCCCCATATTTTTGCATAGCCTGTTGTATTTGACTATGACAAATAACCTTTGGTTTTGAGCATGAAACCGTGTTTCTTTAGACTTGACTTAGAGCCTTCCCTGAACGATGGAACTATGCCCATGAGCATTGTGTTAGACAGTTTCTGCCATGGTGACAAAATATCTGACAAAAACAAAGGATGAAAGATTTATTTTGGCTTCTAATCCATGGTTGGCTGGTTCCATGGTTTCTTGACTTGTGGTAAGCCAGTACATTATGGTGGAAGGGGTGGCTGATCAAAGCTGCTCACCTCATGGGAGATGGAAAGTGGGGTTGGAAGGGGAGAGTGGGGAGAAAGAGGTGTGTGGGTAGATGGATTTGGGATGAAAAAAACCCTTCAAAGTATTACCTCTCCCTCTCCCCTGTGACCTACTTCCTCTAAGTAGGTCCCACCTCCTAATGTTTCCACCACCTTCCAACAGTGCCATCAGCTGGGAACCAAGACTTCAAAGCCTTTGGGGGCACATTCCAAATCCAAACAATAACATTATAACCCTGTCCCCCAAAGGCTCATGTCTAACTCACAATACAAAATGCATTCAGTCCATCTCCAGGAATCCCCACAATCTTAACTGTTTTAGCATTGCTCAAAAGTCCAAGTCCAAAGTTTCCGCTGAGACTCAAGGCAACCTTTTAGCTGTAAGTCCCTTTAAAAATAAAAAAGGGCTCTTTCACTTCACTCCCAGCAGAGAAGCTGAATGGGTAATCAGCAGTGGATTGTAAGTACCTGAGGCAAAGAAAGCTCAGTACACCCCGCCCTTTTTTTTTTTTTTTTTTGAATATTGTCTATACAGGGAGAGTTAGTGGTTGGCTGGGCTGTGGTTTCGGGGCCGAAAATCCACTCCGTGGGAGCCGCCATTTGCTTTCTGCATGCTGTCTTGATGGCTCTGTCTACAGGGTCCAGCTGCCGCATCTAGAGACTGGAACTGGGCTGCGTGCCGAGCCCTGTCCTCCGAAGGCTGGACCACGGCCTCAAGCGCCTCGGTCGCCTGTTCCCTGCTGCACCTTGGGGCAGAGCCTGCTCTGGGGTTGTTTGGCACCCCCCTGCGAGGGGACCCGTGCTCCGGGCTGGAGAGGCGCGGCGGCAGCCACTTGGGCCCTGGATGCTAGGCAACGGGCCGAGGAACAGCGGAGGCCGCGGCGGCACTGCTAAGGTCGCGGACAAGCGCGGCGCCCAAGAGTGCGGCCCAGAGGTGGAGGAGACGGCAGCAGGGTTTCAGTTCTAGAAAACTGGACTGGAAACAGAAGCAGCAGTATGTATAACCCAAAGATCTTGCTTATGCCAGGAAACTGTGAGGGTAACATGAATATCATTGAGGAGGTCTAACATGGAGGCAGGCGCGGAGAGATCAAGTCTCTGACCTCTTCAACTGCGCGGGCATAGGGAGCTGTAAATTATCTAAAGCCTATTTGCTCAGGATCACTAGGCAATGCTGAGCTGACGTGGAGCTAGGGCGTACACTTTGGAAACCCTCAGAAAACACACACTGAGCAAGAATCTACTGCATTTAAGCCCCGGATCGCCTGCTTCTCGTGACTCAGCACTAACGATCCCGCTGAAATAACTAGTCGGCCCACCTGATCTCACAGAGGTAAAAGCCAACTGAGCACCATAGCCAGACCCAGGGAATCAGGAGTGCCGTGGGACTAGCGGTGCAGAATCCCCGACTATCGCTCCCACCAGGGCTGACAACAGAGGTCCCTTGCACCAGCTACCAGGGGAGTTGCTACCTGAGGGCAAACAAATTCGCTGGGGGTCCTCAGCACCAAGCCCTATAAACTTAGGGTCCGAGGGAGGCAAACAGAAAGGGTGTGCCCAGGCATCCATGAAAACAGGGCTCCCAGGAGCAGCAGACCCGGTGTGTAGCCAGTAATGTGGTAAGCGTCACAGGTGAGTGGGGCCTGGATTGAGGAACCACAAGAGAAGGACCTAGGCACTCAGGACTGGAGACCCGCACAGTCTGGGAAGAAGAGCTGAGGCACAGTGATTGGTTCCCACCTATCAAGTGGAGAAGCCTGGCCCAGTGGACATAGCTCCACCTACTGGAAGAGAAGTTAATCGAGCTCTATGACTGCATTTATTATTATTATTATTTTTTTAAGGATTATTATTAGTATTTTTTTTTACTTTTTTTTTAATTCTCACTTTTTATAGTTGATGTTGTTGTTGTTCTTTAACTTTCTTATTAATGGTTTCAATTTTTTTAAATTCTTTTTATTCTATTATTATTACTATTATTTTTTAAACTTCAATTTCCATTTTTTATTATCATTATAATTTTTTTGTTTGTTTTAAATTTTTATTTTTTCGTTTTTTCTTTCTTTTCACTTTTTTTCTTTTGTCTTTTCATTTCTTTTCAATTTTCTTATTCCCCCTCTCTTGAATTCCACCTGCCTACACTCACTCTCTTTAGTGACTTCTTCCCTTCCCTTCTAATACCTCTCCTCCCAAGCATCAAATAAATTTATAAGAGTAAACAGTAACCCAGCAGTCAAACAGAACAAGAAGTATCATGAGCATAAAAAAGCAAGGAAGAAAAGGAGTACAAACAATGAAAGACAGCCTAAATATTCAGGAGGACCTGGAGTCATCAGAAAAATGGCCATATAAAGAACTCAAGGAACACCTTAGACAGATGGAAAGGAACCTTAAAGATCACACTGAAAATGAATTACATAGATAGATAAAAGAAGAAGTTAAGCATCTTTATCAGGAGATAGAGATTATAAAAAAAATCAAACAATAATTCTAGAAATGAAGGAAACGATAAACCAAATTAAAAACTCAATCGAGAGTATCACCAACAGAGTGGAGCAAGTAGAAGCCAGAACGTCAGATAATGAAGACAAAATATATCATCTTGAAAAGAGTCTAGCCAACTCAGATAGGCTGGTAAAAAATCACGAGAAAAACATCCAAGAGATTTGGGATAACTTAAAAAAAACAAACTTACGAGTCATCGGGATAGAGGAAGGCACAGAGATTCATGCCAAGGGAATGAGTAACTTGCTGAAGGAAATAATTACAGAAAACTTTCCAGAAATAAAAAAGGAAACAGATATACAAATTGTAGATGCATACAGGACACCGAGCACACAAAATCACAGTAGACCAACGCCAAGACACATTGTTATGAAGCTATCCAATATACAGAACAAAGAGAAAATATTAAAAGCTACAAGAGAAAAGAGGCAGATTACATTTAGGGGTAAACCAATAAGGTTGACAACGGATTTTTCATCACAGACGCTGAAAGCGAGAAGATCCTGGAACAACGTATTTCAAACACTGAAAGACAATGGATGCCAACCAAGAATTCTGTATCCAGCAAAATTAAGCTTCAGATACGACAACGAAATAAAAATCTTTCATGATAAACAAAAGCTAAAAGAATTTGTAGCCAGAAAACCAGCATTGCAAAGCATCTTGAGCAAAACTCTACAAGAGGAAGAAATGGAAAACAATAACCAAAACCATCAGGGAAGTGCCTCGGTAAAGACAGAGGATGGGGGGAAAGGTAATCATGGAGAAACAAACTAAATTAGGAAAAAAAAGAGATAAATAATAAAACATGGCAGGAAGTACAAACCATATATCAATAGTAACTCTAAACGTTAATGGCTTAAACTCTCCAATAAAGCGACATAGGCTGGTAACATGAATTAAAAAAACAAATCCAACAATATGCTGCCTCCAGGAGACACATCTGATTGGAAAAGACATACACAGCCTCAAGGTAAAAGGTTGGGAAAAAATATACCAAGCACACGGTCCTCGTAAGCAAGCAGGGGTGGCCATTCTCATATCGAATAAAATCGACTTCAAGACTAAGTTAATCAAAAGGGATAAGAAAGGACATTATATACTGTTAAAAGGAACCATTCACCAACAAGACATAACAATTATCAATATTTATGCACCAAATAATGGCGTTGCGACGTTCATAAAACAAACTCTCCTCAAGTTCAAGAATCAAATAGACCACAACACAATAATCATGGGTGACTTCAACACACCTCTCTCACCATTGGACAGATCCTCCAAACAAAAGTTGAATAAAGAAACTATTGACCTCAATATCACAATCAATAACCTAGACTTAACTGACATATATAGAATATATCAACCATCATCAAGTGGATATACTTTTTTCTCAGCAGCACATGGAACCTTCTCAAAAATAGACCATATATTATGCCATAGGGCAACCCTCAGTAAATATAAAGGGGTTGAGATAATACCATGCACTTTATCAGATCATAATGGAATGAAACTGGAAATCAATGATAAAAGAAGGAAGGAAAAATCCTACATCACATGGACAATGAACAATACGTTACTGAATGATCAATGGGTTACAGAAGACATAAAGGAGGAAATCAAAAAATTCTTAGAGATAAATGAAAATACAGACACAACATATCGGAATCTATGGGACACAATGAAAGCAGTTTTAAGAGGGAAATTCATCGCCTGGAGGTCATTCCTCAAAAAAAAGGAAAACCAACAAATAAATGAGCTCACACTTCATCTCAAAGCCCTAGAAAAGGAAGAGCAAAACAATAGCAAATGTAGCAGAAGGCAAGAATTAATTAAAATCAGAGCAGAAATCAATGAAATTGAAACAAAAGAAACTATTGAAAAAATTAACAAAACAAGAAGTTGGTTCTTTGAAAAAATAAATAAGATCGACAGACCCCTAGCCATACTAATGAAGAGAAGAAGAGAGAGAACTCAAATTACTAACATACGGGATGAAAAAGGTAATATTACAACAGACGCTTCAGAAATACAGAAAACAATTAGAAATTATTTTGAAAACCTATATTCCAATAAAATAGAAGAAAGTGAAGACATCGATAAATTCCTTAAGTCATATGATTTGCCCAGACTGAGTCAGGAGGAAACTCACAACTTAAACAGACCAATATCAATAGATGAAATAGAAGAAGCAATCAAAAGACTACCAACCAAGAAAAGCACAGGACCGGATGGGTATACAGCGGAGTTCTACAAAACCTTTAAAGAAGAATTAATACCAATACTTTTCAAGTTATTTCAGGAAATAGAAAAAGAGGGAGCTCTTCCAAATTCATTCTATGAGGCCAACATCACCCTGATTCCGAAACCAGACAAAGACACCTCAAAGAAAGAAAACTACAGACCAATATCTCTAATGAACCTAGATGCAAAAATCCTCAATAAAATTCTGGCGAATCGGATACAAAGGCACATCAAAAAAATTGTGCACCATGATCAAGTAGGATTCATCCCTGGGATGCAAGGATGGTTCAATATACGGAAATCAATAAATGTTATTCACCACATCAATAGACTTAAAGATAAGAACCATATGATCATCTCGATAGACGCAGAAAAAGCATTTGACAAAGTACAGCATCCCTTTATGTTCAAAACATTAGAAAAACTAGGGATAACAGGAACTTACCTCAACATTGTAAACGCTATCTATGCCAAGCCTCAGGCTAGCATCATTCTGAATGGAGAAAAATTGAAGGCATTCCCTCTAAAATCTGGAACAATACAGGGATGCCCCCTATCACCACTTCTATTCAATATAGTTCTCGAAACACTGGCCAGAGCAATTAGACAGACGAAAGAAATTAAAGGCATAAAAAATAGGAAAAGAAGAACTTAAATTATCACTATTTGCGGATGACATGATTCTATACCTAGAAGACCCAAAAGGGTCTACAAAAAAAAAAACTACTAGAACTAATAAATGAATTCAGCAAAGTGGCAGGATATAAAATCAACACACATAAATCAAAGGCATTTCTGTATATCAGCGACAAAACTTCTGAAACGGAAATGAGGAAAAACACTCCATTCACAATATCCTCAAAAAAAAAAAATAAAAACTTGGGAATCAATCTAACAAAAGAGGTGAAAGACCTATACAATGAAAACTACATAACCCTAAAGAAAGAAATAGAAGAGGATCTTAGAAGATGGAAAAGTATACCTTGTTCATGGATAGGCAGACCTAACATCATCAAAATGGTGATACTACCAAAAGTTCTCTATAGGTTTAATGCAATGCCAATCAAAATCCCAATGGCATTTCTTGTAGAAATAGATAAAGCAATCGTGAAATTCATATGGAAAAATAAAAGACCCAGAATAGCAAAAACAATTCTAAGCAGGAAGTGTGAATCAGGTGGTATAGCGATACCAGATTTCAAACTATATTACAGAGCAATAGTAATAAAAACAGCATGGTACTCGTACCAGAACAGGCGGGTGGACCAATGGTACAGAATAGAGGACACAGAGGCTAATCCACAAAGCTACAACTATCTTATATTTGATAAAGGAGCTAAAAACATGCAATGGAGAAAGGATAGCATCTTCAACAAATGGTGTTGGGAAAACTGGAAATCCATATGCAACAAAATGAAACTGAATCCCCTCCTCTCGCCATGCACAAAAGTCAACTCAAAGTGGATAAAGGAACTAGATATCAAATCAGAGACTCTCCGTCTGATAGAAGAAAAAGTTGGCTCCGATCTGCAGATTGTGGGGACGGGCTCAAAATTCCTTAATAGGACACCCATAGCACAAGAGTTAATAACAAGAGTCAACAAATGGGACTTTCTTAAACTGAAAAGTTTTTTCTCAGCAAGAGAAACAATAAGAGAGGTAAATAGGGAGCCTACATTCTGGGAACAAATTTTTACTCCTCACACTTCAGAATGTGTGGAGCCCTATTATCCAGAGTATACAAAGAACTCAAAAAATTAGACAATAAGAAAACAAACAACCCAATCAACAAATGGGCCAAGGACATGAACAAACACTTCACAGAGGAGGACATACAATCAATCAACAAGTACATGAAAAAATGCTCACCATCTCTAGCAGTCAAGGAAATGCAAATCAAAACCACTCTAAGATACCACCTCACCCCAGTAAGAGTGGCAGCCATGATGAAGTCAAACAACATCGAGTGCTGGCGAGGATGTGGGGAAAAGGGTACTCTTGTACACTGCTGGTGGGACTGCAAACAGGTGCGGCCAATTTGGAAAGCAGTATGGAGATTCCTGGGAAAGTTGGGAATGGAACCACCATTTGACCCAGCTATTGCCCTTCTTGGACTATTTCCTGGAGACCTTAAAAGAGCACACTACAGGGATACTGCCACATCGATGTTCATAGCAGCACAATTCACAATTGCTAGACTGTGGAATCAACCCAGATGCCCTTCAATAGATGAATGGATAAAAAAATGTGGCATTTATACACCATGGAGTATTATGCAGCACTAAAAAATGACAAAATCACGGAATTTGCAGGGAAATGGATGGCACTAGAGCAGATTATGCTTAGTGAAGCTAGCCAATCCCTAAAAAGCAAATACCAAATGTCTTCTTTGATATAATGAGAGCAACTAAGAACAGAACAGGGAGGAAGAGCAGGAAGAAAGATTAACATTAAACAGAGACATGAGGTGGGAGGGAAAGGGAGAAAAAAAGGGAAATCACATGGAAATGGAGGGCGACCCTCATTGTTATACAAAACTACATATAAGAGTTTATGAGGGGAATGGGATAACAAACATGGAGGGAAATGAATTATAGTAGATGGGGTAGAGAGAGAAGATGGGAGGGGAGGGGAGGGGGGATAGTAGAGGATAGGAAAGGTAGCAGAATACAACAATTACTAATAGGGCATTATGTAAAATTGTGGATGTGTAACCGATGTGATTCTGCAATCTGCATTTGGGGTAAAATTGGGGGTTCATAACCCACTAGATTCTAATGTATGAAATATGATATGTCAAGAGCTTTGTAATGTTGTGAACATCCAATAAAAAAAATAAAATAAAATAAAAATAAAAAAGGAAGTTACATACTTCCAATATACAATAGCATGGAGTAAACATTCTCATTCGCAAAGCAAAGAATAGGAGAATACCAAGGAAGGATTAGACCAAAGCAACACTGAAATTCAGCAGGGCAAACTTTAAATCCTGTAACTGTTATGGTTTGGATATAAAATGTCTCCCCAAAAAACTCATGGAAACATAATATCCAATGTATGAATGTTCAGAGATGAAATGATTAGTATTAGACCTAATCAGTAGATTACTCCACTTAGTGGATTAATAATTTGAATGAATTACTGGGTGGTAACTATAGGCAGGTGGGGCTTGACTGAAGTAGGTTACTGGGAACATTTCTTTGGCAATTATATTTTGTCTCTTGCTCCTTGCTCTCTCTCTCTGCTTCCTGGCTGTGATGTGGTGATCAACTTTTCTCCACCATGCCCTCTTGTCATGATATTCTACCTCATCTCAGGCCCAGAGCAATAAAGTTGGCCTACCACTGACTGAACCTTTGAAACCATGAACCCACAGCAAACTTTTCCTTCTCTAAGTTGTTCTTGTCAGATATTTTGGCCATTATGACAAAAAGCTAACTAAGGCAAGCTCAATGTCCAACATCCAAGGCATATAGTAGTGGTTTATGGCCTCCAAAGGGCTTGGGCAGCCCACCCCTACAGCTTTATTGGCTGGAGCCTATGTGGACACTCTCTTGATCTGACTATACTCACTGCTTGCAGCTTTCAGTGGCAAACATTTTACATTTCTGGCATTTATAACTTCTTAGGGTTTTCATTGCAGCTTCATCTTCATTCTCACAACTTCAAGTATTTCTCTCTCAGGGGCTATCTACAGGGAGAAAATTTCAGTCCTGCCTCACATTTCCTGACCTCTCAGGCTTTCCTTTGAAATCTAGATAAAAGACTCTGTGGCCTAACAGCTCTTTCATTCCTCTTGGCTGCAAAATCATCACAATGTGAATAATGCCAAGGTCTATTGCCAAGTAGTACTCAGGCCTTCTTGGACCATGGCTTCAGTGACCACTGAGTGCCTGGATGGCTGAAAAAGGTGAAATTATTCCTGGGGAAACAAGTTCCTAGGTGACCCTGTGGGAGCAAGGTAATCCCCCTTCTCAAAGCAGTCTTTCAAAGTAATGTACACTTTTAAGTTCTTGAGGCCATGAGGGGCAGGACCTGACCAGTTCTGTGATGCCCTCAAGGCATGTTTTCTATTGTCCCAGTTCCAAGTGTTTGGCTTCTTTTCAGTGGTGCAAATCTCTTAAGCAACCACATCTTCCTGGGCTCCAATTTTAAATGTGCTCCATTTCTGGCCAAACAACAAGTTTTTCAGAACTTTCCACTCTGCTTTTTTGATCCCAATTCTCACCATAAATCTGGCTAAAAGCATATAGCAATACCAATACCAATGTCTGAACACTGTTCTGCCTTGAAATTTCCTCCATCAAATAAACTGGTCCATCATATTTCAATTCAGTCTCCTACAAAGATTCAGGGCATGGACAAAATGGAGGCAAGTTCTTTACCAGAATGTAACATGAGTGACTGTATTCCAATAGATTCTGATGAGTATAGTCTTTACTATCTGCATTATTAATCAGCATACTGGTCTTCTGAGCTCTTACCAAGAGCTTTACTTACAACATTCTTGAGTTTCTTTAGTCTGCATTTTATTTTATTTTATTTTATTTTTCAGAGTAGAAATTAGAAGTTTATTAAAGGACAGCAGAAAAGACTTCTCCCGGAGGAAGAAGGGGACCCAAGAGGTGGAATCTGTGGAAGTGCGGTTGTTTCCCCTTTTTATAGTTTTGGTGATGGAATGTAGGTTGGAAAGCCCGAGGGGTGGGACACAGGTGGGCCAAAGAAGTAATCTGGTCAGGAAGGACTTCATTATCACTTCTTTGGTATGGACTTTGGCCTAGGGCCTTTTCAGGACTTCATTAACATTCCATGAATTGTCCTGCGTTTCCCTGAGTCATTCCCAGCATGGCCTCCATTTTAGATTTCACTGGATATTAGACCCGATTTACCTAACTACACTGACTACCTAACTTTAAATCTGGTTTCATTCCCCCCTCTAATTTGGGAACTCCTTACTGCTGTAAGGAAGAGGGGCGAAGAAGATCTTTCTGGCTTCTTCAGGCTGAAAAGGGACGGTGTGTGGGGCAAGCAGTTTGGAGTCCCCCTTTAAAAATCGGGTCTATCGAGTGGTCCATGATAGAAGTCTGATAGACAGGAAGGCCATCTGAGTGATGGGTGGTCTATAAGAGAAACAAGAATTCATTAGTACTGGAACCATATTGATGTAGCAATAAATCCCATAGCACAGGAATATGCCAATGAGTATGATGGCAAAGACAAAGACTAACAATGTTTACCACCATGAAGTACCAAGAACCAGGAGCTAAGATATTGTTTCCATGACAAAGTTGCTGAGGACATGGCTTTTATCTGAGCATGTAAATCTTTAAGGATATTTGTCACATTGCCAGAAATGTCAGAGATGTAAACAAAACATTTAACTTTTAGGGTTACAGTTGTCCTTCCCTTAAGATATAGTTTAATAATTTAATATCATCTGATCTTGCAAAATCCTTTTACTAGTATGACCTGTGTCTAATAGAGAAATCTTTAATTCTGTTACTTAGGGCTGGATAACCATACTAGCAAACATTAAGCCTACCTGTGTTGGTTAGAAATAAAGGCCTTAAGCTAAAAACTACTCTGGCAGTTCCTTTTGATAATTATCAGGCATTCCTGTCTGAGAATCTCTTTTGTAGCCTCTAGTTTACTTATTTATGGAAGTTACATTTAACTATTATTGTTATTAAAATGTCCAGGAATAGCTGTGTTTTTGGCTTTGACTGTCTTTGCTAAGTGTTTAAGATGAAGCAAGTCAAACTGACTTTTGTTTCTACCTATTGTTAACAGTCACCCGAGTTTCTCTGGGAGTCCTCGGGGAACTTACAGCAGCTTCTCAGTTCTGCTAGTGCCATTTGCGTTAGGATTGGTCCAGGCCTTGCTTGATCATAAGGCTTCCCTCAGAAGCATCAGGGACGTTTCCCTTCTCTGATGACCCTCCTCTTCACAGCAAATGCACTGATTGGCCTTCTGCCCTCCACTGGTCTCATTAATCTCCCTGCTCGGGAAGTTATGTGGCCTAGAGTTGCAGTGCCCTTTGAAGAAGTCCCCTATTCCCTGATTCAGACTGACTCAGAGGGCAAGAGCCAAATTTTTAATTTTAAAACTTAATCTTAAACATCTAGCAAATAAGTTAACAGCCTTATATTAAGAGCACTGAGCTTTAATGTCTATCTCTCTATCCTGTAGGTGATAACTCATTATCTTAAATTAACCCAGGTCGTGAGCTCTTATAGTACCTCTGCAAAACATTAACAGGCAATCTTTAAGCCATTTATAAGAAAACTACAAAATAAAATTATCAAGAGTAAAAACATTTAGTTCATATAATAGCTACCTTGAATTTTGGTGGAGTATATCCCCTGTTTGAGATCCTGGCAATCGTGACAAAAACCAACTTTTGGACACAACTTTAAATGTACTTAAATCTAGCCTACTTCTTTCATAGTCACTTTCACATGTAGTGAGATGGGACATAGAGCCTTATCTCAAGTAAGGTGGGGCTCATAAATCTTAAATACTGTAGTTCTGAAACTGATCTTTGTCTTTTTAAACATCATTTTACAAAGCCTACATAAATTGTTGCTCAAGTTCACATGAATATTAGCTAACACAACATAATATCACATCTAAAACATGAATTAAAGAAAGGCTAAAAGCTTTTAACCTTGTGTAGAAAAGTAGCAAAGTACTTTTGTGTTTTGCAATAAAACCTTTACATAGATTAGGCTCTCATTAACTTAAGAATACATTTAAATTGTATCTCAGTGTAAAAAGTAACATGGAACTTTAAATAACTTATTGCTAATAAGTACAGTTATAGAACACAAATGATATAAATAAATTTCCAACATGTTTTTCTTTTAAGCCCAAAATTACCATACAATTTTAGAACACCAGCTTGATATAATGCTCTTTCTAAAGCTTCTACCTTACAGACTTGTATACCTGGAAGATATGAACACATTAATGGCACCAATTACATTGATGTTTTTATATTAACCAAGTTTAGCTTTTAAAGAAATAACATAGCACAATTCTCTAAAACAGCACTCGTTTAACCAGCTGTTTAATGTCTTTAAGATTACTTGCTCAAAAACTTACACAGACCTTCTTTATATCATTTACTTAAACCCTCTTAATTACTTAATCATATAGACTCTTATCCAGAAACACATTTTCCCTCTATTAAATCCATACCTAAAACCTTCTAGTTCCTCTTTTTATCTGTTAACCTCCTTCTGTTCACATTTTGAAACAATATTTGTAAATTTTGAATTTAAGCAGATTTAACATTAGGCCCTTTTTTGAACACCTAGAAAAACTTATAAGCTTAATTTAAGACCTCTTTTTTATCTATTTACCAAATTTAAATTGAGCCATTTGAATCACATGAATCAAAGATATTTGGATCCATTTTTAATTTTTCATGAGGGCTCCTCATCTGTCAATTGTCATATCACTGCATGATATATGGACATACACACACACAGACATACCGACATACAACACGTAACACAAGTGTAACACATAACACAAAAGGCCTTGCAGCTTTCTCAGGTGAAATCTCATTGCAATGTTTAAAAAAAAACTCCAGTTGATCAAAAATAGAACTTATCAGAAAAACATTAACTTGTCTGTAGGATAAAAATCATGAGCTCAAAAAAAAAATAGAATCTAAGAAAAGGCAAAAGTCCTAGAAAAAATTGACTGGCCAGTAATTAGTAAATGCCATACAATTTACTCTTTGGTTTAATCTAGTTTGAGTTCCCATAAAAAGACACTTTTACTTTTTTTTTCCTTGGGCCTCAGATCTGTCTCCTACTGAGTGCTCCAGGCTTCTTCTATTTGCATATCAACTTAAGTCCTGGCTGAGGTCTGGAAGGAACTGGGAAAACCGGAATTCAGAGCAGAAACTTCATGCCTAAGGCATTTTAACCATAAGTCACAATTTTCAGGTTTGGAAGTTGAAAATATGGTAAAAGTTTAAGATACAATTTACAAAATTTCATCTTTATATCTTCCTACACTAGAAAAACTTGCTCACACAAAACTGAAAATAGGATCTTTCTTGATAATATAAAAGCCACCATCAGAAGAAGTTCCTTCAGGATCATTAAGGATCATTTCTTTGTTCTGAAGTTCCTAAAGTTGTATTAAGTTACATTAAATCACCTGGAAAAAATCCACACACTACCATGTATATCTAAAATTAAGCTTTGAAAATTCCCAAGACTGTTGCTAATTAATGTCATTTCAATAAGCCCGACCAACGTTTTAATTCAACACTTTTTTCCTAAATCTTACACACTGAGAGAAACAGACACCAAATCATAATTTACTATCCTTGCCCAAATCAATGCACTGTATACCTAGTGAAATCTCCTTAGGCTACCCAGTTCAAAAATTGATGAAAAAATAAAACTGAATGATTGGGAGTTACTTGCCAACTTGGAAGTAGAGTTCTTTTAATTTTCTATCCTAAGTATTTAAATTCTCTGGCATGAATTATCTGAAATCACAAACTAAACAATTAACTAACCCCAACTTTTAACTGCAAGATTATGCAATGCTTCAAACTCATTTAGATACCAGATGTTACAATGAAACATCTTTTAGACACACATTTAGCCTAGATTATCCCCAAGAAACAATCTATAATAACTTTTAAAACAGACCAGATAAGAAAATATCTCTCCAGGTTTTGAACTTCCATTTAATTATGACTCTTATCAGTGGCACCTTAGATTTCCCCATGAGTGGACCAGAAGTTCTCACATAGGGGCAACTATAGGTGTAAAATCAAGGGTCTCAGTGTGACTGACTTTACTGCATTTAGGTGGAGTAATCCTTACAGTGCAGGGAAATTATGAGGAAATTTCCCCAAAGCGAAAATGGCTCTGGCAGCTGCTGGGAATTCCTCGGTTTCCCTTTCACTTGCAAGATTAGCTCCTTTGGATAGATCCAATCCCTGGCAATCTGGTGTATCTCCTAACTTTCCAGTAGAGTCAGTTTTTATCTGCCTTAGGTCTTGAAGGGGGAAGGGGGTATGTACTTTGATTGGCCCAAATTTTTCTCTTGATTCTTTTTCCTCAGTGAGTCCAAGATTTTCTCTCTTCATGGCAGATATCATAGCTAAGTCTACTTTACACTGTTGGCATAATTTAGGATTTTCCCTTAGAGCAAAGAAAATCTGAACATATAGCACCTCACACCATTTCCTTTTTGTAAATTTTATCAAACTGTAAAATTGTATCAAAATTGATATTTTCCTCTGGTGGCCAGGTTTCTCCATCAGAGAGTTTGTATTGAGGCCAGGCCAAGAAAATGAGGCGCTTTTTCTTGAGCGTCTGAGGTTCAAACTTATCCCAATTTTTCAATACGCAGGCTAGTGGTCCACCTGGCATATTGGAGAGAGAGAAGCTCCCGTCTGAGAAGAAAACAGGACTCAGGTGCCCACGCTGCACCGGAGAAAACTGTTCTCATTAGGGACATCTCCCTAAACTTGAGCTTCCTAAACGGTCCAGAAAACCCGTCTCTCACCTTGCTTTTGCCAAGGGGTTTCTGGTCCCCTTTAGCAAAGTGCTAGGGTCTCAGTTTGCCCTGTGCCAGAGACCCTGGGAGGATTCAGACTTAAGGGCCTTACTGCTTTCCTCCCGACCACTAAAAACCCATTGCAAAAGAGAATCGTGTGCTCTTTTGTTGTTGTCTTTGCTCTGTAGACTAGGGAGCCGCCTAAGTGTTAAGGGACATCTACTGGTTGTAAGGTAGCAGATTACCAGAGGAGTTGATTCTAAAAATGCCTCTCTAGTAGCTTAAAGAACGCAGCTCATTTTAAACATTGGGGTGGTAAAACAGACTAGTAAAAGTTACCTATGCATCTTAGGGAACCTGGGCAGATTTTACTAATTATCTCATGCCTTTCTTAGTCCTGCAACCTGAATTGCTAACATTTCTGACCTGCGAAGGAAGGGAAGCATCCAGGAAGAATGGATGCAGGGTTGGGAGTGTTGTGCGTAGCCCATACGGAGGCAAATGTGATTGGGGCTTTCCCTCAGTGCCATTCATCTACCGATCACCCTAGATACCCATGAGGGCTGTCGGAAGGGGGCTCAAGAGAAAGGAACCTTAAGAATCCTCTGAGAGTAGCCCAGACCGGAATTCCGCAGTTGTTCCAAACTCCTTCCTCCACCTCCACGCATCCGAGGCAGATCGGGATTAGGGACACTTTGTACTCACGCCAATTGCTCTCCAGGCCCAGACAGAAAAGTTGGAAGCGGCTTTGACAGAACCCAACATACCTGCTCTGTATTGAACAGGTGATTGAGAGCTGCCTAGGCCGGGAAACCTCTCACCCGAGTCTTGAAGAGTGGCGGCTGCACTAATTGCATTTAAGTAGCCGTTGGGTGCCCACCTTACCTCCAGAAAGAAAGAGAGAAAGATGCACCTCAAACAGACATGGGGTGCATAGAGAGGCGCTTACCTCGGTGTAGAATCTCGGTATGGGGCCTCCAATATGTTCCGCTGTTGACCGGTGACGAGTCCTTGCTTCCCCGATGTTGAAGAATAACACCAAAGAAGCACGCCGAGGCAAGGTCAGAGTAGAAATTAGAAGTTTATTAAAGGACAGCAGAAAAGACTTCTCCCGGAGGAAGAAGGGGACCCAAGAGGTGGAATCCCTAGTCTGCATTTTAAACCTTTCCAAATTCTTCCAACAAAACAGTGCCAAAGACTTCTGAAGCACAGCATCAGGCATCATCACAGCAATGCCATCTTGGCATCTTTATCAATTTTCTAGGTTAGTCAGCTTTCTGTCACTATAACAAAACACCCGAGAAAAACAATTTAAAGGAGGAAAGTTTTTTTTTTTTTTTTTGTCTTATAGTTTCAGAGATTTCAGCTCATTGATCAGTTGGGTCTATTGTTTATGGGCCTGTGGTTATATTTTAAATATTTAACATATTAATTATCCAAAATGGATTCCCCCCTCCTCCTTCTTCTTCTCTCTCTTCTCTTTCTCTCTCTCTCTCTCTCTCTCCCTCTCTCTGGTACCAGGGATTGAACCCAGAGGCACTTAACTACTGAGCCACATTCCTATTCCTTTTTAAAAAACCTTTTTGTATTTTAAGACAGGGTCTCCTTAAGTTGCTTAGGGTGTCGCTGAGTTGCTGAGGCTGATATTGAACTTGAAGTCCTCCTATCTCAGCCTCCCAAGTTTCTGGGATTACATGCATGTGCCAACACTTCAGGTTCTAACTTGGATTTTCTTGCTGACCATGGAATCTCATAGCTAAAGATTTTAGGGTGTCTAGAAATGAGGCATGATATGTAACTTGTTGTCACTAAATAATGATCAGATAATGTAATTAAAAGCTTAAGTAAGATTTTCCTTACAGTGACTATAGCCAATGGCAAATATTTGAGGATTAACCCCCCAATTTCTTAGGCAGAGAGGACCACTAGGATCAGGGTCTAGAGGCATAACATGTTTTTCTTATCTCCTGGATTCCTTCCTATTACTATGATTTGGAGAATCTTATGATTTAGTAGAAGGAAACAAGTAATTTTATCACATGTAGTGTTTTTGCTTAAAGGAGGGTCACTTTCCATAGTCAATGGATTGGGGAGAATATGACCAAGAAGAATTTCTGAAGGGTCCCACCTAAGTGTAGACCCAAGGGATGCTCAGAATTGGCCAGGTGAGGAATTGTGAGAAGGCTGTGCCATGAGGAGGAAGCAATCTGAGCAAAGTCATGGAGTGCAGCACAGGTGGTATAGGTAAGTAAAATATGGAAAGTACTTGCCAAGTGGGAAATACCTGAGAGGGTGACTAGGGGATGAAGCTAGAGAAGAGAGTAGGTGTTTGCAATAGATCTAGCTAAGGAGAACCTAAATTGAGATGGCAAAGGTATGAATAAAGGAGGGGACCATTCTTATCTGTGAACACCAGGATCTCTTATCTATTGCAGTGGTGAACAGTTCAGATAGAAAAATGGAATGTCCTCTGAATAGCCCTTCTTCCTCCTCCCCTTCTCCTCCTCCTCCTTGTCCTTCTCCTCCTTCCCTTCCTTCTCCTTCTCCTCCTTCTCCTTCTTCTCCTCCTCCTTCTTCTTTGCACTATCCAGTTTCAGAAAGAATGAGGCCAAAGCAATTCATTTTAAAATTTACACAGGAACTTGGTGCAGCCTTCTTATCTAACCCAAGATTCGTAACCAAATGTATATTTGAGAAGGGCCACTAAGTACCTCTGCTCAGACTCTGGCATGATTACAGAAGGTGCCATGACTTAGACTATACTATGAAGAAGGCATCCAGAGTTGGGTAGTGCAATAGCTTCTGTTTGAAACTCAATTAACAAGAGGATAAAAAAATGAAGCACAGGATTTATAGCACTTTGACTTCTTTCAGAGCTTCAAAATTTGCCTCTTAAAATTGCTAACCAGTTGACAGAGTCAGAACCATTTCATATAGTTTTTCTAGTTAGCTCAATTACTTTAGTAAAATGATATTATCATCTAAGATACTCTAGGAACTTTGGTTTATCAGAGTCTATCTTTATGGGCATTGGTGTGGTTTGTATTGTTCGTAGTTAAAGGATTATAGATCAGATAAAAATCAAAGCACACTTTCCCCTTTCTCCTCTTCCCCCTTTATCCCACAAAAAGTTGAGAATATAGGGTATTAATTTAAAAACAAAATGTGGTGTTTTAATACTGTTAATCTGCTTTGCAAAAGTAGCCATATTTCAAACATGGTCTGTATAGCTGTCAAGGAAAGTCACACCAAGGACACTTGGTTCCAGGTATACAATGCTGACTCTCCCAAGGCTGATTGCTGTGAGTCTTGTTTTGACCTAGGATGCTGAGGGCCACTGCCAAGTAGATATGACACATCGATATTTCCTTGCCAGCGTACCCCATGTTAAATGGACTTGCCTTGGAAATTTGCTGTGACCTTGCATGTGTGTTTGAGAAAGGTGACCCTGCTCAATGACCAGGGTGGATCCAGGATTAGGGTGTATCCTGCAGTTTGAGGGAGTATCCCGCTCCTTGGGTTAAGGGCGTTCCCAGTTTAAGACCTTGGGTTTTAGGGAAGTTCGATGTTGAGGATTATTGCTGCTGGAAATAGGGCGTTCCTGCTACCTGAGCTCCCGTTGAGTTCTCGTGAGATTCAGAGAGCATTTGGGGAAAAAAGCCTCGTGGAGTAGGTGAATTGTGTGGCAGCTGAACTGGGATTGCCCCAGAACGTGTGTGGAGGCCGGTGTGAGTTCGGGAATAAAGAATTGCTGTTTGAATCTACAAAGCTGTGTGGTGGCTCGTGATTCTGTGCCCAGCCAAGACTGCGGCACTAGGAGTTTTCTGGCTCATAGTTATATCACTGTTCAGACTATCACTCTTTATTTTATCTGAAGAAGAAAAATTGCAGTGAGGGTTTTTCTTCTGAGGTGGGTACTTTGCATAAGAGAGTAGAAATTGTTGGGCAGGGTTTCACTTTCCGTTGTCACCCACCTAATGACTTTCTTCTGGGAAAGCATGGCATTCCTGTCTTTCTCAGAACTGCCATCTGAAGAGCCACATCAAAGGCCAATTGTCTTCTGGGTCACTTTGTTTCTTTGACAGGCCAAGCTTTGAATGATTTTTCAAAACAAGGAGAAAATTTTGTCTTTTCTTCATGTTTCAGTTTAATTTTTCTCATTTCCCTGTTCAAAGTGAAAAACGTTCCCTTGACCCAGTTTTCCCTTGTGCTACTGACAGGATGAGAAGCACTGAGGCATTTAACTTGGAACTCAGACGTCCCCTGTACCCATGTCAATTGGAAAACTGTTCAACTCTGCTCCCACTCCCAGGGTGTTGGTGAGCTAGGTGACATTTTAAAATCAGCTCACTTTGACTTATGCATGGGTTTCATTCCTTCACCTTTAATAAATTCATTAATGCCATTTTTCTGTCAGAGTTTTGACAAGCCCTTCTTTTTTTTTTTTTTTTTTTTTTTTTTTTTGATGGTGCTGGGGATTGAACCCAGGGCCTTGTGTATGCTAGGTAAGCACTCTACCAACTGAACTATATCACCAGCGCCCCCCCCCCTATTTTTTTTTTAATATGTAATTTTCCTGGATTTGGTGGAGATAGCCTTGGGAAGGGAGGAATATATATGTGGCTGCATGTGTAAAAAATTATACACTTCCTGTAGGCAATAGCAAATATCTGTGATAACCAAGTTAGAATCATATTAGATTGGGCCATGAAGTGACTGAAATGTATGTAAGTAAGGACAGATACTTCTGGTTCCAGCTTGCCATTTACTTTGAGTAAAAGAAAGTTTTATGGCAGCCCACCAGACCCTATAGGACCTTGTCTCCTCTTTTTTCTCTTGTCTCTTACCCCTTTCTCCTTATTCTCTCCCCTAAGTCACACATGCCAGCTACACTGCCCAGGATCTTGCACCAGCTTTTCCCGTTGCTAGAATTCTCTTTGTCTATATAACCTGCCTGGCTAACTTTGTCATTTCCTTCATATCTTTGCTTAAATATCACATTCTCAATGACACTATTCCTGAATACTTTTATTTTTTTCCTTTTCCCATAGATGTTATCTATTATAAAATATTAATAATTCATGCATTCAGTTTAATACTGCATATCTCTCTTAATAAGATATAAACCTTATGAAAGCACAGCTCTTGTCGGTTTTTTTTTTTTTTTATCTTTTCCACCTGTATATCCCAGGTTACTAAAAGAGTAGTGGGAATGTAGTGAGGCCTCAATAAATATTTGTGAAATAAAGGAGGCATATGAGAGAGGGAGGTCTTTACTGTCAGCTGTCTTCGTATGGCCTCCTGTTCCCCACCATTATCCCACACTTCTTCTTTCAGACATTCCTTTTCACTCAAAATTACTTACCCAGTGTTAGTAGTTCCTCCTAGACATCACAGTCCCCAAGCAGGGGGAATGTGTCGATTTGGTTTTATCCCCAAATTTTACATTACATCATGAAAACAATTAAAATTCAACTAGTTGTTATGTGAAGAAATACTTGCTTACTTTGGCTTGTGGTTCTGGAGGTCCAAGCCTGAGGGGCTATATTTGGTGATGTCTTCTTATTTGCAGAGTCCCAAGGTGGCCCAGGGCATCACAAGGCAGGAAACAGGGAGGACATGCATGTGTCTGGTCTCTCTCCCTCTTAAAAGCCACCAATGTTCAGTCTTAGGATTTCCACCAGATGATTTTATCTAATTCTAATCACCTCCGAAAAGCAGTATCTTTGAACACTTGGATTAAGTTTCCATCCTCTTAATGCGTCACAGTTGGGTTGGGACTAAAGTCCCACATGAGTTTCAGCAGGGACAAACTGCATTCAAACAATAGCAATAAGCCACTGATTCATGACTCTGAGTCTTCAGTGTATGCTGTAGCCACAACTCAGGGTAATTTTCACTGTCCTTCTAGATCATTATGTGTTAATGATACCTTAGAACAAGGAAATGCTAATAACTCATTTGTGCCTTAAGATGAATTGAAAAAAAACAATTTTGTAATATAAGGATGGAAAAGTTCCTAATAAAGTTAGTAAACTTGGACATCATAATTTTTCTTTCCTAGGAAACACAGGAAAAGACTAAATGGAGGCTTCCTTACCATTAAGCTGAAGTAACTCTTGGTGATAATCTTTCATGTTACTCTATTTTGTTTTTTCACTCTGAGTTTTTTTTCCATTTTTTATTGGTACTTTTTTCTTATATATGATAGCACAATTCATTTTGATATAATTATACAAGCATGGAATATAGCTTATTCTAGTTAGAGTCCCATTCTTATGGATGTACATGATGGTGGCATTCATGTGTTGTTTTCATATATGTACATGGGAAAACTGTATCAGATTCATTCCACTATCTTTCCTTATCCCCTGCTCCCTTCCCTCCATTCCCCATTGTCTATGGCTTCCTCCCCTCATTGTGGGTTAATTTTCACCCATTAGAGAAAACATTCCACGTTTGGTTTTTTAGAACCATCTTATTTCACTTAGCATGATAGCCTCCAGATCCATCCATTTGATGGCAAATGTTATGAAGTCATTCTATTATGTAAATTCTATTATGTATGTATACCACATTTTCTTATCTCCATTTATCTATTAAAGAACACCTAGGTTGGTTCCATAGTTTAGCTATTGTGAATTGAGCTGCTATAAACATTGATGTGGCTGCATCATTGAAGTACACTGATTTTAAGTCACTCTTATTTTACTGAGTCTCTTTACTATAATATATACCAAGGAGTGGGATATACCAAGCTAGATCAAACGATGGTTCATTCCAAGTTTTTTTGAGGAATCTCCATACTGCTTTCCAGAGTAGTTGCACCAATTTGCAGTCCCACCAGCAAATTATAAGTGTACCTTTCCCCCACAGCCTTGCCAACCTTTATTGTTACTTGTATTCATTTTTTTTGTGTGTGTGTGTGTGTGTAGTTGGACATAATACCTTTGTTTATTTATTTATTCATATGTGATGCTGAGGATCGAACCCAGGGCCTAGCATGTGGTAAGCAAACACCCTACCACTGAGCCACAAACCCAGACCTTAATTGTATTCTTGATAATTGCCATCCTTACTGGAGTGAGATGGAATCTCAGTGTAATTTTAATTTGCATTTTTATAATTGCTAGAGTTGTTGAACATTTTTTCACATATTTGTTGACCATTTGTATTTGTTCTTCTGTAAAGTGTCTGTTTAGTTCTTTCACCCATTTGTTTTTTGGGTTATTTGGTTTTCTTTTGGTATTAAGTGTTTTGAGTTCTTTATATATTCTGGAAATTAATGTTCTATTTGAGATGCAGGTGGTGAAGATTTTATCCTGTTCTATAGGTTCTCTCTTCATGATCTTGATTGTTTCCTTTGCTGTGAAGAAGCTTTTTAGTTTTATACCATCCCATTTATTGATTATTGATTTTACTTGTGTGCTTTTAGGGGTCTTATTAAGAAGGTCATTTCTTGTGCCAATATGTTGGAGTGTTGGCCTACCTTTTCTTCTAGTATGTGCAGGGTCTCTGGTCTAATGCCTAGGTCCTTGATCCACTTTGAACTGAACTTTTAGTTTACTAACTCTTTTTACTGTAATGTAAAGTTCCATGAGGGGGCTCTATTAGTTTCCTATGGCTGCTCTACAAATGACCACAAACTTGATTGCTTAAAACAACAGAAATTTATTCTTTCATAGATGTGGAGACCAGGAGTCCACAGTAAAGATTTTCAGCAGTGTCATTTGGGTTATTTGACTGAGACCTCTTGGGGAGAATGCTTCCTTGCCTATTCCAGAGTCTGATGGCTGCAGGAACTGGGCACATCAGAGGATTATCCTTTCATGCTGTGTCTCTGTCTTTGTGTGGTCTTTTCCATGTCTGCCACTTTGTTTCCTTTTCTCTTACAAAGAATTGTCATTGGATTTAGAGCCTATCTAATCCAGAAAGACCTCATCTCAAGATTCTTTACTTTTTAGTAAAAGATAAAAGGTAGAAATGACATAAAAATGCAATGGATTCTTAGACTTCCTGGAAAATACCAAATAAAATATCAGGGTGGTTGTTGGAATCCTATAGGATGAGGCAGAACATATTTTTCAGGGTGTGGAGGGCAAGTGCCTTTTGAAAATAGCCAATTTAAATTATTTGAAATTTAAACCCCTCATCTCTTTGCTTCCCCTACTACTTTGATTTTGAAGGAGGAAAACTTCCACAAAAAGAGACTGTCAGGTGCCTGTGGTAGATGGTTACTAGGAGATTATTTATAATTGCATGTATTAAGTGGCATACAGAAAGAAGAGAAGGAAACATAAATAGAGGCATTGGGGCCTGGACTGCCTTCTCTATAGCTACCACTAATCTGTGCTTGGCTTTGTATCAGGCATAGTAGGTCGTCAGAGACACAGAATGAGTTTTCTCTTCCCAGGTGACATCCCTTCTAGTTATAAGACCAACATGTAACATAACTTTGAATGCTACTCGTATGTGCATAATGAAGTGTGTGTATTGTGTTGCAGAGTTCAAATGCAGAATTTAGAGAGAAGATAAAAATGGAGCAGTCACTGTCAGAGAGCACAGGCTCCACTGGCCGTGGGAGGATGGGTATGATACAGCCATGTGAAGTCTTTCTTGAGGAGGGAAGTTGAAGAGGGAAGACATAAAGGCAAGGATGTGGGTCTTCCAGGAAACAGGTCAATCTAGATGTAACAGGGAGTCATAGTGTATAATGGAAAATCAGGTTAGATATGTGAGGGGAGGAGAAAAGACAGCAAATTCATTTTTTTCCACTTCATCCTTTTTTTCTAGCTACAGATGGTCAGTAGTCATTTTTTGTTTCCATTGATTCCTGACAGGGAGCAGCTGAGAAAGAACTGTCTCCACTCATCCTAACTAGAGGGACATACTACTTAGCCTTGCGTCCATGCTGTGACCACTGAGCCATCCTCCTGTGAGCTTTCCCAGAATTTTCCCCTCTAAGGCACATCACTGATCACATGCTGTTTTTTTTATCTTGGGAGTTTTTCCTTTTTTTGTATGATTTTTTTTTCTTCCTCTCTCAAATGTCTGTTTTATCTAATGCAGTCATGTAGCAGGTCATGTTTCTTGTCAGATTAGATTTAGTTCTTTGAAAGTATTTGGTCACAAAATTCTAGTTCTGAAAAATTTCATAAGGCTTTAATGTTCCTTAAAATGGATTTCACTGGAGTTTGTTGCTTACTCAGTAACATTATATTTGAAATTAACGCTTCATTGTATGCCCAGATCTTGCGACATTGACAGTAGTTTAATAATGTATAGTGCCTTGGAAGCTAAGTTTCTCAACTCTCAATTAATTATTTGAGCAGTGGAGCTGAAGAAGAAGTTGAAGGAATATTCTGAACAAGTTCCACATCTTTGGATTTATTGGTTGTTTCAGCCTACTTAGAGTTTCAAAAGAACCTGAGGTGCAAATGCCCAAGGAAGTACCAGAACTAATTTAAACAATGTCTGGGAGATGATTGTATTTGGTTTCTAGACTAAAGATCATCCAAACCAAGTCCAAGTGGCAAGTCAAAATAAAATATGACAAAATAAAAAAATGAAAATCTAATGTGATAAAAGGAAAAACGAGACAAAAATCCCTTTACTCAGGAGAGAGAGATTTCTGGTCTGTCACTAATTTATTTCCTAAATCAAAGATCATTGTCTATTTTGAATGATATACTACTAATAATTTCTAAGAAGATGTAGAAGTATTCTTCATTTGACCATTTATTATAATCACTGATGAATTAGAATCAAAGATCTATTAAATTTCATGTTGAATGTTTTTACATCGAGACAGAAGGGGTCAGTCTTTAATACAAACTATAATAGGCAGTGTTTATTACTAATCAAATGTTGATTTGCCATCTTTGTAAAATAATCCAGGGTAGTTTGTTTAGCTGAAAAAACTAGATTTTCAGCTGGATGTGTATAACTTGCTGTTAGGCATGATTGTGTGACTGAATTGAGGTTAATTCCCTATAAGTGAAAGTAACCCCTAGGAAGTCTTCCTAGAAGAGAGGGATGGATTTTTCCTTCATTGTGCTTAGTGCCCATCTTGGTCATGAAAGCATGAAAGAGCTTTAGCCAGCAAAAACACCATTTCTAGTGTAAAATGGATCCATTCCTTACAAATTTTTGATAATTTTTAATTACCTGCAAGGTGGAGTCCAAACTCCTTGGCCAGTTATCTAGTTCTTCAGTCTTCATCTTCTGTAGATTCTTCCCTACATTCTGTGGTTCATCTACTTGTAGGACACCTTGAGCTTCCCATTCTCTAACATTCTTTTGCTCCCAACCAATTTCAGGCTAACCCATTCTTATAGTACACCATTACCACCAGGCAAATTTTTGAATTTAACTTACATCATTCACTTATAATGTCTGTGTCTCACATCCCAAAGGTCTTGTCTTTGCTCTAAAGTTGCCAATGCTACCTCTATTTTCTCCTTCTCTTTCCTTCTCTTTAGCAATTTTAACAGAGGGCTCTGGTTTCTCATGATGTGAGCTTATTGCTCTTGACACTGGATATTTGCCATAGAAGGAAAGGTTGTCACTGAAAAGCCTTGAGGCATGATGCCTCCTCTTCATTTTTTCCCAGTTGAGTTGGCAGTTGTTACTCTTTTGTTAGTCTCCTAAGCATTTGTTTCCTCAGTTTATAGATAACATATTTTCTTCTTTTGTCAAACTCATTATTTATTACTCCCTTGCGGAGGAGGAGGTGGAGGAGGAGAAAGAGGGGGAAGAGAGGAGGGGGGAGGAGGGAAAGAGAGGAGGGGGGAAGGAGGAGGAAAGGAGGAGGGGGAGGAGGAGAAAATATGACTCCTCATTAACTTAAATTTAGTCTTTGTTTAGCCAAGAGAAGTCATGAATTTTGGAAACATTCAAGTGTCTTATTATATCACCCCTCACTCCATTGCCAACATGTTCTCTAATTCAGGAGAGCTTAATCTTTCTCTTTCTGGATGTCACAGCCCTCTGGGGTTATTCTAAATATTTGTGTGAGAGGAAGGAGTGCAGAGCACTCATCTCTTATTACTTCTTTCATCCTCTTCTATGTGGATAATTTCAAAATTTCTCTCTATGGTGTCTATATCAAGCTCCAGACAATTATCTCACTGTCAGGCATTTTCACCAAGATTTCCCTGCTAGGATTTAAAATTTAATGTCCAAAAACAAAGTCTCAATATCCATACAACAAATGGGCTATCCTTCAGAGGGATGTAGATCAATTAATGGTGCCATCTTGGTCATAATTATACAGGCAATTTCATCTGCCACTTTCTCATTGAAAAATTACTTAGGAAGTAGAAATTAAACTTGTGAACTTGGTATTCAAAGAACTTTTAGGCTGACCTTGAGGTCTTTTCAACTTTGTGATTCCCCATTTTCCTCCACCAGTCTTTCTCTTTGACTAGGCATATATTTACTGCTACAAAGATTATTTCACCAAATTTGTTTAAGCAACGCTACTGCAGAAAGGTCCTCCTTTCAACATGATTTGGCTCTTCCACTCCACAGAAATATTTTGATACTCTGAACTACTCCTTTATACCGGGAGTATAAACCACTTCTTTGGTACATATTATATATTATAGCCTGTATATCTAAGAGGATTTAATGTAATTTGTAAAAGTTAACACAGTGTAAAATTAATGATGAAATTAAATGAAAACTATAAAGAGCAGGAAGAGATGTTAACAGATAATCTGAGGTGAAATGTTTATTATAATGGGTCACAAATGTGGCTGACTTTCCAGGCAGCTGAACCAAACCACAAGGCACAGTAGGTTACATCATCCCGACTTTTTGCTTTCATTTTAGAAAAAGGAAGCATATGAAAAATCTCTGCAGAGAGCAATATTTTCTGGAACAAAGCCTCACAATATATTTATAGTGTGAGTCTTTTTTTTTTTTTTGGTCCATAGGTAAATGTAGTTCACAGTGAAAGGAGAAAAGTATGCTTTTAGCATAAATTCTTTCAATATCAACTCTTTATTAAAAAAATATAGTGTGAGACTGACAAACTGAGATAGTGTGATTCTAGAATTGCACTTTCTGATGATTCAACAATACCAATACCAAGATAGAGCTTTGGAAATCCACCAAAAAATATGTATATATATGTATGTATGTATATACACATACATACATGTGTGGCTTGCTTGTCTGCTTGACTCTGCCATATTGGAGGTAAGGGAGATTTTGGATTGCAGTTGATTTCTCTGACAAGCACTTGTTCTGCATGAAGTCTATGTTGCTGATAAAAGTGAGAACCATGTGTTTAGAGACCAGATGCACAGAAGGCAAAGTTGTCATTCTGTTGTGAAAATTTAAAAGCCAGCGGTGTATTCCATTAAGACAGTACAGCTTACTTCATCTTGGATGACCAGAATAGGAGTCATCTCTTTCTTCAAGAACTCTCCCTTAAAAAAAAAAGAAAAGAAAACAAAAACTTTATAAGAGCATGAGAAGACACCTATAAATTTATTAAAATAAATTTACATACAAGTGAGCCTGTGTAATGTAATGAACACAATATAAAGTGCTTCAAATTACATTTTATTAAAATGGTAGAATTATGAGTCAATTACTTCTGGTTTTAAGGTTTGCACAGCTGTTAAAATAATGCTTAGCAACACATAAAAATATGAAGGGAGCTTTCCATCCTTTTTAGCTAAGCCCGTTAAGACCCAGAATCAGTTTTAATGTCTCTAGAAAACATGTTTCTAGTGTATTTGATAGTCTCATCTCTTTGCCTCCAGTGGCAAGATGGATCCACAGCAAATAAGGAGTGAACCAAATTTGTCCTCTTTTCCTTTTACACTCTAAGTGATATATCTTTTCCAGGATCTTCTGCTGGTTATCTGAAGGACATTTTTCTCCCTTCTCTCATATTTCGATATCCAAGGGCTCACACTACACTTTGTGGCTCACCTGATATTAATTAGCAACAGTATTTAATCCCACTAATCCCATTATCTAATGTGCCAGAATTATTCTCTATACTATTTCTACCTCTGATAATGTGATTATGTTGAACATGACATGACAAGGCTGAGAAAATGCCTTTATGTAGTGTATTCTGTACTGTTGGTGAGTATCTGTCACTGAGAAGCTGAGGTAAAGTGATTCTGCCACTATGCTTTCTGTTGATCTAATAATTTTAGAGAGAGAGGTGAAAACATAATGATTGGGTAATTGTTTTGCTCTGATAACACTCAGAACTTAGTTCTTTCCCGTTCTGTCTGTTCCCACTGTCATAATAAGCCACTCATTCCTTTGCCTCTGTTTTCCTCTGTCTGGAACTTTCTACTCCTGGGTACCCAAGTACCTGATTTTCTTTCACCTTCTAGGTGTCAGTTACAAACACCATCTCAGCAACACTTTCTATAGTCACCTATCATAAAATGACCTTTACTTTTGTTTCCCCTGTCTAAGTACCTTCTTTTGTTTTTGTTATATGAGAAAACAGACATTTGTTGCTTCCTTTCTGGTTATCTATCTCCAAACCCCTACTAGAATGGGCTACCTTCCATCTCTTTCACTGCTGACTTCTAACTTTATTTTAAATATTTTTTTTAGTTGTAAATGGACATGATCCATCTATCTATCTATCTATCTATCTATCTATCTATCTATCTATCTGTCTATTTAATGTGGTGCTGAGGATTGAACCCATTGCCTCACACAGGCTAGGCAAGCACTCCGCAACTGAGCTACTATCCCAGCCCAATTTCTATCTCTTATAATAGTGCCTGGCAGTCAGAAGGTGCTTGATGAATATTTGTTAAATGACAGAGACTGCATGGATGGATGAGATTCTCCTAAATGGCTCCTGCTGCTGATAGGGAGAGTCAACTGGGCAGATGATGGAAAAGTTGCATTTTTTAAAATACAATTTTTAGTTGTAGATGTACATAATACCTTTATTTTATTTATTTATGTGGTGCTGAGGTTCGAACCCCGTGCCTCACACATTCTAGGCAAGCGCTCTACCACTGAGCCACAGCCCTAACCCCGGGAAAGTTGCATTTTTTTAAATCTTATTGGAAAAAAGTCACAAATATAACATGAGAGTTGTAGACAAGAAGATGAAGAATGAAGATGTATCTGGGATAGAGTTCAGGAGACTGAAAGGGTGCTTGGTGGGCACATGAATCAATGTAGAAAAAGAGGAAGATGTTCCTATTTAGAACACAAATTTATAGAATAAAAGCTAAAATCCTAACTAACCTGAATCTGTAGATGTCTTTTGAAGATTTTCTATTTAATCTTTCCCCAGGATCTTTGATAAATATTCATTAATTGAATAGAATTAACAAAAGAAATGTGAGAGGAACAAAATATAGACTTGGGCACTTTTCCTAAAAGAGGTAGGCAGGCTTGGCCTAAAATACAGACCATTGGAGTCTTTTAAGAACTTTTATGGCCATTCTAACTTTGGTAAATTTTGGCCAACCCTTCTATGACATTATATTCAATTTTTTTCTGATCTTTCTCCTTTCAATGCTTTCCTCTGCTTTACCGCTTAATATCTTATTGAACCAATCGATGTGAGATTTGATTTTGGAGGGGTAAAATATGATTATTAGCACTTCTTCAATCATGCTCTCAAGAACTTTGATTCACCTGAAATCTTATACCACATTGAAACTAACAAATTAGCTTATTTCTGTTTCATGAATGCTGGCAGAAGATATGAGACCCCTGGGCAAGAGATAAAACAAACTATTACAGCCAAAGCAGTAGCCAGAACTTCATGCTCTTGAGTTGTACACAGGGAGTGGTGTAAGAGGGCCTAAGTGGATGGCCATACTTGTAAAGGGTTGCATTAAGGAGAGGAACACAGAACTTTGGCAGTCTGCCACTTTTATAATAAGTGAAAGCAAGCCTGTTCCTTGTTTGAGGGGAAATGCTGTCTCACCTCTCAAGGCTGCAAACCTAACCCCGAGGAATGATGTGAATAGAGGGTATTCAGGGCCTTGTGTTCTTGTGTACCCAAAAAGAAAATGCAGGGATGCTCAGGCTAATAGTGGATTGCTTCTCCCAATGTGCATCATGTGAGGTGTGAAGAGAACAGAGTTTTGATAGTCGCACATAGCAAAGAGAAGATGGAGCAATCAGAGAAGTAACAGTAAAGGCTGACAAATGTTTAAAATTTATTTTTTAACACCAAGTAGAAAGATGATTGAGCATTTGGAAACTTGTAATTCTAAATGGTATTTTCCATGCTGTGATCCACAGGGAGAAAAATTTTCTTTAGCAGAGTTATGAAATATCTAATTCCTGAATACCCTAAATTTAGATCATGGCATTTTTCTCTAAGTCTTTCAGTTTATGGCTTTGTCATTTCCCTCTCTTTTAGATCTAACAACATAGTAGAATAGATGTATTTACTGTTTTAGTGTTTGGGGTGCTTATCAGGATCTCAACATTATATTCTGAAAGGTAGCTCATAGTTGGCAAATTTACCAAATTCTTTCATCTTGTGAAGAACAGCTTTAGAACTTCTTATGTATCTTAGCATCTGCCAACTCTTATGCAATCTTATCTACCCCGGGCAGGTATTATTTTGTGAGGCCAATTCAACACATTAGAGGAGTTCTTATGAAGATAATAACAATTTCTCATTATTGAGTATTTAAATACAAGGGCTTAGAACGAAAAATAAACTTAGAAGTTATATAGAATCCATTCTTTCCACATATGATACCACTCAAAAAATTATTAAAATTAACTTAGACCTTTCCAAAGAAAGTGAGCTCACAATTATAGGAGGTGGTCTGTTCCACTCCAGTAACTGGAAAATTCTTCCTTATACCAAACCAAAATGTATTGTCCTACAATTTTGGCATTTGGCAGCATCTAAATATTGATACTATCTACATGGTACTTATTATCTCAATTATATTACTTGCTATATTTCTGTACAGAATTTTTACTTAATCAAGATTTCTTAAAATGTTCTTCTCAGAGCCTAACAAAATAAGAAAGTTAAAATCTTGTTAGCAAAAATATAGAGAAGCAACTGTCTTTCTTGGTCAGGATAATATACTTTTCTAATTCAGCCTGAGCTAGCTTGCTTTCTTTCTTTCTTTCTTTCTTTCTTTCTTTCTTTCTTTCTTTCTTTCTTTCTTTCTCTTTCCTTCCTTCATTTATTTTTATTTCTTTTTCCCTCCTTCCCTTCCCACCAACCTTCATACCAGTTATGTTTATAAGAGATCAAAAAGCTATTTTTCACACACACACACACACACACACACACACACACACAATTTGGTAAATTTGCCAATAGTCATATACCTTTGAGATTATAATGTTAAGGTCCTGATAAGTACCCAAGTAATAAAAGAAGACTTTTTTATTTAACATATGAACTCTGTCTAGTTGCATTTTACAAAATCTGTGTGCAGGTCCTAGAAACATTACTTTTTCTCTAAATGAGAAAATGTCTTTATAGAGACACATAGACTCAGAAATTATTGATGAAGCTCTAATGCCTGTTCCAATTCCTCTTACCCTCATGATACCCCGTGGAAAAGAAAAGGAAGGATAGCTAGATAAAGATGAGAACTCAACCTTGTATTTTCTCATCATTCCAAGCAGGGTTTGGTGCACACTGGAATGAAGAAATCTTGGGAAAGTCTTCCTAAAAACAGCAATTTTTATGGACACTGGATTGTTCCTTGCGAGATTAGGCAAGGCCATCACTTTTATTAGCAAGTCTTAGCAGATACAACGATGGCGGCTCCTGGTGGACATGTATTCTGCTGCCCAAGGCTGTTCCAGGTACCATCAGCACCCTCTTTTATGGAGCCAGCTGTGGGTAGTCTGAATCTCATAGGCCAAGCATTCTGGAGCCAGGCCACTTAGTTACTAAAGACCCAGCATTGCTGTTGAATGAACAGCTGAAAATCCACCAACACTTACATTTCAAACACAGGATTTGCACCTAAACCTAGGGTGTTATATTTCCTCATTCCCTTTGCAAAGGCTGTGGATCAACCAACACCTCTTAATTATTTTTAAGACTCCTTGGCTCTAAAAGTATCCTTGTTTGGCTGACAAATTGAAGGGTCACTCTACCTTATGGCAAACTACTGCCTTGCACCAGGAGCTTTCTCTAAAACCCTTCTTTAAGAGATTTTCTGCACAAAAGAAAAGTTTATTAAAAGTAGAGTTTGCTCTCTGAGCTCAGGATACATGAGAATGAGTGGTCCCTGTGGATTCCTACTAAAACAGAATCCATCATCCTTTCAGTGGAGAGCTGTTTACATTCTGGATTACATTCACTCAACATGTAAATGTTTATTCTTGTAGCCCCATTACATTCTTCATCATGGCAAAATGAATAGTTTCCAAAGAAACAGAGATGTTGTCATCCCTTCTCTTAGGAAGGCACAGAAGTCCAAGACAATCTGACAGCACTGAACTGAAGGGAACTTCAGTTAAAGAAAGAGATGAGATTGTTCAAGGTCCAGGTTAGTAGCTCTGATAGTTAATTTTATGTGTCAACTTAGCTGGGCCATGTACAAACTAGATATTTGGTTAAACATTATTCTAGATGTTTCTGTGAGAGTGTTTAGGATTATATTTATATTTATTTATTTATTTATTTTTAATTTTTTAATATTTATTTTTTAGTTTTCGGCGGACATAACATCTTTGTTTGTATGTGGTGCTGAGGATGGAACCCAGGCCGCACGCATGCCAGGCGAGCCTGCTACCGCTTGAGCCACATCCCCAGCCAGCCCAAGATTTATATTTAAATTGGTGGATTTGGGGTCCAGTATTGCTAAACATGGGTGGACCGCATCTAATCAGTTGAAGGCTTAAAAGAAACAAAGGCTGAATTCTTCTAGCAGAAGGCCTTGAACTAAAACTGCATCAGCGGCTCTTCCTGAGTCTCCAGCCCGTTGGCCTACCCCAGAAATTTTTAGATCTGTTGGTTTCTATAAACACATGGCCCAATTCCTGAAAACAAATCTCTCTCTCTGATTATACACATTCTATCTGTTCTGTAGAACCCTGGCTAATGCACTAGCTATAGATGTTGGATTCCTCTCATGGCATTCAGTTAAAAGTTTGTTAAAATATTGGATCAACCTCACCCATAGAGAGGGTGACATTATTTATTGCTCCAAATGGAATGTTCTCAAGAGTGAAACACGAAGCTATTAATAATTTTCTGGAAAAAAATGGTATAACCTTGGGTTGTCCCAGGCACAGGGAACCGATTTGCTATAAGAGCACTTTAGTAATGCTGTCTTGCTCACATTTTGGAGGGCAAATACAGGTGGTAAGCTACAGACTCCAATCTTGTGGGAGTATGCGTTCCTTATGCACTAAGAACCTTAGACCTGCTGGCCTGTTCACTGAGAGGAATGTCTGGTAAGATCTAGACTCAGTTCATAGAAAAAACTTATTTTCACAATCACTAGTGGCTATTGCAAAGTCTGGAATTCATAGATATGGGTCATTTTGACTAGTAGCACCTGACTTGCCATTTACCCATGATGTTTTCAGAAATGGGACACTCTGTGACCATGCTGGACTTCAGATGATGGATGGGAAGGGTTAATGGTGACAACTCAGAATAGGTAAATGCCCAGAGAGTGCTGTGATCTCAGACAAATCCTCCATGCACCTTTGGGATTTTAAATTATTATGCTTCTTATTTCATAGAAATTTCAGTCATTCAATCTGTTTAAACCTCATAGTTAAATTGATTTTCTCCCATTCTTCCATGAACAAAGAATTTGAGGTGAGAGAGAAAGAGGGTGAGGAGATATTCATGGTTATGAGAATTGTGAATGAATTTGAAATTATAAGGCTTTCTGAAGGAGGGCAAGTGAAGATATTGTTATTCAGGGCTTTGTGAAATTTGAGAGCCCTGGTCAATAGACTGCTCACAGGTTATTTTTCAGTCAAAGTTGAGATAAAACATCAGACTTTGAAAAATTATTAAACCTTATTTTTAAAGATGATTTATATTCACAGCAAAATCGAGTAGAAATTCTGTGTAAACCCTGCCCCCACACATTCACAGACACCCCCCCCCCATTCTCATCTTGAATCACAGTGGTACTTTTGTAACAAATGACAAACCTGCATGGGTGCATCATAATCGTCCAAAATCCATAGATGAGATTAGGGTTTATGCTTGGTATTGTGCATTCTATGGGTTTGGACAAATCTATAGTGACCTGGATCTGCCACTGTAGTATCTTAACTCCTCTGTGCTCTGCCTGCTCATCCCTGCCTCCTCTGTAAGTCCTGGCAACCACTAATATTTTTACTGTCTCCAAAGATCTGCCTTTTCTAGAATGTCTTATGGTTAGAATCATACAGTATGTGGCCTTTTCAGATTGACTTTGTTCACTTAGTAATATGCCTTTAAGTTTCCTCCATGTCTCTTCATGGCTTAGTAACTCATTTCTTTTAGTGTTGGATAACGTTCCATTGTCTGGATGTTTTTCCATTCACTCAGAACATTTTGGTTTCTTCCAAAATTTGACAATTATGAATAAAGTTGCTATAAACATCTATACGTATGTTTCTGTGTAGACATATGTTTTCCATTTGTTTGGGTAAGTACCAAGGAGTGGAATTGCTAAATTATGTGGTAAGAATATTTCATTCTGGAAGAACCTGCTGAACTGTCTTCCGAAGTTGCTGTACCATTTTGCATTTCCCAAAGCAATAAGTGAGAGTTCCTTTTGGTCCACATCCTCAACAGCCTTTGCTGTTGTCAGTGTTTTGGGTTTTGGCCACTCTAATAGGTATGCAGTAATATATCATTGGTGTTCCAATTTGTAATTCCTTAATAACATGCCATATTGAATATCTTCTCTTCTTTGGTTAGGTATCTGTTCAGGTCCTTTCCCATATTTAAAAAATCAGCTTCTTTTTTATTACTCTAAGAATTTTTGTTTATTTTATTTATTTATTTATTTATTTATTTACTTATTTGGTACCAGGGATTGAACCCTAGGGGTGCTCAACCACTGAGCTGCAACCCCAGTTTTTTTTTTTAATCTTGTATTTAGAGACAGGGTCTTAAGTTGCTTAGGGGCTTGCTAAATTACTGAGGCTGGCTTTGAACTTATGATCCTCCTGCCTCAGCTTCCCAAGGTGCTGGAATTAGAGGCAAGCTTTAAGAGTTCTTTGTATATTTTGGTTAGTAGTCCTTTATCAGACATTATGCTTTTTATTTGAAATTGTTTGCTGCATTATTAATCTTGTCTTTTGGTTGTGAATCCCATCAATTGATTATGATTCAACAACCACAGACCTCAATTTTGTCTGCTGGGATGTAAAGGGAAGGTAAAGCATAATTTGCCAAATTTAAAAATGTTTTGCAGAAGTGGGTGAGAGTGTGGTAAAAAGGGTGAAAAATAGGAAAATGAAACAAGTTACCCTTTTCAAAAAAATGCCATGTTAAAATAAAATTGCTTCTCTAATGAAGTAAATGACACAGTCTTTTTTGGTATAACATTGGAAAATCACAGTTTACTGTCCCAATTTAGATTGGGACTTTGTCAATTTTTCCTGAGGTATCCTCAAGATACTTTAACAAGGGAATTTTTGCCAAGCAGTTTTTTGATCAACTTGCAAGATTAGTTTGCCTGAGTTTAACTAGGTCATGCTTTCTCCTCTCTTCTCTCTCAGCAGAAACATACTTTATCAAAAGCTGAGATAGACCAAATGTAGGATGTGCTTTTAAAAAAGATGAGTTTGGGATGTTAACACATTAGTTTTGTAATGCTAAATAGTTTCAAAGCACCAAGTGCTTTTGTATTTGGGCTTCCATTCAGATCTCTAATCCCTTATGATTTATCTTCCTTCTGAACACCTGAGCATGTGGGGTCTGTAGTTTAAACCTAACAATTATAATTTAATGATTTATTATGGCAACATATTATTGCCTAGTGCTGTTATTCAACTTTGCAAGTTTTCCTGTTTTATTATAACAACAGAAAGAACAACTCTTGAGCATTAGAGCTATCCAGAGAAGCAGAACCAAGAGGATATATCTATATAGATAGAAACTTATTTAGAGAATTGGCTCAGGGGATTGTTGAGATAGGAAAGTCCAAAATCTGTAAGGCAGGCTGGGTAAATAGAAATTCAGTCAAGAGTTTGTGTTTCAGTCTTGAGTCTGGAATCTTCTGGCCCGGCTAACAGATGGGAGACTCTGGAAGAATTTCTAAGTTCAGTCTTGAGGCAGAATCCCTTCTTCCTTTCCTGTTCCACCCTTCTGTTTGGCTGGGCTGGCAGGCCAGGAAGGATTGGGGGGCTACCCTATAGCTACTGGTGCTTTCCCCAGAGGCCAGTGCCCTATGTGAGCCATGATGATGTGTGCATTCCCCTGGTGTCCACTCCCCAGGGAACCTGCCCAACATGCCCTGGGAACTCACTGGAACACCATAGGCCACATCCTGGGTCAGGACAGCCAGTGATGCCCTTAGGGACCAACAAAGAGCCGTCAGAGGGCCAGTGACCTCACAAAAATCCAACACTGCTCTTTGCTGTCTTTACAGACTCTTAAATTAACTATTTGTTTTTTTTAATCACTTATCTTAAAAAAATCTATTCTTCTTAAAAACTCAGTCTTTGTTATACTGACGTCTCTCAACTGATCAAATGAGGATCATCCATATTACAGAGGGTCATGCACTTTTTTTAACATCAACTGATTGTAAGTGTAAATGTTAATGATGTCTCAAAATACCTTTACAGCAACATTTAAACTATTGATTGACTAAACAACTGGGTACCATAGCTAGTTAAGTTGGTACATAGCATTTTGACAACAGGAATAACTGTTTCTACTTTCTTGTGTTCACCAGTGTTTATTGTCCATTGACTAAGTCCATCCTGAATAAATAATACTGGTTGATAAACTTTAGGGGTAAATAGTACATCTCCATTTGTATTCTGAAAATTTTACATATGTAACTTCATAGATGAATATACCAGTGGTATCCACACATAATTTTTGAATACATAAATGTACAAATAGGCAATATGAGTTTTTATAATTAAAAAATATTAACCTTGAACAGATCCAGTGCAAAGAAGATAGGTACGGCATGAGCAATTGAAGGTGGTGTGAAGTGAGGTTGGAGTATTTGGAGGCAGTAAGGAGATAGACCTGGTTAGAGCAAAGTGTGTATGGGAGCACTCTAGGTAAAGCTGGCTATGTAAAATGCAGTGATATCATGAAGGTAATGAAAATCAAGAAGAGAGATTTTGACTTGAATGAAGGGTGGCCACAAACAGGAGCAAGAGCATGATATGATTGGAGTGTCAACATCTGATAATGGTATTTGCACCTGAAATGACGAAGCAAATTGTGTCACTTCCTATTTTCTGAGAAGTAGATACTAAGGCAAAATTAGTCATGTAAGGCTTTTGGAAGGTAATATCTGTGAAAGATAAGGGTAGATAGAGCAGGAGTAGATAGTAAGAGTTTTGGGACCTGCACTGCCAAACAGGGAGACAATAACAATTGAGGACTCTTAAACATTTGCAATGTGGGTAGGTTCGATTTCTATTTCTGTGGATCAGTTCTGTGTCAGGCTACACTATAGGTTTGCATTTAAGAAGGGAGAAAGAGAATTAGGTAAGAAGAATTGACAGTGTCCCTTAGAAAGTGTGGGCCAGGCAGATAGGAAGTCCTATCTGCAGCAATGGATTGGCACTCAGTCCTATGTGCAGCAATGGATTGGCACTCAGAGCCCCAGCCAGGCTCAGTTATGGGCTGCAACTGTCCCGAGGAAATCTTGTCCCAGTTCCCACAGTGGTGGATGCAAAGGCAGGGCAGCTGGGGGCTGTCTGTTCTCTCCTCAGCAGACTCTTTGGAAGGAGACCAGAATATTGTGTCTTAACTGCTACCTCAAAACTAGAACTTGCCATGGTACTTTAGGTAAATACCTGCTGGTTTGTCAAATGTGCTTGGCCTGATGCCATGGGGTTATAGCCATGCTTCCCAACTTCTGCATATTGTCTGCCCCAGTGTGAGGAGAGCACCAACATTAAACAATGAAATAAGATCCGTCCTCAGCTGCTCTGGAAGTTAACTCTGAGCATGTTAACTTTCTCAGGCCCTATGACAAAAAGAAAACGTCACTGACTGTGGGATAGATTAACGTCTTGTTTTTGAATGCTTCTCCTGTGACATTACAACTTACTGATGTTTTTGAAGCCACTACTTAGGCAACATTGAGATTGCAGACATTTAAAGGTCTTCTTTGATTGTTTTCTTTTAAGCACCTATGAGCTGAGAACATTATAATAACTTCCACTATTTCCATTCTAAGTTCTCCACTTGACATGTTATTCCTGTAAAATGTACACTGCCTATAAAACAGATAAGCCAATCTTGTATTGTAGTGAAGGTCTAGTAAGTGGTTCCTCCTCAGAGAGGTTGCAATCAGGCTCCTGAATGAGTTCAATTTATCTAAAAGTGGCAGAAAGGAGTTACTCCACACCATTGCATATACTAAAGTGTCACGTGTTGGGTTTTTTGTTTATTTTTTTATTTTGTAACTCAACAGAGGGTGATGGCTTTGAGTAGGTGCTGAGTGATTGCAGGAGAGCAGAGATATAGGTGGGTTTTGATAAAGTGAGCAGTGCTGTTACGAAGGTGATACAAAGTTTTTTTTTTTTTTAAATGTAGTTTAGAATGTAATTGTAACCATTCTTAGTTTGCATTAAGTTTCTGAAGAGAGACAAAAGTTTGTGCGACTGATAAGAACCCTAATAAGTGAATTCCCCTCTATCAAGCCAGTGTTTTGCTAGTCTTTAAAATATTTTAAATAATAATGGAGATGATGGGTTATGAATATTACTAGGTAAAAAGAAGTCCTGTAGCTTTCCACAAATTTTAGTCCTGTCTATCCATTTTACTCTATAAATAAGACAATATTGTTTAGCAAATGGTTAAGTATAGACTTTGAAAATCTATCAGGCTCCATCATTCACATCTGGCAATATGAGATTATGTAAGTTATTTAACCTTTCTAAGCCTCAGTGTCTTCAACTGTAAATGGACATATTTATAGTACCGAGCCCTTAAGATTGTTGTGAAAATTAATTGACATAATGCATGTTCATTACTAGCTTTGTGCCTAACACATACCAAGGGCTCAAAAAACTTAATATTATTATTTGAAGAGAAAGGAATTACTCCACACCATTGCATATACTAAAATGTCACGTTGGGTTTTTAAAAAAATTTTTTTTCTGACTCAACAGAAAGTCTTTACCTGCTTAGTTAGGAAAAAAAAAAAAATCCAGTTTCTTCTCCTTTCCCTGTATTCTGTGGGTACCTCTAGAGCTTACTCAGTACAGGAAAATGTTTGTGGTTCTGGTTGTGCATCCAGGTGAGCTGCTGTTGCATTACCGCATTTCAAATGGGGAGCCCTTGTAGAAACTCCCCCTTCTTGTGAACCGATCTTCAAGATCAGGGTGACAAATTAGATTTGTCCAGGACTCCTGAGAAAGTCCTGAGTCCAGGGAATTCCACTGTCTTGAGCCAGCTGGGACAGTTAGTTGGTCACTCTAGTGCAGGCACCCAAAGTCTCCTTAGTTTTTGTCTATCTGGAGTGGCAGAACCTATATTGGGAATGGTCATACAATGCTGTAAAGTGTGGGTCCCCATTCTCATCCCCAAACAGAACAACTTAACGGTGACTGGGCTATGCCTTTTCCACCCACACTCTCCATTTTGTGACAGTCCTGCTTAATGCCCAATAGACCTAGGATGTGAAAACATCAATTTATCTAAAAGTTGCCTTCTTGGCAGAGTCCCCTCCTGACAATCCTCCATGATGTTCTACAATCCCACAAAGCGTGGTTAACATCTCCCAGCCCCCCTCCCCCCAATCTCAGGGATACCAAGGCCAGACTACATCCTAAACTATGGGGATGTAGGAATGGGGAGCAACCCTGTAGCTGAGAACAAGACAGGTAATTTTTCAATAGGCTAATCTTCCACATTGCTTGTCAAATTGTCCTGTAGTGCCATTGCTGCCACCACTGGCACTGGCACTGACATTATCTAAACTGTCCTTGACTATATTTTTTAATCTAGTTTATAACCCAAATCCCACCCAATAATTTCTGTGAGCTTTCATTGCTTTTTGATTTTATAATAAAAACCTTAGATTTGTTTGCTGCAAATACCCTGTACTTTTTTGCTGCTGTGATCTAAGGACCTGACAAGAACAATTAGAGGAGAAAAAGTTTATTTGGGGGCTCATGGTTTCCGAGGTCTCTGTTCATAGACGGGCAACTGCATTCCTCAGGGCCAGAGGTGAGGCGGAACATCTGGCAGAAGATTGTGATGGAGGAAAGCACCTGAGAGCAAGGTCCCAGGAAGCAGACAAAGAGAGCTCTGCTCAACAAGAATAAAATATGAACTCCAAAGGCATGCCCCCAGGGACCCACTTTCTTTAGCAACACCATACCTGCCTACAGCTACCACCAGTTAATCCCTGTAAGGGGATTAATTCACTGATTAGGTTAAACCTTTTATAACCCAATCATTTCATCTCTAAACCTTCTTGCATTGTCTCACACTAAGCTTTTGTGGGATACCTCATATTTAAACCATAAAACACTGTTTTTTCCATAGTGGCATCCCATAAAAATCCAATAAGGAAATGGACTACTACAAATCATGTAGCTAATACATAACAGTGCTAAGATTTGAAAACTGCATGGTCTTTTAACCATGTTATTCAGAAATTTGAGGAAGTAGAGTTTTAGGTAACATTTCAAGGAAATGTGGGGAAGTGAAGACTGGTTTTCAGTCTGAGATAGGATAGAACTGAATATTTTATTATTTTTAGGGTAGTAATCTAATGGTATATGGTGTTCTGTGATAAGATAGAAAATAAAGTGATTGCTTAATGACGTCTGTAATCAAGGGTGCATTGAAGGGAAGGTTTTGGTGGACCATGTTGTCACCACCATAAAATCAATATGAGAGATTTGAAAAATTGATGAGTGCCTACTTCTGATAACATTGAAGGGCTTAAACAGGAAATACAAGTTCAAATACCTACATTCTCAGTTTAAGGCATGGACTGAAATCCAAGGATGTTCTGTATGTAACCATGATGAAAGAGTTCATTATCCTGAAGCTGTAATAGCCAAAGCTCAAACTAGATCTTAATTCTAAAGGGTACCAAATTACAACAACAACTGAATAAGTGTTCACTAAGTATGTCACTTCCATGGAAATGCAGGCATTAGTCAGGAAAAAATAGGTCCCTGGGCAGTGGGATGGGATCCATGGGAGGACTCGGGCATCTGTGTTACCCTAGCACCCACCCTGTGTGGTTTGTTTCCCAAAGGAACATTTCTCCCTCTCTGTTCTGAAAGGTGGTTATTTTTCTTTCTTAAAGACTCCTGCTCTATTGCCTGAAGAAGTTATCTTTTTTTTTTTTTAAGAGAGAGTGAGAGAGGAGAGAGAGAGAGAGAGAGAGAGAATTTTTAATATTTATTTTTAGTTCTCGGCGGACACAACATCTTTGTTGGTATGTGGTGCTGAGGATCGAACCCAGGCCGCACGCATGCGAGGCGAGCGCGCTACCGCTTGAGCCACATCCCCAGCCTGAAGAAGTTATCTTGAAAGAAAAAATTTGTTCCTCAAGTTCCTCACCTGTCTTACACTTATTTTGCTTAGGGAATAACTAGAATTAAATCCCAACAAGAACAAAATATGAGCCCCAAAATATGAACCTGAGAATATATTTGAGGTTACTCCTTGGATGAGTAGGCTTACCATCAGGAGAATAGCAGGGCTTTGCTAACTATTTAGAAAAAAAGTCTTTGGAGTGTATGTGGAAATGACTGTGCTTGACCAATAGGGAGAAATATAATCATTCATCTAACTTTTTTAAAAATCATTTACCAGATATTTTGCATGTAGTACAAACTTGAGCAGCTGCACATGGTTCCAATAATTTGTTTGGTTGGTTAATCCTGATCCGGTGTCCATACTGGCCCACAAAATGTTAGACCAGATGAAAACTTTTTTTTTTTTTTTTTTTTTTTTTTAGCAAAAAGGAATGTATTAAAATTGTCAAATAACAGCAAGTATGGAGTGATTTATGGTGGGCATCTTGTCCAACAACTTCCTCAACATAACCCTTAAAAATCCACCCTCTTCACCAAAATCTTTAGACATACATTGGTAAAGAAAGTGCCGTTTCTAGAAAGGACTATTTTCTGAAGACTGAGGATCCTGGCTGAGATTGCGTGGTTGAACTGGGCTACCTGATTTCAGTGTTGAGAGGACCCAGGGATGGCAGAAGCCAGATAGCTCCTCTACTGAATTATCAGAGACAAAGAATGGGAGTTTCCCCTGAAATAATGAGTAGGGACAGCATGATGATATAGGTGGTCAGTGAGGCTGATCCAAAGAGATTTTCAATAGAAATGACTGAGGTTAGGGTCTCTGCCAGTAAAGTAACCAGATTTCACAGGTCTAAACACTAAAGGGTAATTATTCCTAATAACCTGCTTTTTTTTTCTTTGTCACTTTTCATCTTTGCATGCTGGGTTTAGCTGGTTTAAATTCCCTGGCTTCAAGGTAAGAAGGCTTCCAATAACAGATACAACCATGATATTAGTACATTGGGTGCTACAATCCCATTTGGCCATTTTAATCTCATCATGACCCCCAGGGCCAGCAGGATAAAAGCAATTACTGTGGTGTAGCAGAGAAAGAAGACTTGGCCTCAGTCCCACCAGGAGCTCAGCTTCCTCAATTAATAAGTTTTGGACGACTCCCCAAAGCAAAATACTCTAACAACCTGTGCTGAATGAAGCAAAGGGATCAAGGTATGCCCAGAGGAGAAGAAAGTAAAAGAGAAGCAGTACTAACTTTATAATATTTGCAGAAATGTGGACTATTGCTTCTACTATATTTGATTGTCTATCATATAAGTATACATAAACATTTTAACTGATTTCTTTTTTTTTTCTCTTTTCCCTGTACTTTATAGGACACATTATTTGTGCATATATTTGTATTTAGGTTACATGTTTAAGATATGGAAAAAAGCAACTAGAGAGCCTGGGATTAAAGCAGGAATAGAGTAACTACTTAATTTAGGTATTTCCTTGGAATGAGATTGTTCTTAGGTATATAAAACATTTGTGGACTAAAAGGGTAGACTATAGGGAACATGTGATTTTTTTCACTGTTCAATATTTAATAACCCTTCCCATACACACCTCAGGCTATGGTTTGGATGTTGAATGTCCTCCAAAGGCCATTCTGTGGAACCCACATGATGTGGGGCCTACTGGAAGGAAGTTGGATCATTGGAAGCATGTCCTTGAAGGGGATATTGAGACCCTGGTCCTTTCTTTCTTTTGTTTCCTGGTCACTATGAGGTGAGCAGCCTTCTCTGCTGCTATGAGGTACTATGCTACCACAGGCCCCAAAGGCCAAGGGAACATGGGTTGAAACATTCAAAATTGTAAGCCCAAATAAACCTCTCTTTCATTTCAGTTTATTTTCTCAGGCATTTTGTTACAGTGATGGAACATTGACTGAGCTTCACTCTCCATTTTTGGAACTCCCAGTCATATGTAGTCTAGGTGGAAATTGCCTTCCTCTTTGAAAGGTAAAGAAATCAGGTTGTCACTATTTCTGTACTTCACAGGGAATTGCCAGTTGGATATTCTTCCTGGAATTTTCCATCTTGAAATCACCTCAAAAATCTGAAGATGGAGTAGGTTGATTCATCTATAAGCAGCAGTGGTGGTGGCCTGTGGTTTGGGCTGATGCTGCTCTACAATCTGGGCTGAAATTCTCACTGCCCAGCAGGTCCCCTTGTTATTTCTTGTTTTCAAAATAATATTTTCCAGTCTTGATTTTATTCAGTGAGCCCTCAATCTTTCCATCAAATTGCTTTTTTTGCTTAAGATAACCAGATGTAGATTCTGTTGCTTTAACCAAAAATGTAGTTTTAAATCCAAAAGATAATTTTAGTTCTTAAACTTAAAAAAAATTGTAGCTCTCTGCCAATGTTGAAAACTTTATTTTCTGCTGAGAGGTCTTCAAATACTGTGGAAAATCAAGTTATCTGAGTTCAGTTGAATACTAATTTATATTCCTAGGGTTTTCTTCATGTTTCCAAATTTCACTTTTTATCTTTCTCAGTACAGTTTCTCACTCAGCGGAGAATCAGAAGTGCAGAATAGCACATTTCTATGTTATCATGCTGTTGACAAAATTCTTTCCCTAAAGTATTAAAAAAGAAGAAGCCAAGTTTTCACTTTTAGATCTGGAACCAGAGTGTCTAACCAGACGGATCACTTGCAATTTTATAACATCAAGTCTAATACTCATTAGTTCATCAAGTCAGACTGCTCAACTCTTGAAACAGACAATTTCAGAGCTCACATTCTTACTCCAACATATCCTTATTATTAACTTTTAAAATTTGTACCAGGTCCATAGATCTGTGTATGAATTTAATACATACTTTGTTACCCAGATGCATTAGGTTCATTCGACCAAAAAGATTGAGTTGAATTTGTATATTTGTCATTCATTTCAGGCATCTTTTTTACTTGTGCAATGTTTCCCTCTTTCCTCCTTATTTTAGGGATAAATGAGAAAGCCCTTTTTCTTAGCCTTATACTGAAGCATCACCAAGAGGTGGGTTATGCAAATATTCTGAAGTACGACTCTAAGCTTTATGCTGAATGACTTGCTTTCTGGACTCGGTCAGAAACTGATTTACAAATAGTGGCTATTTCTTTACTTGCTTGTTTGTTTCTTCTGCTCCCTCCCCTCTTTTCTCTCTCTCTCTCTCTCTCTCTCTCTCTCTCTCTCTCTCTCTCTCTCTCTCTCTTTTAAAAACCTTCTTTCTCTATTTACTAGATGGAATATGAACTGGAATATGTCCGGTTTTACTCAGTATAACAGGATAAAATCCAATTGAAAATGAGTGTTACAAAACTTCTCTGGTTTGTCAGAGCATTGAATAGAGGTTAGACTTTGGAAGAGAGGATGAGGCATAAACATAAAAAGCCACCTATTGGCACCCCTTACTAGCACCACAAGGGGTCATTGGACAGTCATGTTGTCAAGATTTATCTCAAAGGGAGTAGGTGAGATAGGTGGGCAGGTATGGGCAAAGCCGAGGCCAGGGGGAACTGTACACTAATAGGCACATGGGTACAGAAACCAGCCTGTGGAACAAACCTGGACACTTCTCTGGTTTTATGATTAGCCATACATACACCCATCCTCAAATTTGTACCTCAGTTTTGTACCTTCCTGTTTTGTTTTCTGTGGTTCAGAACCTATTAACCTGGCTAGACTGTGAGATGCAAGTCTCTGTAGTGGAGTACGCTCTGTCTCTCACCTTATGGTCATCTACTGACCTCTTCCTATGTTGGTGCCTTAGCTCTGAACTCCAAAAGGGCTGCTCTGTCTGAGGTGCTCCAAGGCCTGCTTCCTTACTTTTTTCTGTGGTCACTGCCCATTTCTTGAGTCCCTAATTTCTGCTCTGTCTAGGACACAATGTTACGGAGAATTGGATTCTCTGAGGAAGAGATGATGTATCTGAATTTTTTTCCTATAGTTAGTCGTTGAACTTTCTGGATTTTACATTTATTTGTCAAATTGGACTTTATTTTCCCACCTGAATCTGTTCTTTTGGTATATCTCTATCCCACTAGACCAGTCTATGGCCAAGTCATAGCCGTTACTAGTCTTCTCTAGTAAACTACTCTTGGTTGGGTGGTACCAGATCATATTCTGAAGGATGGCAGAACACTGTAGCATCAATTTCATTCAAAGGTATATTTTGGTGATTTAAAAATAAAAATTTTTCACTGGGTGTGAAGCTCTATGGTACCAGATATAACTCGATTTTCTATGCTACTCAGTGCTTAATGCAAAGCTGCGACCCTGGAGACAATCAGAATCTTCCTAGGAATTGTCTCTGGTTTCTGTCCCATTATCATCCCACTTTAATCTCTGCATGCTAGGATCCTCCAGGTGAGCAGGATGCTCTTGTGGGACTCTGAGTACAGTCTGTAGCCCATTTGCTGTAGTTGTCTTCCCCAATAATGTAGTTTGAATTTGCCAGCCCCTGGGCATGTGGAAAATGATTTCCTATAATGTACAGAATCAGGTTCTAAATCCTTGGGGTGATATACTGGTTCCTTTACAAGATACCTCAATTTGCCTGTCCAAGTTATTTCTGATGACTCTTCTGTGAGTCACTATTTAAAGAGGCAGACTGAATAACTGGGTCATCCCCTCTCATCCTCCGTGGGATCCCACTCTTGTACATATTATTTCAGTTCTTTATTCTTCATTAAAAACATTCTATTCACGTTTCAAGGATAATCTCAAACACTTGGAAGATTTTTGTAATCTCTGGAACTGGAGATGATCTCATCATTCTTTAAATTTGATAATTTTCTTGTATTTTTTATGTTCTGTCTTGTATTATAATTCCATGTGTATTTGTTTCAGTTCTTTTATTTTATTTTGGTACAGAAGATTGGACCCAGGGCACTTTACCACTGAGCTATATCCCAAGACCATTTTTTTTTTTTGAGACAGGGTCTGGCTAAAATCCTTAGGGCCTCTCTAAGTTGCTGAGGCTGACTTTGAACTTGTGATCCTCCTGCCTCAGTTTCCCAAATTGGTATTTTAGGTACATACCACCATACCTGGCTATTTCTCTTATTTTAAATGGAGAGTTCCTTGAAGAGTATGGGCTGTCATCGTTTATGTATTTAACTCTTATCCTTGGCACTTATTAAATATTCAATAATTATTTTCTTTTTTGTTATTATAAATGACAAAATATTACAGATTTTCAGGGTTGTTTCACCATGGAGAGTTTTGATCACTAATCCAAATTTGTGTTCTGCTTTTAAAATGTTCATATTTTTTTTCATTTATTTAATTTTTTAATTTGGTCTAATTACATGATAGTAGAATGCATTTTGACACATCATACTCTTTGGGCTGTACGTGATGTAGGTTGTGTAATCATATATGCACATAGGATAATAATGTTCAATTCATTTACTATCATTCCTACCCCATACCCTCTCCCATCTTTCACTCCCCTCTGTCTATTCCAACATACCTCTATTCTCCACATACCGCCCCCATCTATTGTGAATTAGCATTCACATATCAAAGAAAACATTTGCCTCTGGTTCTTTGGGTTTGACTTATTTCACTTAGCATAATATTCTCCAGTTCTATTCACTTATCTGCAAATGCCATCATTTCATTCTTCTTTAAGGTTCAGTAATATTCCATTGTGTATATACGACACAATTTCTTTATCCATTCATCTGTTGAAGGGCATCTAGATTGGTTCCATAGTTTACCTATTGTGAATTGTACTGCTGTATACATTGAAACTGCTCTATACACTGATGTGGCTACATCATATAGTATGTTGATTTTAAGTCCTTTGGGTAAAGACCAAGATGTGGGATAACTGGGTTAATAGTGGTTCCATTCCAAGTTTTCTGGGAATCTCCATACGGCTTTCCATAGTGGTTGCATCAATTTGTAGTCACATCAGCAATGTATAAGTGTACCTTTTCCCCCCACATCCTTGCCAACATTTATGGTTGCTTCTGTTCTTGAAGCAACCATTTGGACTGAAGTGAGATGGAATCTTAGTGTAGTTTTGATTTGCATTTCTCTAATTGCTAGAGATGTTGAACATTTTTTCATATATTTGTTGATTGATTGTACTACCTCTTCTTTGAAGTGTCTATTCAGTTCCTTAGCCATTTATTGATTTGGTTTTTTTTGTGATAGGTTTTTTTCCTTCAATTTTGTTTATTTTTTTATTTGCTCATCAATTCATTATACACAAATGGAGTATAATTTCTCACTTCTGGTTGTACACAAAGTAGGGTCAAACCATTCATGCAACAATACATATACCTAGGGTAATGATGTCTGTCTCATTCTACCATGTTTTCTATCTCCATGACCCCTCTCCTTCCTTACTTCCGCTTTGCCCAATCCAAAGTTTCTCCACTCATCCCATGTCCCCCCCCCCCCATTATGGAGTAGCATCCACTTATCAGAGAAAACCTCCACCTTTGTTTTTTGGGGGATTGGCTTACTTTATTTAGCATGATATTCTCTAACTCCATCCATTTACCTGCAAATGCCATGATTTATTCTTTTAATGCTGAATAATATTCCATTGTGTATATACCACAGTTTCTTTATCCATTCTTCTATTGAAGGGCATCTAGGTTGGTTCCACAGTTTATCTATTGTGAATTGAAGTGCTATAAACATTGATGTGGCTGCATCTATATAGTATACTGATTTTAAACCTTTGGGTATGAATCATAGTTGGGTCAAATGGTGGTTTCATTCCAAGATTTCTAAGGAATCTCTATACTGCTTTCCAGACTGGTTGCACCAATTTGCAGTCCCACCAACAATGTACGAGGGTGCTTTCCCCACCACATCCTTACCAACAAGTATTGTTGCTTATATATATATATTTTTTTTTTAGTTTGAAAGGGAAAATTTATTTCAGAAAAAAAATGGGTAACCAGTTTAGCCATGTTTATTTATTTATTTATTTATTTATTTATTTTTTATTGGTTGTTCACAACATTACAAATCTCTTGACATATCATATTTCATACATTAGATTGAAGTGGGTTATGAACTCCCAATTTTACCCCAAATGCAGATTGCAGAATCACGTCGGTTACACATCCACAATTTTACATAATGCCCTATTAGTAATTGTTGTATTCTGCTACCTTTCCTATCCCCTACTATCCCCCCTCCCCTTCCCTCACATCTTCTCTCTCTACCCCATCTACTGTAATTAATTTCTCTCCTTGATTATTTTCCCATGCCCCTCACAACCTCTTATATGTAATTTTGTATAGCAATGAGGGTCTCCCTTCATTTCCATGCAATTTCCCTTTTCTCTCCCTTTCCCTCCCATCTCATGTCTCTGTTTAAAGTTAATCATTTCTTCCTGCTGTTCCTCCCTACTCTGTTCATAGTTGCTCTCATTATATCAAAGAAGACATTTGGTATTTGTTTTTTAGGGATTGGCTAGCTTCACTAAGCATAATCTGCTTTAGTGCCATCCATTTCCCTGCAAATTCCATGATTTTTGTCATTTTTCAGTGCTGCGTAATATTCCATGGTGTATAAATGCCACATTTTTTTTTATCCATTCATCTATTGAAGGGCATCTGGGTTGCTTCCACAGTCTAGCTATTGTGAGTTGTGCTGCTATGAACATCGATGTGGCAGTATCCCTGTAGCATGCTCTTTTAAGGTCTTCAGGGAATAGTCCCAGAAGGGCAATAGCAGGGTCAAATGGTGGTTCCATTCCCAGCTTTCCCAGGAATCTCCAAACTGCTTTCCAAATTGGCCTCACAAATTTGCAGTCCCACCAGCAATGTACAAGTGTACCCTTTTCTCCACATCCTCGCCAGCCCTTGTTGTTGTTTGACTTCCTAATGGCTGCCAATCTTTTTGGAGTGAGATGGTATCTTAGGGTGGTTTTGATTTGCATTTCTCTGACTGCTAGAGATGGTGAGCATTTTTTTCATGTACTTGTTGATTTATTGTATATCCTCCTCTGAGAAGTGTCTGTTCAGGTCCTTGGCCCATTTGTTGATTGGGTTATTTGTTATCCTATTGTCTAATTTTTTGAGTTCTTTGTATACTCTGGATATTAGGGCTCTATCTGAAGTGTGAGGAGTAAAAATTTGTTCCCAGGATGTAGGATCCCTATTTACCTCTCTTATTGTTTCTCTTGCTGAGAAAAAACTTTTTAGTCTAAGTAAGTCCCATTTGTTGATTCTTGTTATTAACTCTTGTGCTATGGGTGTCCTATTGAGGAATCTGGAGCCCGACCCCACAATATGTAGATCGGAGCCAACTTTTTCTTCAATCAGACGCAGAGTCTCTGATTTGATATCAAGCTCCTTGATCCATTTTGAGTTAACTTTGTGCATGGCGATAGAAAGGGATTCAGTTTCATTTTGTTGCATATGGATTTCCAGTTTTCCAAACACCATTTGTTGAAGATGCTATCCTTCATCCATTGCATGCTATTTTAGCCCTTTATTAAATATAAGATAGTTGTAACTTTGTGGATTAGTCTCTGTGTCCTCTATTCTATACCATTGGTCCACCTGCCTGTTTTGGTACCAGTACCATGCTGTTTTTGTCACTATTGCTCTGTAATATAGTTTGAAATCTGGTATCGCTATACTGCCTGATTCACACTTTCTGCTTAGAATTGCTTTTGCTATTCTGGGTCTTTTATTTTTCCATATGAATTTCATGATTGCTTTCTCTATTTCTACAAGAAATGCCATTGGGATTTTGATTGGCATTGCATTAAACCTATAGAGAACTTTTGGTAATATCGCCATTTTGATAATGTTAGTTCTGCCTATCCATGAACAGGGTATATTTTTCCATCTTCTAAGATCTTCTTCTACTTCTCTCTTTAGGGTTCTGTAGTTTTCATTGTATAAATCTTTCACCTCTTTTGTTAGGTTGATTCCCAAGTATTTTATTTTTTTTTTGAGGATATTGTGAATGGAGTGTTTTTCCTCATTTCCGTTTCAGAAGTTTTGTCGCTGATATACAGAAATGCCTTTGATTTATGCATGTTGATTTTATATCCTGCCACTTTGCTGAATTCATTTATTAGTTCTAGTAGTTTCTTTGTAGACCCTTTTGGGTCTTCTAGGTATAGAATCATGTCGTCCGCAAATAGTGATAATTTAAGTTCTTCTTTTCCTATTTTTATGCCTTTAATTTCTTTTGTCTGTCTAATTGCTCTGGCTAGTATTTCAAGGACTAAATTAAATAGAAGTGGTAAGAGAGGGCATCCCTGTCTTGTTCCGGATTTTAGAGGGAATGCCTTTAACTTTTGTCCATTCAGAATGATGCTAGCCTGAGGCTTAGCATAAATAGCTTTTACAATGTCAAGGTAAGTTCCTGTTATCCCTAGTTTTTCTAATGTTTTGAACATAAAGGGATGCTCTACTTTGTCGAATTCTTTCTCTGCATCAATCGAGATGATCATGTGGTTCTTATCTTTAAGTCTATTGATGTGGTGAATAACATTTATTGATTTCCGTATATTGAACCATCCTTGCATCCCAGGGATGAATCCTACTTGATCATGGTGCACAATTTTTTTGATGTGCCTTTGTATCCGATTCGCCAGAATTTTATTAAGTATTTTTGCATCTAGGTTCATTAGAGATGTTGGTCTGTAGTTTTCTTTCTTTGAGGTGTCTTTGTCTGGTTTTGGAATCAGGGTGATGTTGGCCTCATAGAATGAATTTGGAAGTTCTCCCTCTTTTTCTATTTCATGAAATAACTTGAAAAGTATTGGTATTAATTCTTCTTTAAAGTTTTTGTAAAACTCCGCTCTTTACCCGTCCGGTCCTGGGCTTTTCTTGGTTGGTAGTCTTTTGATTGCTTCTTCAATTTCATCCATTGATATTGGTCTGTTCAAATTGTGTGTATCCTCCTGACTCAGTCTGGGCAAATCATATGACTTAAGAAATTTATCGATGTCTTCACTATCTTCTATTTTATTGGAATATAGGTTTTCAAAGTAATTTCTAATTGTCTTCTGTATTTCTGTAGCATCTGTTTTGATATTGCCTTTTTCATCCCGTATGTTAGTAATTTGAGTTCTCTCTCTTCTTCTCTTCGTTTGCATGGCTAAAAGTCTGTCAATCTTATTTATTTTTTCGAAGAACCACCTTTTAGTTTTGTTAATTTTTTCAATAGTTTCTTTTGTTTCAATTTCATTGATTTCCACTCTGATTTTAATTATTTCTTGCCTTCTGCTACACTTGCTGTTGTTTTGGTCTTCCTTTTCTAGGGCTTTGAGATGAAGTGTGAGCCCATTTATTTGTTGGTTTTCTCTTTTTCTGAGGAATGACCACCAGGCGATGAATTTCCCTCTTAAAACTGCTTTCATTGTGTCCCATAGATTCCGATATGATGTGTCTGTATTTTTATTTATCTCTAAGAATTTTTTGATTTCCTCCTTTATGTCTTCTGTAACCCATTGATCATTCAGTAACATATTGTTCATTTTCCATGTGATGTAGGATTTTTCCTTCCTTCTTTTATCATTGATTTCCAGTTTCATTCCATTATGATCAGATAAAATGCATGGTATTATCTCCACCCCTTTATATTTACTGAGGGTTGCCCTATGGCATAATATATGGTCTATTTTTGAGAAGGATCCATGTGCTGCTGAGAAAAAAGTATATCCATTTGATGATGGTTGATATATTCTATATATGTCAGTTAAGTCTAGGTTATTGATTGTGGTATTGAGTTCTATAGTGTCTTTATTCAACTTTTGTTTGGAGGATCTGTCCAATGGTGAGAGAGGTGTGTTGCAGTCACCCATAATTATTGTGTTGTGGTCTATTTGATTCTTGAACTTGAGGAGAATTTGTTTTATGAATGTCGCAGCACCATTATTTGGTGCATAAATATTGATAATTGTTATGTCTTGTTGGTGAATGGTTCCTTTTAACAGTATATAATGTCCTTTCTTATCCCTTTTGATAAACTTAGTCTTGAAGTCGATTTTATTTGATATGAGGATGGCCACCCCTGCTTGCTTACGTGTGCGTGGTATATTTTTTCCCATCCTTTCACCTTCAGCCTGTGTATGTCTTTTCCAATCAGATGTGTCTTCTGGAGGCAGCATATTGTTGGATTTGATTTTTTAATCCATGATACCAGCCTATGTCGCTTTATTGGAGAGTTTAAGCCATTAACATTCAGAGTTACTATTGATATATGGTTTGTACTTCCAGCCATGTTTGATTATTTATCCTTTTTTAAAAAAATTTAGTTTGTTTCTCCATGATTATCTTTCCCCTCGCCCTCTGTCTTTACCGGGGCACTTCCCACTGATGGTTTTGGTTATTGTTTTTCATTTCTTCCTCATGTAGTGTTTTGCTCAAAATGCTTTGCAATGCTGGTTTTCTGGCTGCAAATTCTTTTAACTTTTGTTTATCATGAAAGATTTTTATTTCGTTGTCATACCTGAAGCTTTATTTTGCTGGATACAGAATTCTTGGTTGGCATCCATTGTCTTTCAGTGTTTGAAATACATTGTTCCATGACCTTCTTGCTTTCAGCGTCTGTGATGAAAAATCCATTGTTAACCTTATTGGTTTACCCCTGAATGTAATCTGTCTCCTTTCTCTTGTAGCTTTTAATATTTTCTCTTTGTTCTGTATATTGGTATCTTCATAACAATGTGTCTTGGCGTTGGTCTATTGTGATTTTGTGTGCTCAGTGTCCTGTATGCATCTTCAATTTGTATATCTGTTTCCTTTTTTTATTTCTGGAATGTTTTCTATAATTATTTCATTCAGCAGGTTACTCATTCCCTTGGTTTGTATCTCTGTACCTTCTTCTATCCCGATGACTCGTAAGTTTGGTTTTTTTATGTTATCCCATAACTCTTGGATGTTTTTCTCGTGATTTTTTACCAGCCTTTCTGAGTTGGCTAGACTCTTTTCAAGATGATATATTTTGTCTTCATTATCTGACGTTCTGGCTTCTACTTGCTGCACTCTGTTAGTGATACTCTCAATTGAGTTTTTAATTTGGTTTATCATTTCCTTCATTTCTAGAATTATTGTTTGATTATTTTTTATAATCTCTATCTCCTGATAAAGATGCGTAACTTCTTCTTTTATCTGTTTATGTAATTCATTCTCAATGTGTTCTTTTGCTGCTTGAATTTGCTGTCTTGTATCCTCTTTAAGGTTCCATTCCATCTGTCTAAGGTGTTCCTTGAGTTCTTTATATGACCATTTTTCTGATGACTCTAGGTCCTCCTGAATATTTAGGCTTTCCTGCATTGTTTGTACTCCTTTTCTTCCTTGCTTTTTCAAGCTGCTCATGTTACTTCTTGTTCTGTTTGACTGCTGAGTTACTGTTTACTCCTATAAATTTATTTGATGCTTGGGAGGAAAGGTATTAGAAGGGAAGGGAAGAAGTCACTAAAGAGAATGAGAATAAGCAGGTGGAATTCAAGGAAGGGGGAATAAGAAAATTGAAAAGAAATGAAAAGACAAAAGAAGAAAAAAAATAGGAAATAAAAAAAGAAAAAAAAATTAAAAAAATAATAAAAAAATTAAAATTAAAATTAGAAGAAAAAAAATTTAAAAAATTGTAAAAAAATTAAAAAAAAAACAAGAAAGAAAAATGAAAATGAAAGAAAAAACCCAAATCAAAAAAAAAGAGAAAAGAAAAAAAGAAAAAAAACTAATAAATGCAGTCTTAGAGTTTGATTAACTTCTCTTCCAGTAGGTGGCGCTGTGCCTACCAGGTCAAGTTTCTCCTGTCAATAGGCGGGAACCAATCACTGTGCAGCAGCTCCTCCTCCCAGACTGGGCGAGTCTCCAATCCTGAGTGCCTAGGGCCTCCTCTTGTGTCTAGTCACTTCCCCACTTTTCCTCTAGCCAGGCCCCTCTCAGGGGTGCCACTCACCACAATACTGGCTACATGCCAGGTCTGTTGTTCCCGGGAGCCCTGTTTTCATGAACGACTTGGCACACTCTCCCAGTTTGCCATTCCCGCAGACCCTAAGTTTGTATAGCTTGGGGCTGAGAATCCTCAGCGAATTTTACTTGCCCTCCGGTAGCCACGCCCCCAGTAGCTGGTGCAAGAGACCTCAGTTGTCAGCACTGGTGGGAGCGGTAGCCGGGAGTTCTGCGCTGTGGGTCCAGCGCCACGTCTGATTCCCTCGGTCTGGCTATCGCGCTCACAGGAGAGCTGGGAGGGGCACTTAAGGTTTCCCTGATGTGTGGAGAGGGAAGGCTAGGGAATTACACACCTGTAGCCGTAGGTTTCAATGAAGTTACCTCCTCCGCCACAGACTGGTGACGTCAGTTCTCTGCCATGGTGGTATCTCTTGCAAATGGCGACAGTTCGTTTCCCTTTGCCGGGTGACCAATGCAATGGGTGGGTCCTTACTGTCTCTCTCAAGCCCTGTTTCAAACCTGTGGCCACTACCTATGAAGGCTCGGTTGGCATTTACCTCCGTAGGATCAGAAGGACTGACCAGTTGTTTCAGCGGGATGGATTAGTGCTGAGTCACAGCTGTTTGTCTGCAGGAAGCAGGCGAACGGGAGCTTGAATTCAGCCGATCCGGGCTCAGTGTGTGTTCTGAGAGGCCCAGACTGTTCGCCCCAGATCCACGTCAGCTCAGCATTGCCTAGTGATCCTGAGCAAACAGAATTTAGATTGTTTAAGGCTCCCTCACAGCTGAAGAGGTCAGAGACTTGATCTCTCCACGCCCGCCGCCATGTTGGGATCCTCGTTGCTTATATTCTTGATAACTACCATTCTGACTGGAGTGAGATGAAATCTTAGAGCAGTTTTGATTTGCATTTCTTTAATTACTAGAGATGTTGAAGTGTCTGTTCAGCTCCTTTACCCATTTATTGATAGGGTTGTTTTATTTTTTGGTGATAAGTTTTTTGAGTTCTTTATACATCCGGGAAATTAATGCTCTATCTGAGGTACATGTGACAAAGATTTTTTTTCTTGTTCTGTAGGCTCTCTCTTCACCGTATTGTTTTCTTTGCTGTGAAGAAGATTTTGGTTTGATCCCATCCCATTTTTTTAAAAGATATATATTTTTTTTGGTTGTAAATGAATAGAATATTTTTTTATGTATTTACTTTTTTGATGTGGTGCTGAGGATCCAACCCAGGGCCTCACACATGTGAAGCAAGTATTCTACCACTGACTACAGCCTCATCCCTTCAATCCCATTTTTTTGATTCTTGACTTTACTTCTTGCGCTTTAGGAGTCTTGTTAAGGAAGTGAGTTCCTAAGTCAACATGGTGGAGACTTGGGCCAACTTTTACTTCTATTAGGTGCAGGGTCTCTGTTCTAGTGCCTAAGTCCTTGATCCATTTTGAGTAGATTTTGGTGCAGTGTGAGAGAGAGGGGTTTAATTTCATTGTGCTGCATATAGATTTCTAGTTTTCCCAGCACGATTTGTTGCAGAGGCTATCTTTTGTCCAATTTCTGTTTTTGGTGCCTTTTTCTAGTATGAGATAACTGTATTTATGTGTGTTTGTCTCCATGTCTTGTATCTTCTATCTGTATCTGTTTGGGGGCCAATACCATGCTGTTTTTGTTACTATGGCTCTGTGATATAATTTAAGGTCTGGTATTGTGATGCCTCCTGCTTCACTCTTCTTGCTAAGGATTGCTTTGGTTATTTTGGGTCTCTTATTTTCCCAAATGAATTTTATGATTGCCTTTTCTATTTCTATGAAGAATGTCATTAGGATTTTAATAGGAATTGCATTAAATCTGCATAATGCTTTTTGACAATGTTAATTTTGCCAATCCAAGAGCATAGGAGATCTTTTCATTTTCTAAGGTCTTCTTCAATATCTTTCTTTAGTGCTCTGTAGTTTTCATTGTAGAGGTCTTTCACCTCTTTTGTTAGATTGATTCTAAAATATTTTTTGAAGCTATTGTGAACTGGGGTAGTTTTTCTAATTTCTCTTGCAGTGAATTCATCACTGATGTATTTCTAAATGCATTTGATTTATGGATGTGAATTTTATATTCTGCTACTTTGCTGACTTCATTTACTAGTTCTAGAATTTTCTGGTGGAATTTTTTGGAACTTCTAAATATGGCATCTTGTCATTGGCAAATAGTGATAGTTTGAATTCTTCTTTTCCTATTCATATCCCTTTAATTTCTTTTTTCTGTCTAACTTCTCTGGCTAGAGTTTTAAGGACAATGTTGAATAAATGTGGTGAAAGAGAGTATCCTTGTCTTGTTCCTAATTTTAGAGGGAATGCTTTCAATTTTTCTCCATGTAGAATGATGTTGGCTTGGATTTAGCATATATAGCTTTTACATGATGTTGAGTTATGTTCCTACTATCTCTAGTTTTTCTAGTGTTTTGAACATGAAGGAATGCTGTATTTTGTCAAATGTTTTTTATGTATCTATTGAAATGATCGTATAATTCTTGTCTTTTAAGTCCATTGACATGATGAATTACGTTTATTGATTTCTGTATGTTGAATCAACCTTGCATCCCTGGGATGAACCCTACTTGATCATGGTGTACTATCTTTTAATTATGTTTTTGTATGTGAATTCCCAGAATTTTATTGAGAATTTTTGTGCCTATAATCATCAGGAATATTGGTCTAGAGTTTTCTTTCCTTGATGTCTCTTTTTCTGATTTTGGTATCGGTGATACCAGCTTTATTGAATGAGTTTGGAAGGTTCCTTTCTTTTTTATTTCATGGAAGAGTATTGGTGTTAATTATTCTTTGAATGTCTTGTAAAACTTGGCTGAGAATCTGTTTGGTCCGGGGTTTTTCTTGATTGGTAGGCTTTATGGCATCTTCTATTTCATTGCTTGAAATTGGTCTGTTTAAATTGTGTATGTCCTCCTGATTCAGTTTAGGTAGGTCATATGTCTCTAGAAATTTGTCAATGTTTTCAAGATTTTTTATTTTATTGGAGTATAAATTTGCAAAAGTGTTTCTAATTATTATCTGCATTTCAGTAGTATCTGTCATGATATTTCCTTGTCCATCACATATTTCAGTAATCTGAGTTTTCTCTCTCTTTCCCTTTGTTAGCATGGCTAAGAGTTTATCAATTTTATTTATTTTTTCAAAGAACCAACTTTTTGTTTTGTGAATTTTCTAATTTTTTTTCAAATTTATTTATTTCGGCTCTGATTTTAATTATTTTTTGTCTTCTGCTTTTAATGTTGATTTGTACTTTTTTTTTCTTCCCAGGGCTTTGGGATGTAATGTTAGGTCACTTATTTGTTGACTTTATATTATTTTAATGAATGAGCCTAATGCAATGAATTTTCCTCTTTGCAGTGCCTTCATAGTGTCCCAGAGATTTTGATATGTTGTATCCTAATTTCTCCTCTCTCTCTCTCTCTCTCTCTCCATATATATATATATATATATATATATATATATATATATATATATATATATATATATAAAATGAATGGATAGCAAAATAAACCAGGGATGTTTCTATATCTATCTATCTATCTATCTATCTATATCTATCTATCTATCTATCTATCTATCTATCTATATATAGATAGATACATCCCTGGTTTATTTTGCTATCCATTCATCATTCAATAGCATATTTTTTAGTCTCCAGGTGTTAAAGTAGCTTTTACTTTTTATTCTATCATTGATTTCTAGTTACATTCCATTATGGTCTAATAGAATGCAGGGTATCTCTATTTTTTTTTTTTTTTTTGCATTTGCTTAGAGTTGTTTTGTGGCATAAGATATGTTCTCTATTTTAGAGAAGGATCTGTGGGCTGCTGAGAAGAAAGTGTATTCTCTCATTGATAGATAAATATTCTATATGTCTATTAAGTCTTAATTATTGATTGTATTATTTAGTTCTGTAGTTTCTTTGTTTAGTTTTTGTTTGGAGGATCTATCCAGTAGTGAGAGAAGTGTGTTCAAATCACCTAGTATTGTTGTGTTGTGGTGAATTTGATTCTTGAAATTGAGAATGGTTTAGGCTGGGTTGTAGTTTAGTAGTTGAGTGCTTGCCTAGCATATGTGAGACACTGGGTTTCATT